>NC_090939.1:740287513-740590544 GCF_040938575.1 Ambystoma mexicanum | reverse complement strand
CGAAGTATCTCAGGAAGGAAATGGGGGACGCAGGCATTCTGGTGGGAGGGGTAAGACACGTGATCTCCCTATATACCGATGACTTGTACATGGGGAACTCGCTAGACAGCCTACCAATTCTATTATAAGTGCTAGGAAATTTCTGGATGTTATCGGGCTACCACATCAACAAAAAAAAATCAGTGTTGTTCGCGTTAAGGGGTCTTCACAACAGGAACCTGAGTGCCGTCCCGGACTAGGGGCTCCGATGGGAGGAGTCGTTGTTTCGGTATCTGGGCATCCAGATTTTTCACAGTTTTGAAGAGACATTTGTATATGATACAGTTAGAGCACTCTGAGGGATAGGGGACTCAGTCCAATTGTGGAAGAAATTACCATTATCATTGATGGGCAGAGTAGCTTTATGAAAAATGGGTATTCTCCCGAGACACCTTTACTATTTTACCAACATCCCATATGCCATCAAGAAGATCTTCTTTAAGATGTTAGCCGAGAGGGTTGGGGAGTTACAGTATTTTATGGCAGGCAGTATTGATGTGGGCGGATAATGGGGGGAACTGCTGTCAAGTTTAATGGGGAGTCTCCCGGCTCATCGAAATGAGGTGGAATTACTATAGGGAACCGTCAGTGGGAAGGGGATCACAAATATTTTCCAGGTAGTGCAGGAGATCTGGAAAAAACATCTGAAAAGTAAGAAGGTACTGGGACTCTATAGTGCAAACCTACCATGGAGTGCGGATTTGGGACTCTGGTCGGCTGTACAAAGAATTGGGTTCTATAGGTTGATGGAGCAGGGGTGTGCCTTGTGGGGGCTTTGTTTGAAGGAGGGAAGGTGATATACCGTATGAGGAACAGAGGCAGCAATATGGGATCTCCAGAGGGCAGTTCCTAGCCTATGGGACAATAGTTAAGCACTTAGCAAATATGTGGACGGACATCCCGGAGGAACCCGCTACAAATCCATACATGCAAGTGCTGTTGACGCAGGGGAAGGGGATAGCCAGGATTTCCCATATCTATCAGACAATAAGGGGTGCTGTTTCCCAGGGAGGAGCTAGCAGTTACGGCCAAGTGGGAAGGAGATGCGGGGGAACAGATCTCGGAAACAGATTGTGAGACAATGTGGGAGCAGATCCGAAAAACCTAGAGAAATGCCAGATTTCAATTGAATGTCCTGCATAGGGTATATATAACCCCGTGACATTGCATGCAATGAACAATACTTTCAGTGCAGATTGTCTGAGATATAGGGCTTGGCTGGCAGGGATCTGGCATATGATGTGGGGATGCTATGGGATCATAGAATTCTGGCAAGCAGTAGTAGTATCAAAAATCAATGGACTACTGAGTTCTAATTTTGAATGTGTCTGAAGAGTGTGCTTATTGGGATTATTGCCAGTGGGAAACGCCATAAAATGTGGAAAACGACTAGCCCAATTTACGCTAGTACTGGCCAAAAGGAGGGTGGCCATAGCATGGAAGAAACCCCAGGGTCCGTTCTTGAGGCAGTGGATGGAATGCTTCCATAGCTGGGGGAAGGCCGAGCTAGATATCCCGCAGCGAACCCGGGACCTGATGTTGGAAGACATGGTGGTGGTGGATTGGAGCCAGCTGCTAAATGAGTTGCACTCAGCCCCCCTGAGTGCGGGATGGCGCGCTCGTTGGACTGGAGGGGGAAGGTGTTTGATGAAAGGGAAATAGAAGACATGTGGGCAGTCAAATGTGATGAATGGGAAAGTAATGGACCCGGGACGTTGAATACACATTGTTGTGCCCCAGCTGGACTCTCGTACCCTTGGACTCATTGCCATGTTCTGTAACCGTTAACCGTATACTGTGTTTCTGCAACTACCAAAGAGGAAGGGGAAGGGAGGAGGGGAAGGGAAAAGGAAAGTTGAATAGAGGTATGTTCTGGAAAGTAAGGAAAAGTAGAAGAAAAAGTGACTTATCAAATGTTAAGGAACAGGAGGGAAAAGCCTTCTTTTTCCGTTTGTCTCTCTCCCTCTACTATTCTATCTTGTGTTTTTCTGCCTGCTGTTCTATTTGTGGAAGATTACTGAAATGATAATGATGTTTTGTTGTCTATATTATGTTCTATATTATGTTACTTAATTGCTCAGATTTATACTGCGCTTGTTTGCTTCATGCTGAAAACAATTAATAAAGAGATTTACACACAAAAAGACAACCATAAACAGCCTCACTACCCACAGGAGAAGCCACCTGGGGAGTGCCAACATCAGCACACCTTCTAGCATGTCTTAAAATCTAAAATGGAGGCACATTATGCTGCAGAGTTTAGGCAGACCGACTGGCTCCCATAATCCATTAGTCCCACACACCAAAAACCTTGCATGGATCTGGAACGGTCTGGACTGAGTGATTCAGAACAACAAATACTCCCAAGAAAGACAAAGCCCAAGGACCGCCTTCTTCAGAGTAAACAGGGCAGCTGGAGGAAACATGCAGCAATACCCCTCTTTAGGAGTAGGTCTACTGCTTCCTAGACCACCCTTGACAGCCATAAAACAGTCACTGCCCACTCCCCTTGACACAGGAGAATCCATTTGCTGACCCCCACCTTTTTCAGCAGTTGGTCACAATCTTGGTAGAAAAGCAGGGGAACATCAGCCAGAGGCGACCAGCATGTTGACAAGTCGGGAGCCAGGGAGGTGGTAACTCGTTTGCTTTGGTTACCATCAAGGTGAACAGACTTTTGAGCCGGCCTGGAGAAGCCAACAGCCCATGAGGGTGACCGGAAAAACACTTCCTTCTAGAGCGAGATTTACCCAAGGCAAGAGGTTGATTTATATTTATTGAGAATTAAAATGTTTACTGAAAACCACCTTTAAGTCGAGAGAAGTAGGAAAGTAGCCAGACCACAGCACAGGTCCAGGAAAGAAGCAACCATAAAATGGTGAAAATACCCACCATAAATTGAATTGCACACATACAAGAATATGAAAATCCAGGCAAAAAACTACAATAACAGTCTTTTCTTACATATAATGAATGATTTGAGAGCGCTGGTTCCATCTTCTAAAACAACCTGAAAGGCACAATGTATGAGAGAGAGAGAGAGAGAGAGAGAGAGAGAGAGAGAGAGAGAGAGAGAGAGAGAGAGAGAGAGAGAGAAAGAGAGAAAGAGAGAAAGAGAGAAAGAGAGAAAGAGAGAAAGAGAGAAAGAGAGAAAGAGAGAAAGAGAGAAAGAGAGAGAAAGAGAGAAAGAGAGAAAGAGAGAGAGAGAGAGAGCTATTCCTTCCCTACGTGACTGTGGCTTCTGCAGATGAATTGAGTGGGGTGGGGGTAATTGCTGGCAGTACTAGGTAAATGAGGTAGCAGCGCACTGTCTGTGTTTTAAAGTGCTGGTGCAGCGTACAAAGGTGCTTTTTGAACATCTGAGAGGTGAATCCAATAACGCAGGCCCTTCACCTTCAATGCGAGGGGAGTTGAAAAGATCATCTGAAAAGTTTTGTTAAATCTGGGCTACTCCACCTGCAGAAAAAGGACTGCACGTACACAAATTCTCCTGGCAGCAGCAGTTGTGTGAGTAAAGAGTCAGTCACGCAGTCCGTTGTGGCGCCTGGCACATCTTCAGATCTGGGCGGTGAAATCTGTCGGGAAATACATTGGAGTGCCCATGTTAGTGTTGTCAAATAGTCTTTGAATTTGTCTCCTAAAACAGCTGATGCCCTATGTGCGCCCGACTCCTTCCTAATGGGAGATATTGGTGTGTGAATGCGATGACCAGTCAACACCTCATGGGGTGATACAGGGTGGTCCTTGCTGGGCTGCGTGTGCAAACTGAAAAGTGCCAATGGTAGGCAATGCACCCAGTTTTACTTCAATGTGGCGCAAAGCTTAGACAGTTTACTTTTGAGCAGTCCGTTAATACTCTCCACAACTCCATTGGTCTGGGTTGATAAACAGGGACATCATTTGGTTAAAACTTCTCTTTTTGTTTTATTACATCAGTCAGAGGCTGTAAAACAAAACTGTGTATAAACAAAAAAGGAGAGAAACAATCCCCATGAGTCTCTCCTGTATGGTAGTCCTTAGCCTCTGTCTCACTCCACCAGTAAGGGCTCATCCATAGCTACAAATCCTTGTTTTCCTAGGTCCTTTGCTCTTCTTTGTGGGTGCTGTTAGGGATAATTCTCTGTTAAGGCTAATTTCCCAAACTTAGTGAGTCCCCCAGCAGCTTTGCTGGATTTTCGGGGTTTATTTTGTTCTCCTGCTAAGAGTGAGACTCTTTTTCTCCCACTCTTAGGCATGATTTGAGAATGTCCTTTGACTGTGAATGCGTTTTATGGGCTATGGGGTCTTTTACTCCATAGGGTTTCATGTGTTTTTGGTATGTGTGTTACACAGCACCCTCAGTGCAGTAACACAGGGGTGTCATAGTGACCCCAAAACATAGACTCCATACCCTGGGACTGACTACTGTCTCCCAGGGCATGTAAAGTCACCATTGGCTTTACTAGTCTTAAATTGTGAGCCGAACCAGTACAAACCATCATATTGTGGAAGCACCGGTAGGGGTAATTCGATTGCCCATGGGTCTGTTTTCAAAGGGGGCACTGTCCAGTCCCCCCTTGTTGAGTTTCTGGCTGGTGGCAGTGGATACCACGCAAAATATTCCACCGGAATATTTCTTATGGGATTTTCCCATTGATTTTAAAACGCACCACTTTTTGGTGCAATGTTAAAGATACCGCCGGGTTATTTATTTAATATTTATTCCCCGGTTGGGTCTTTTTGCCAGGACTTGGTTTTAAAATGGCGTTTGTGTTCGCCTCTAAAACCCTAACCCAAGTCGAGCCCTTTGTTCCACATTTTGGCGGGCTTCTGCACAGAAGCCCTCCAAATGGTGCCACTCTGCCTTGGCAACTCAAGTCGCACTCTTGTGTGATTGGCCATGTGGTGAGCCGCCCGGCTCACCACTTAGCATGTTTGAGTGACAGCTAGGCTGTTGAATGGGGGTTTTTCTGCATAAAAGCAGGGCTTTGGGGACTGGAACTTCAGAAGTCGCCACAGGACCTAAAGAATCTGAAGAGGGGAGAAGCTGAGCCATCTACAACGACGACGACACCACCGGTGGAGCCCTTCTGTACGAACTCACCACTTCCCCAACGACAGAGGAGATGATCTTCCAGGAGAGTCTTCTTCCCTTTGAGCTGGTGGGACCAACCAGTTTGCCTTTTTCGCCTTCCTGGACGTCTCGTGGTCGAATCGCCCATGCCAAGCACCCCGGTGGCCGGATAGCCACACTTCACCACTAACCGCGAATAAAAGGGTCGTACCTTTTAATCGGGAACTCCGCGGCTGGTTTCTTCCCTGGCAGTGCAACGACCTCCAGTTTTCTTCCTCACCGAGATCATCTATTCCTCTGGTCGAAGCCACGACTTGCACCCGCTGCCAGGAACAACTGCCACTGCTGGAGCTTTCTCACCATTTCAGGTACTGTGTCCCGCCTGGTCTCCCTTGCAACGGATTGTCCAAGGTGTCCTGTAAATCCTTGACTTTCCAACTGGGTTGACCTCAGACCTGCTAATATTGCCTTTTTGAACTGCTCCAACCTCTTTTTGACCTTTTCTGCAAAGACTGAGTGCATTTCCACTGTGTGATCTTGGGCACATTCCGCCTTGCTCTCTCCAAGAGTGGGCCTGGCCTATGAAATTTTGGCTCTACAGTAGACCCTGCCTTTCTTGACTTGCTGTGGTTTCTTAAAAGTGTTGGTACTGTGTTATTTCCATACTCTGTCTTTTCTCTCCCTTTTTAAACGAATTATTGGAGTGTCATCTACGGTTACGCACTCACCTCTGTTTTGCTAATAAATGGTGCCTTAACCTAGACTTGTCGAATAATTAACTAGGGAGGTGTATATACTTTACATACTTATAGTGACTGTGTTTGAACTTCTTGATATATTAGTGCCAGTGTATTTTATTTTCATAAGTGTGTTTTTAAATAAATAATTATATACTTTTATACCAAAGCTCTGGTCAGAGTCTGCTTGTTCTACTGTATTTTTAGTCCTATTGTGTATACTCTATATACCGCCTAACTCTTCTTGAGAGAAGTCTGACTGCTCAGCCACCGCTACCTTGTAAATCTGGGTGGTGCAGACTGCTACCAATTGGGTTTACTGCTTACTCCTGTGGTCTTAAACTTTTTGCAGTGGTCCCTAAGGGAACTGCACAGGTTTCTGCCTAACGGGTGCACCCCCTGAAACTCGGCTTAAATGTCTAGGAACAAGAACAAGTCCCTTCTTTGGAGCCTTCTGAAACCACTCCTGTGCTCAAGTAACTGTTGTAGTCAGTCTATTGATTATCTTCCCTGCAGTCTCTGTGGGCGCCTATTCCCGAATGCTCTTTTTGTCATATCCTGCATGAATAGAGAGACATAATGTAAGGGAGGGGAATACGCTACTTCTGCCATCATATAACCAAGATACAGTACACTGCATCAACATAGCGTATCAGCTGGGAGGGATAATACAACATTGGCAACATTGGAAACCAGTTTAAAGTAGAAAGTCTTGAACACAGAATCACAAGACCAGTCTGCCGTTTTCATGATTTCCTGCAGCGGGAACCCCACTGCAAAAGCCCTGGAAGCCATAGCTCCTCTAGCTGAATGAGCTCCAAATAAAGAAATATCAATACCTGCTAAAGCCATGATTTCTTTCACCCATCTAGCTATGGTAGAAGATTGCACAGCGTGATACAGTTTCTTGTGTGCTATCGATAATTGCTTAATGCTCTGTGGTCTTATTGCTGCTGCTGCCCTCTCATAACTTTTAATGCACTGGGCTACACACAGATTGCTATTGTTAGGAAAATATGGGTAGGAGATGACAGAGGAGCTGGTCTTGGTGCGTTGCGCATTTATATTTTTTTACTTTTTTATTGCAGTTTTAAAACATCAAGAACATCAACATCTGGGCAAAGACCGTGTTGTAAAACCAAGCATCATTTCTCCTCCCCTACCCCCAGAATCACACCCAAGTCCTATACTGCTTTTCACCCCATCCTCCTCTCCCCCCCCTCTACCCTTCCTTGAACGCAGTCTTCTTCTGCAAACTAAACAATCACCATTTCTTTTCAGTTTTGGCTGGTGGAGAGTCTTTCCTCTTTGTCGATTTGCTAATGTATGTGGCCGCCTCTAGGGAGGCTCCTTCTAATTTGCAGTAAAATCCAGCTTGAATGAGTCCTATACCAAGTGGTGTTGCGCCCTCTCAGGGTGTGCCCGTTCATAAAGCGCGGACTCTCTGTTGGCCTATTTTGCAATGTTTTCTTTTAGTTCTTATTCACATATTTTGCCATAAATTCACCCCACAGCATTTTGTGTGGCGCCGCTTTCCCATGGAGCGCTGCGGTTATCCTCTCCATTGTACTTAAGTTTATGGCAACATTAATCCACTCCTTCTTACCCGGTGTCGTGGCGCCTTTCCATTGCAATACTAGGCAGGCCCTTGCGGCCAGCAGGAGGGGCGCTGCGACCCCAGTCAGCCTTCTAAATTCCCTGTCAATCCCCTCCACCCCAAATAATATCAGAAATGGCGTATTATCACGTTGGATCCCATCTAACTCTTTTATCCAGACCAAGACTTAGTCCCAAAACACCTTCACACAGGGGCAACCCCACCACATATGCCAATAATCGGCCCTCTCCACACACAAGCGCCAACACCACAGGCTGGCCGATTGGAACATCTTTGAAAGCCTGACTGGGTCATATTGCTATCTGTGAAGTATACCTAATGGCATGCAATATATACTGACTAGCAATCGAGATCTGTGAGGTCCCTCTGCATATTCTCCCCCAAAGTTCAGGGTCTATGTCCATCCCCACATCCCTTTCCCATCTTTCCCTCAGATTTTCCATTGACCCCTTCTCTGCATTCACCAATGCGCCATACATAGCCGAGAGCAAACCTTTCGTTCCCCTCCTTTTGTCTAGGAGGTCCTCGAAGGGGGTGACATCTCTCTGAATCTTCTCCCTCCACTTCTCAACTGTAAGGGCCCCCTTAATCTGAAGGTAGTAAAAGACCGAGAGGGGACCTATACCCAAAGACTCTTCCAGGTCCGTAATTGTGATAAAAGAAGCTGCTTTCCAGAGTTGGCCCACCCTCTCCAGAACTGCCTCAAACCAAGCTTGGAATCTGTCTGGGTTTGGGATAGCCTCCCGAACACCGGGTGCCCATAAGTGACTCAGGGGGACGAGGGCCATGAGGTCACTACTTGCATATTAACCTGCTCCCGCCAAATCTCCCATATGGTGCCCAGGATCGGGTGGTCCCTAACCTGGCGTAGGAGCTTCTTTCTAAGTACCCAGAGCCACTCCACAACAATAGCTGCGGCTAGGTTGTTGTTGACCAAGTCTACCCACTGGGTTTCCCTCTGCCTTCTCAAGTGGGGTATTAAAGACCCTCAGCGGTGCCGCTTCATAGTACTTTTTCAGATTCAGGAGTCCCTCCCCCACTCCAATCTTTGGGCAGTGTAAGGACATCATATGCTAATCTCGCTTTCTTCTCCTGCCATAGAAACTTCAACATCATACCCTTTACCTCACGAAAGAAGGATTCGGGCAGGTGGATCGGGATCATTTGGAACATGTATAGAAATCTACGGAGGCAAACCATCTTCAGGGCATATAATCGCCACAGCCAGGATATCGTCAGTTTCCCCATCTTTCAAGGTCAGCCCTCAGACTGGAGACGAGTGGGGGGAAATTTGCATCAAACAAGTCCCCCAACTCCCTTGTAAGATTAATCCCCAGGTATTGCAATGTGTCCCCTCTAATCGTTACTCCCAGAGAGGCGAATCTGTTGTCATCTCCCTGCCCAAGTACCTTCAATGCAAATAGTACTGACTTGGCCCTATTATTCTTAAAGCCGGACAGCACCCGGTACTGTTCAATCAACTGGATCACCCGGGGTATGGAGGTCAAGGGGTCCCTTGCGCGCAACACCAAGTCATCTGCGCACAGGGCCACTTTGTACTCCACCCACCAACCATGACACCTCCCACTTGGGGGGTCCCTTCTGAGCCTCTGCGTCAAAGGTTCCAGGGAGAGGGCAAATAGAATCGGCGAAAGGGGACAGCCCTGCCTTGTGCCCCTGCTTAAGTTGAACCACTTTGAGTAGGCTCCATTAACGGCTACGGACGCCCTGGGCGAGGTGTACACCGCCATTATCCCCCTCCTGAGTTTAGGTCCCATTCCTACCTTGCCCAGAACCTCCTCTAGGAAACCCCATTCCACCCTATCGAAAGCCTTTTCAGCGTCCACTGATAGAAGGGCCGGGTCTCCCCCCATTTTACGTGACTCATGAATCAAATGCAGAGTTTTCCACATCATATCAGCTTCTTGACGTCCCATAATAAAGCTGGCTTGGTCAGAGTGTATCAAATGGGGCATATGTGTTTCCAGTCCCTCCGCCGGTACCCTCGTGTAAATCTTGGCATCAATGTTCAAAAGCGATATGGGACGGTAAGAGCCACACCTTTTGGGATCCCTGCCTTCCTTGTGAATCACCGTAATTAGCGCCTGTGAGATTCCAGGGCTTCCCCAATCTCAAGAATGTCATTAAAGAGTTCGACCAAAAATGGGAGGAGGGGGAAAATAAATGATTTAAAGAAACCAGCCGTATACCCATCCTCCCTCGGGGCTTTCCCCAGTGGCAATCGTGATACCGCCCTCTTGATTTCTTCTGCCGTGATTGGGGTGTCTAGTGCATCAGCCTCCTCTCGAGCGAGTCTCGGGATCCACGTGTCAGCTAAGTATGCCCCTATGTCTGTGCTCCCCGTATTAGCCTCCGATTTGTATAGGGTCTCATAGACGTTGCAAATGCCTCTGGGATCTCCTCCGTCCTCGAGTCTCGAGCCACCCCCCACTCGTCCATGGCCGTCACCCACCTCTCAGCTCGCTGTCCATGTAATCTGGCAGCCAGCAGTGCATCCGCCTCATTTCCCTTCTCATAAAATCTTTGTTTCGGGAATTACAAATTCCTGACTATTTGGCCTTCCTCAAGTAGTCTGAGCTCCTCCCTTTTCTGTCTGGCCTCAAGGATCATGCTTTCTCTCTCGACCGTGGCTTCCCTCGCCGCCCTGCCAAGGTGGCCAATTTCCCCCCCTCAGCCTGTTCTCAATTAGGGCCTGCTCCCTCTTTTTTCTTTGCTCCCTCCCTAATCAGGATCCCTCTCCATGTCGCTTTCCCCGCTTCCCCCACTGTGTTCCTTGGGACCTCGCCCGTGTTATCAATTCTAAAGTATTCCCCTATTTCTTCAGACATTTCAGCGCGAAACACAGTGTCCTTCCACAGTGACTCACTACATCTCCACTTTGACCCTTTCCGTGGCAGATCTAACCAGTCTAAATCCACCGTAACCATATCATGGTCCGACCATGCAACCGGGGAGATCTATGAGCCCATTGCTGCATCCCACAGCCCTCCCAAGACATACAAGTAATCGAATCAGGTGAAATACCATGGGGGGGGGTCAGATAAAAGGAATACCCTTTCTCATTCTGATGGTAGCATCTCCATGCATCGTTGAGCCCGAACACCCTCAACATCTCCATGTCTCCTGCGCACCTCTTCCCCTGCGGTTCCTGTGTTCCGGACCCTCCCACCTGCCTATCCATCTTAATATCTGCCCATATTGTTATTGTTATTTTGCATTTATATAGTGCCTAATATACCATTGGTATGGTCTGAAGGCGCTGGTAGGTTGAACGCCCTTGGGAACTGAAGTTCAGATCAGTAGAGAGAGTAGAGAGAGTCAAAAGGTGCGTGTGAGCACCGAGTATGTGTGCAGCTCGTGTGGTATCGGTGTAATAGCTGCTTCTTAGCCGTAGGTGTGGTGGTTGAGAGATCAGGAGTATGTGTTTGTTCTGGCAGGATTCATCCAGACCGGATGTGGCTGTGTTAGGCCTGGGGAGAACGCCTGGTTGGGGGTGAGTAACCAGCAGTGTTTACTTAGAATGATGTGGAGTGAGCGGCGGATGTTGGTATGAGAACAGTTATACCGAATGGTGTCATAGTATCCCTATGTTCTAGTTGAGTGATGGTGTAAGGGAGAGAGTAAGCGTGGTGATGTGATATGATGGGTTGTATGGTCTTTCAAACGTTCTCTGCATTCCAAATCATACTATATACGTCACACAGTCCGTTCCATTCTACGCACTCATCAGTATTGGATGCAATCTGCGCTTGTTTGTTCTACGATCTCGTCCGCTCTACGCAACACGTCCGTCTACTCTGGCACTCGTTCGTTCCGGCATTCATCTGCTTTATGTCCTCACATGCACTATGCGTTCACCTGTTTTACGCACTCATCCCCTCTACGCACTCATCCCCTCTACCCATTCGACCCCCCTACGCACTCATCTGCTCCCCGCACTCATCCGCTTTCAGGACTCGTGCTTTACACGCATTCAACAGCAATATCCTGTTCCATATTTTCATCTCTACACTCATCTGTTCTGTACACTTATCCTCACTGTACACTTATCTACTCATCCGCTCTATCCACTCATCAGGTCTATACATTCATCTGTTCTATCCACTCAACCTCCATATACGCTCATCCGCTCTATACGCTCATCCGCTCTATCCACTCATCCGCTCTATCCACTCATCCGCTCTATCCACTCATCCGCTCTATCCACTCATCCGCTCTATCCACTCATCCGCTCTATCCACTCATCCGCTCTATCCACTCAACCTCCATATCCACTCATCCGCTCTATCCACTCATCCGCTCTATCCACTCATCCGCTCTATCCACTCATCCGTCATATATGCTCATTCGCCATATACGCACTCATCCCCTCTAGGCACTCGTCCCCTCTGCGCACTCGTCCCCTCTATGCATTCATCCCATTTTATGCACTCATCCCTCTAGGCACTCATCTGCTCTCCGCCCTCATCCGCTTTAGGCACTTGTGCTTTATACGCATTTTACAGCATTATGCTGTTCCATATATTCATCCCTACACTCATCTGTTCTATACCTTCAACCGTTCTGTACACTCATCCTCACTGTACACTTATCGACTCATCCGCTCTGACCATTCATCCGCTCTATCCACTCATCCGCTCTATCCACTCATCCGCTCTATCCACTCATCCGCTCTATCCACTCATCCATTCTAATCAATCATCAACTCTATCTACTCATCCGCTCAGTACACACTCATCCGCTCTATCCACTCGTGCGCTCTATCCACTTGTGCGCTCTATCCACTTGTGCGCTCTATCCACTTGTGCGCTCTATCCACTTGTGCGCTCTATTTATCCGCCATATACAATCATCAGCTCTATACACTCTTCTGCTCTAGACACTCATCTGTTCTGTACATTCATCCGCTCTGCACATTTGCAAGGACTGTACATTCATCTGCTCCAGTGATCTACACACTCTCCGTACTTCCATATTCATCCGTTATCAGTACTCATGTGCTCTACATACTCATCTGCTTCACGTATTCATCTGTTGTACACACTTATCCGCTATAGGCTCATCTGTTCCGGACATTAATCTGTTTTACACTGTTCTTCCACTCATGCATTCTTCCACTCAGCGCATTCCTTTGTCCTACCTGATTTATTCATTCAAACTAATTCATCCGCGCCATTCATTGCGTTCACTCCGCATGCATTCTGTTCATTTCAGGAGTTTAAATCACTTTACTGTTTCCGTATGATTTACTCTTATTAATCCTTTCACTGCTTTGATCTACTTTTATTCATTTAATTCTGTTTGCCCTTCTAGTTTATACCAGGGATTGTTAGCTGTTAGTTTCTCGCATCAGGTGGTTTGATGGATTGGTGTCCTTGAGTTGCTGTTGGTCTGTTTGGGTTAGTTTGGTACGGGTTGGTTTTAGGGGAAGAGCCAGGTTTTCAGCAGTTTGCGGAATGACATTAAATCCTCAGTTAGGCAGATGTGGTGTGGGAGTGAGTTCCATAGTGTGGGGCCCAAGGCTGAGAATGATGATCCGCCTAACCTGATTGAGTTGGTCTTCGGTATGACTAGGAGACCGGCTGAGCTTGATCTTAGGGTGCATGGGGGGGTGGTAGGGTTTTAGCTTGTCTTGAAGATATTGAGGTCCGGTTTTATGCAGTGCTCAATGGGAGATGCACAAGGTTTTGAAGGTCACTCTTCGGGCTACTGGAAGCCAGTGCAGCGTCTTAAGGGCTGGGGAGGTGTGGTCCCTTGGGCTGAGCGCAAGTAGCAATTTGGCTGCTGCGTTTTGTGCTCTTTGGAGTTTATTCAGTTGGTCCGCGTGAACTCCGAGGTATAGGGGGTTTGCGTAGTCCAGTCTTGATATAACGATTGATTGGACCGCAGAGAGTCTGTTGGGAAAGGAGAGATATGGAAAGATGCGGCTAAGGGTTTTAAGATGGTAGTGGCAAGACTTTGAGACATTGTTGACTTGGCGCGAGAGTGTTAGGTCAGAGTCTAGGGTGCATCCAAGATTTTTCACTGAGTTGGAGGGGGTCGGTGAGTTGCCCATGGCGGATGGCCAGGGTACTGGGGGCGGAAGGAGTTCGGAGTTGCCACATACCATGATTTCCGTCTTGGAGGGGTTTAACTGGAGGTGGCTTTGGGTCATTCAGAGGTCTATGTCGACGAGGCAGGAGGCTAGTGTTACGCTCACCTGGCTCCCACAGGGGTGTCGAGGGGAACTGGACAGCCACGGTCTCCACCAACGTGATGCGTAGTGCAGAGATGACTGACTGGACTGGCCCACCTAGCTTCGTCTGCTTGACCCGTAGAAGTAGTCTCCTAAAGACAGGGACAGGGAATTAGCCACCCATGGATTTAAGTATTAACACCTCACTGCGTCCCCACTTATCACTTCTGACATTCCCTTTCACAAAGCTCACCTTATAGTTTTGTATGATGAGCTCTCCATCCTGCAAAGAATGCAGGGGCGCGTTGATGGCCAGTTACTTCACTGGCTTGAGGATATTGGAAGAGTTCTGGACAAATCTTGGCTCCAAACCTCCGAGCGAAAGGCCATAAGTATATAGTTCTAATGAGTTCAAAATGTCTGATTAATCACTCTTGTCCAATTCCTTGTTTCTTTTGCAGCTTAGACCCAAAAGATGATCATCTTGTGGCAGCTGAAAGCGTTCAGGTACGAGTCTGTGTTTTGTAACACTGTCCGGTAAATGATGCCAAGGTTTAACTCGCTGCTTTCTCTTTTCTTGCAGGTGCAGCTTAGGAAGATTTGGCGTGCTGGTGGATAATACCCCCTGCGGTAAAATCAGGTAAGCATACGGTGGCAAGAGATTGTCCTTGTTTGTTCCCTTGGCTCATCTTGTTGTTTTCTTCTCCCCCTTAGGCACTGGAATGCGGCAACCAGGTGATGGAGACAGCACTGGATCGTAGAGATGCTGCGAGGAACGGTGAGTATGGTGCGGCGCTGCTGCTGGCGATGCGACGCGTTTAAAATGAAGTCTGTTTCTGGTTCGAAGATGTGCTGAATCTGAAATCAGGTAAGAAATCCAGTAAAGTTCTTGTTCTAACCCTTCTGCTTCTTCTTTCTCTTCTTTCTAGGCGCTCTGGACTCGAGGCGGGCGTGGCAGAATGCTGGATGCTGACTGCAGACACGGTGAGCGTTACGCTGCTGAATAAAGAATAAAGCAAAGCATGTGCTGCTCTTCGGTCGTGGTTTAAATAGCCTTCAAAGTAGTCCCAGGTAAGTATTCCTCCACAGCCACACCCGAGTAACAAAATAGTCCCCAAGATAAAATAGTCCCTTCAAGCCTCACATGGGCTTGGATCCCTTGCAGCATGGTCTGCATCAGGTGAGTTTTAACATATGAGCCTGGCGCCTTTGGCGCCAGGACTGTACCCAGATAGCCCCTAACAGGGGTTGCTGGGTTTGCTCCAGGTAACATGATGCCTGCTTCTGGGGTTGATGGACTTGGTCTGGATACCCGGGGGTAGGCATCATGACAGCTAGGTCAGGTCGGGAGTTGGGTTTTGAGTTCAGGAGTTTTAGAATTAGTTGAGTGTCGTCGCCGTAGTTGTAGCACAGGATGTTGTGTGAACGAATTATTGGTGGGAGGGTGATCAAGTAGAGATTGAACAGGAGGGCGGATAGGCATGCTCTCCTTGTGGGACTCCAGTTTCAACTGGTCGGGCTTGGGAGGTATAGGTGGAGAGTATCGTGGTTTGGTACCGATCTTTGAGGAATGAGGCTATCCATTTAAGAGCGGTTCCACGAATTCCTAGGGAGTGGAAGCGGTCTAGGAGGATTGAGTGATTGATTCTGTCAAAGGCGGCGGATAGGTCAAGAAGGATAAGTGCTGCGCATCCCGCAGAGTCAGCAGTCATTTTAAGGTCATCCCAAATAGAGGTTAGGGTGGTTTCAGTTCCGTGACGGGCTCTGAAACCTGATTGAGCGGGGTCTAGGAGATTGTTGGCTTAGAAAAAGGCATTTAGTTGGGAGTAGGCAGTTCGGTCAATGAGTTTGGCAAGGAATCTGGTGTTTGAGATGGGGCGGTAGTTTTTGGGCTCAGGAGGGTCGAGCAAAGGCTTTTTAATTAGAGGTTTGACGTGAACCGTTTTGAATGCGTCGGGAAAGATACCAGAGGAAAGGGAGGTATTTATGATGGATCTTGCATGTTCTCCTGCGCAGGTGGAAGTGAAAATGTATTTGATGGTGGTGGCTGGGCAAGGGTCTAGCGGCGAGCCAGATGGTTTGCGGGCAGATAGGAGTTTGCAAAATTGTTCTGGTGATATTGGACTAAAGGATTCGAATGTTGGTTGCATAGTGGTCGCAGCTGGTGGGCCGGCTGGTATGGGGGGAGGATTGCTTGGGGGATGTAAGAGAGCCAGTTTGTGTTGCAAGTCGGATTGGTGAATTCGGAGATGATTTTGTGGAGTTCTTTGCTTGGGTTTTTGCAGTTTAGGATTCGGGAGTTGTAGTGGGCTTTTTTTGCTTTCCGGATTTCGGCCTTGTACTGATGAAGGTGTCGGGCCAAGGTGGCCCTGTTCTCCTCGTTTTTGTCTTTCTGCCATTTGCGTTCTAGATATTTATATAGTTGTTCAGTGATCTTCAACTCAGGAGTGAACCATCTGGGGAAGAGGCCACGGCGGGTTGATGGTTTGCAGGAGGGTGTGAGCCGCATCAGAGGTGCGTTGAGCCATGCGTCGAAGGCGTCGGGGGTTAGTTGTTTGTTGAGTTGGCAGGTAGGTGGTGGAGACTGGAGGAGTGCGTCGGCTAGGTCCGGGACGATTATTAGTTTTTTCCAGGATTTGCGTAGATTTGGGGGTTCAGATTTGAGTACGGGAAGGGGGTCAGGTGAGTGAATGGCGAATGGGAGAATTAAGTGATCGGACCAGAGGATAGGGGTGGGGGGCTTTAAATGAATCAGGGTGTTGGAGCTAAAGATGGCATCAAGAGTGTGTCCTTTATAGTGAGTCGGGCCGTTTATGAGGCGTTGGAGATTAATTGCGTCCAAACCGTCAACCAGAGAGTGTGTCATAGGGTTGGTGGGGATGTCGAGCCATATGTTGAAGTCTCCAAGAAGGGTGAGGTTGGGATGGTTTAGTTGAAGGGTGACAATATAGTCGCAGAGGTTGTTTGCGAATTGTCTATCGTAGCCAGGGGGCCTGTAATTTATTAGGAAGGTGTGTGAGAGCGACGGGGAGAGGGATAGTCTAACGAGGAGAGATTCGCAGGAGGGAATGGAAGGTTGGTTGTCGATGATTGAGGCGTGGAAGAGGGACTTGAAGACGAATGCTACTCCCCCTCCTCTGGAGGGATGGTTCAGTGGGATGAGGGAGTAGTCAGGGGAGAAGGCTTCATTAGCGATCGGGGCGAAGTCATCAGAGAATCATGTTTCGCTGATAAAGACCAGGTCTGGTTTGTCAGAGGCGAGGAGGTCAAAGATGCAGTGTCTGTTTTTTTCGCTACGGATCAGGCATTAAATAGGATGCAGTTTACAACCGCCGGCGAGGTTGGTCTTGGGGCTGGAGCGGAAGCTGGTGGTGGCGGAGAGAGTGGAGACTCGGGAGGGAGAGGGGTGCTGCTCGATAGGAATAGTGAGCGAGCAGATAGATTGGCGGGCTTCGGGCGCGATTGGGTAGCTGTGTGTGTTAGGATGATTGGGTTTGGTTCGGGGGATTTGAGGGTGGGGTGTGGGCAGTTAGGAGTTTCAGTTGTAGTTGATGAGAAATCGAGGGAGAGGGGTTTTAGGAAGGGTGAAGCCACGGGGAAAGGAGGTGATTGCGGGAGTGAGGTGATGGGTCGAGACAGGGGAGGTGACAAGTGCTGAGAGATTGAGGGGGACCATGAACGTTTCCTCTTTAGTTTCTTTGTGGCGATTGAAGTATTAGAGAGGGTAGGGGGAATGGAGGGAGAGAGGGATGCAGCCTTTGTTCTTGCTAGGGCTAGGCATGCAGTTTTTAGGGAGGGGAAAGGGTGCGGTAGGGGGGGAAGGTGGCGGGGGTTTGTGGGCAAGGCGGGGGGTTGATTGCAGGGCACGGGGTATCTGGGGTATCTGTTTGGATAGTGAGGGGAGCGGGCATGGTTAACATTGGCTGGTCTGTGGAGGGGCTCGGGGGAGGAGTGGTCTTAGGGTGGTTGGCTCGCCATCGTGCCCCTCTGGCTTGGTGTTTGGAGAGGGGAATGGTAGGGAATGCGAAGGGGGGTGGAATGGTTTGGGCAGTGGGGGATGGGCAGGAAGGCAGAAAGGGGGGTGGGAGCGGTCCACGGTGGTTGTTTCTGACAAACTCTGGTGGAGTGGGTGTACTCATGCGTGGTATAAGCTTTTAGGTGGATTTTATGAGTGCTTTTTAATTGTAGTTCTAAGTTCAGTGGGAGCACGCTTTTAGGCTCACTTCTAAGTTCAATTTGCACCGGGATGATATTAGACTATTCGGTGCACTTCTCGGTTCGACTGAACACGGAGGTGTTATTGGGTTTTTAGGTGTTGCTGGGTACACTTCTAGGTGCAACTGTAGACAGAGATGATATTAGGCTATTAGGTACTATTAGGTACACTTCTAAATTCCAGTGCACACAGAGATGGTGTTAGGTCTACCTCTAGATTCAATTTTGTACAGAGGGGATATTAGCCTATTGGGCGCAGTTCTAAATTCAACTGAACATTGGGATGATATTAGGTCTACCTCAAGATTTAATTTTGAATAGAGTTGTTATTAGGTCTATCTCTAGATTAAATTTTGTGTCGATGGGGATATTTGCCTATTAGGCACACTTCTCTCAATTCGATTTAATTTTGTATAGAGTTATTAGTTCTATTTCTAGATTCAATTTTGTGTAGAGGAGGTATTAGACTATAAGGCACACTTCTCACAATTCAACTTTATACAGGGAGGGTATTAGGCATGATTCTAAAATCAACTTTTTGCAGAGAGGTTATTAGGGAGATTAGTCGATTCAACCAGGCACAGTGTTAGGCTAATAGGATATTGGGCCCACTTCCAATTCAACTTTCACAGAGGCAATTGGGACACTTCTAGGTTCACAAAGGTTATTGGGCACACTTCTAAGTTCAACTTCTAATGTGCTTCTAAATTCAACATTTACAGAGAAGCTATTGGTCGCACTTCTACATTTAGCTTACACCGAGAGGCTATTGGGCACATTTCGACATTCAACTTTCCACAGAGAGGCTATTGGGCACACTTCTAAATTCAAACTTCAAAAGGAGGACACTGGGCACACTTCTATATGGTGAAATCGCCTCCCAGGATCAAGTGGCCAGAGGCCTAAAGCATTATTTTCGGGATTATCTTTCGCAAGAACCTCTGCTGGCCCGTGTTGGGGCAGTACAACGTAGCCAGCATGAAACTCACGTTCTGTACCGAGCCAACAACCATCAAGGCCCTGCCTGCAGCATCTGCCCATCCCTTGGTAACCTCCATTTCCAGCCCTTTCCTGATAAGAATACCAACCCACCCCTTCCACAAGGGATCGGAGCCCCAATATCCAGACCCAGTTCCCCCCCCCCCCCCTGGGAACCCTCCGTTCCTCCGCCCTGTCATATTTGGTCTCCTGAAGGAACATTACGTCCAGGCCCGCTCTACAGAAATCCCTTGCCACTAATGACCTCTTCATGGATGAATTCCCTTGTCATTTAACGTGCCCACCCTAAGACGGTCAACCACCGCCGTGCCTAAATATACCGCCATTACTGCTTTTCCGCCCCCATGACACTGTTTCTGTGCCTGGGTGGCCAAACCCCAAACTCCACCTTCCCGCTGCCACTTCCACTCAGCTTAAAGAACACCCTGTCCCTGCCTCCATTACCAAAAGGCATCCAATACCACCGGTTAGCATCACCAGGCCAAACTCGGACCACCAGCGGGGACACTGTTCACCTCCTGGTCCCTTAATTGCACAACCTCATAACCACTGAGCCCCCCCCGCTCCCGATTAGGCCAAGGCGCTAGAGAGCCCCATCAGATCCAGAAGCCCCTTAATCTCCCCCACAGTAGACTTTTCACCATAGAATGACCCCGGAACTCTCACAGGGCCCCCACATCTAAGTGTAAACCTTTCAACAGCCACTTCAATCACATTTAACAACATTACAGTGTACCCGGTATGTATCAAGAGTCCACCACGAGCAATGCGTTCATTTTTCTCTACTTCCTGGAGCGCGGTATGCGCCTCTGTCTCGGCACCTGAATGCGCCATTCCCTGTCGTCATCTGCCCTTTCATCCCGATTCTGTCCACTCTCGGGGTCCACCAACAGCTCGGATATGCATCTGCGGATGTCTCTCAGTCCTAAGCCTCTGTTTTTGTCCATCAAGTTCAAACGTGAGAGAACAGGAACGCCCATCTGTAGCGCACTTCTTTTTCCTGTAACCATTTCATCAGGGACATGCACACCCTTCTCCTTGCCAGGGTCAGTGAGGATGGATCTTGGAAAATCATTGCTCTCTCCGAGCCGTAGGTGATTGGACCCATCTGCTTCGCTGTATCCAGGATTTTGGTTTTATCGCTAGAACAGTCCTGGGACCTCCGGCTAACCCCCCAGCTGTTACGCTCACCTGGTATACAAAGGGACGCCACCCAGCCGGGTTACTCGCTGGTATGCTTCTCAGCTTTGCCCTGATGTGGTCTGCGGGAAAGGTTCTGCCTGAAAATACAGGAGGACTGTGTTCAAGACTGACCGACTGGGGTAAGTATCCTCCCTCCAACCCTCGTATGATTTCAGTCCCTCTGGCGCCCTCTCCTCACCTTGTGGTAGAATTAGGCGTGCTCTCCGTCCTGCCTTCTTTGCAGGAGCGCGTTGTCTTTCATGGGGGAGTGCGGTCCAGTTACTTCACTGATGCCGGCCCGTTTGATATTGTTCAGGTAGGTCTTATTGCTGTTCTTTAGTTTTGTTGCTATCCTGCATGCCTTTCTTTGTTTAAAATGTCTCTTTTTTCTCCCTTGGGTATGCAGAGCTTCAGCGCGGCGAACTGGCTTGGTTGAGCCCCGCTGGTAAATGATGGCGCATTAAGAGCGCTATGATGTGGTAAGTAAGCGCTATGCGCAACGCTGCGAAGTCTTGCCTTTACTAACCTGTGTTTTCCTTCCTTGTAGGTCGCAGTGTTCTTCAGCGCGAGTTAAATGTCCAGAGGGTTGCCAGCCGAGAGGCGACCAGCCAGGTAAGCCTTTTGAGCAGTTCGTAATTTGTAAATGTCTCTACTGCTTTCTTTAATGTTGCCTCTATCTTCCTCTTTCAGGTCGTTCGGTCCGGGAGACGTGCAGATTCGAGGAAGCAGTTCTCAGTAGCTGGAGGGTTTAAAGATGAAGACTGCAGGTAAGATGCTGGTGCTAATGATGTTCCTTTAGTCTCCTTGCAGGTTCTGCTTCTCCAAGGTTCGAGGGAATAGCTGGACACGGTGAGCGTCAACGTTGCAAGCTGCAAAGAAACGCGAAGCATGTTGTCTTGCTCGGGTGTGGTTTAAATAGGCCCAACAAAATAGTTCAGATAAAGTAGTCCCTAGGGTACCACACCAAAAACACTATACCGCATAGCTTGGTTCTTAGGAACCAAGCTATGTGGAGGCCTCCATGTTGGCTGACAATACAATAAAGTAGTTCCCAAGCACATTGTTTTTCATGGTGTATGAGACTGGCACCATAGGCGCCAGGACTGGCCCGATGAGGGCTTTTGAAGAGGATGACAGGCTCTAGAGGCCCGAGTCCTGACTCCACCTGGCCAATGGGTTTGCCAGAGGGGGTTTTGGGTGAGGGTCGTGACAGCACTCCCCCTAAGGCCCCTCCCATGGTGTTCCTTCTGTCTGGCCCAGGTTTGGTTGGGAAAGTTCTGATGGAATTTCCTGATTAGACGTGGTGCGTGGATATTCTCACTGGGCTCCCAGGATCTATCTTGTGGTCCAAATCCTTTGCAATCGACAAGATAATATAGCTTGGTCCTTGAGTATTTAGAGTCCAAGATATCTTTGACTTCGAATTCTGGTTCTCCGTCAACAAGTATGGGCTTAGGTGGTGTCCCAATCCGTGTGCCGGGTTGCATTGGTTTCTGGAGGGACACATGGAATACCGGGTGGATGTGTAGATTAGGTGGTAAATCCAGTTTCACGGCTGCTGGGTTGATAATTGCCTTAATGGTATAGGGTTGCAAGAATCTGGGATGAAAGTTCCGGGTTCCCTTGATGGGTGCAAATTTAGCGGCTAACCAAACTTTGTCTCCTACTTGATAATCAGGGGCCAAACATCGATCTGCGCCATTGCACAACATTTTTTCCAGAAGTTTGAAACTAACTGGCTGCCTCGATCAGAGACCAGAACCGAAGGGAAGCCATGTAGCTTAACCACGCCCTCCAGGAACACTTTTGCTAAGGTGGCTGCGTCTGGGAGGCCTTTGAGAGGAATAAAATGGGCCATCTTTGAGAATAAATCCACAACTACAAGGATGGTGTTGAACCCTTGGCTTGGAGGTAGATCAGTGATGAAGTCAAGGGAAAGAGTGTGCCATGGAACTGGAGGAATGTCCAATGGTTGTAGGAGACCAGATGGTTTTTGTTTCTGTGATTTATTTTGTGCGCAGACACCGCAGGACTGAATATACTGAATGATGTCCTTACGCCAGGTAGGCCACCAAAAGTTCTCTTTCACCTTAGCTAGGGTTTTGGCGATCCCAAGATGCCCTTTGATCAGTGAATCCTGATAGTTTGAAATAATATGCTGTTGTAATTCCTTCTTGGGTACATATAGCCGATCCCTAAAAAAGGGTAGATGGTCCTTGATGGTATATTTTTCTCCTTGAGTTTGCCAAACAAGGTAAGCCTCAGGATTCATTGTCCTTTGGATTTCTTTTCGTAGTTGTGCTTGTGTTAAGGCCGTCGTGATACCAAAGAGTTTGTCTTCAGGTATAATAGGTACTGGGTCTGGAGTTGTATATACGATTTCATCTATGCCCATGCGATATACAAGGCATCCGCCTTTCTGTTTCTGACTCCTGGACGAAATGTGATTACATAATCATATTCGGCGAAGAAAAGGGCCCATCGTAATAGGCGCGAGGACTGGGACTTGGCTGTTTTGAGATATTGCAGGTTTCGGTGGTCTGTGATGACTGTAATGGTGTGTCTGGCCCCCAGAAGGTAGTGCCTCCAGGCTTTAAAGGCGGATTTGATAGCAAGGAGTTCCTTGTCCGTGATGGCATTATTAATCTCTGGAGGTGAGAACTTTTTCGACCAGAAGGCCACAGGATGTAGCTGGCCGGTTTCCGGGTCTCTCTGTGAAAGGACAGCCCCCATTGCGAGACTGGACGCATCAGTTTCAACGACATAAGGGAGGTCTGGACGAGGATGTTGCAGGATTGGAGCAGAGGTAAACCTTTGTTTAAGTTCCTGAAAGTCTTCTTCTGCTTCTTCGGTCCAAGCAAACTTTTTATTGTTTTTTTGTAATAGTACTGTGATTGGGTGCACAACCTGAGAGAAGTTTGGGATGAACCGGCAGTAGAAGTTCGCAAAGCCCAGCATGCTTTGTACCCCTTTCAGAGACGTCGGTGAAGGCCATTGTGCACGTCCATTCTGATGCCTCCTGGAGTAAGGATAAAACCAAGAAATTCTACTTCGGTGACATGAAAAAGCATTTTTCAAGCTTTGCAAACAAGCGATGTTGACGGAGCTTGGCGAGGACTGAACGAACGTGCCTGACATGATCTTGTTCTGAGGCTGAGTATACTAAGATGTCGTCTATGTACACTAAGGCGCACACATCAATTAACTCCCTTAAGACGTAATTCATGAAATACTGGAATGCCGCAGGAGCGTTGCATAACCCGAAGGGCATGGCTTGATATTCAAACAAGCCGTACTTAGTACAGAAGGCGCTTTTCCATTCATCTCCTTTTCTGACTCAGACCAGGTGGTACGCTCCTAGAAGGTCCAATTTGGTATACATCTGGGCATCTTTAACTTGGTCTAGCATCTCAGGGATCAGAGGCAAGGGGTAGCGGTTCTTCACAGTGATCTGGTTCATTGCGCGGTAGTCAATACAGGTTCTCAAGTCTCCTTCCTTTTTCGGTACGAAGAACAAAGGACTGGCTGCGGGGGACTTCGAAGGACGGATAAATCCGTTTGCAAGGTACTGGTCTAAATAGGATTTCAAATTAAGGTTTTCTGGTTCTGTGAGAGCGTAGATCCTGCCGCAAGGGATTTGTGCACCAGGAACAAGGTTGATCTGACAGTCATAGGGCCTGTGCGGCGGCAATGTATTGACTTGGTCCTTTCGGAAAACATCCTGGAAATCATGGTATTCACTTGGCAAGGTATTAGTTGCTCCCAGGGTTGATACTGTCGCTCCGGGAGTCATGGGGATACAGACGTCGGGTTTCTCCTCTTGGTAATAGCAAGCAGGGGAGCAGTCGCCGGGGAAGGTTCATTTTCGTGCCCACCAGTCTATCAAAGGGTTGTGAGCAACCAACCATGGCATCCCTAGTATTAGCCTGAACTGAGGTGCCTTGATGAGATCGAATGAAATAGACTCCCGATGTCCGTCCTGGCACAGCAAGGTTACCTTGGCTGTGCACTTGGTTACTGGTCCGGAAGCGATTTCTGTCCCATCCACAGTGGTTACCTTGTCCATAGTTGGCTTAAAACCCAAAGGAAGCCCCATCTCTGCTGCCAGTTCTTGATCAATATAATTTCCAACTGCTCCGCTATCGATGAATGCTTCAATGGCATGCATTCTTGACTGTTGGTGGTTAATTAAGATCACTGGTATTGCAAAGTGCAAGGTCAGCAACTCTTTCTTCTCACTCTACAAACTGACCTCTACGTTTGTCGAGCTTGGTAGTTTTCCGATTCCTTAGCTTCATCCTTCTCTGTGGCCCGACTGTTCTTCTTGGGAGCTTTACTGGACAGTCCTTCAGGAAATGTCCTGGTTTGCCACAATACAAACAAAGCTGTTGTCTTCTTTTGTCCCGCTCTTGTTTTGTTAATGGAGGCCGTATCCCTCCAATCTGCATGGGTTCTACAGCATTTTCAGGTACACGAGGTGTTTTCCCTTGGTCGAACATACACGGTCCGAGGGTCCGTCTTAGACTGGTCTGCCTTTCGGTCCTGCAACCGGTGGTCTAGCAGCACAACCAGATTTATGAATTCTGCACAGTCTCTGGGTGGATCAACCACCTGGGCTAAGACGTCCTTTACTTCTCCTCGTAGGCCTCGATGGAATAATGTGGTTCTTTTGTTTTCTGGCCACCTAGCTTCAGCAACCAGTCTGTTGAAGGTAGCAATGTACGTTAACAAGTCCTGATTCCTCTGTCGGAGGGAGAAGAGTTCATTGTCTACTGCTTGCTCCTGGGTATGGCGAGCAAAAAGTGTTTCCATTTCTCTCTGGAACCCCCCAAAGTCATTGAATAGAGGATCGTCATGGGTTACCAACGGTACCGATCAATCTGCTGCACTACCACTCAGGTATGATAAGACAAAAGCTACCCGAGCTTGGTCGTTTGGAAATGCTCCAGGCCTACAAAGGAAATGAAGACGGCATTGATTGATAATGACGCATACTTCCGTGGGTCGCCTGAGAACCTTTCTGGTGGTACCAGGGGCACTGTTCCAGGTAACGTGATCTGTACCGGAGTGGGTGGTATGGCAGGGTTTTGCATCGTTGGATTGCTTCCAGGTAGAGGCGTCTGTCCTGCCTGTGATTCCAAGTATTGCCTGCTAATCTCTTCAGTGCGTTCTTTGGTCACTATTAGGTCTCTCCGGAGGGCATTAGTCTCTTGTCGGGCAGAATGAAACTCAGCACGAAGCTCTCCTAGTAATTGGGCCAATTGGTCCATTCTGATGTCTCCATGGCGCCCAGGTGGATTTGTTATGGTAGGCTTTGCGTTCTGTTACGCTCACCTGGTATCCACAGAGACGTGATTGGACCCATCTGCTTCGCTGTATCCAGGATTTTGGTTTTATCGCTAGAACAGTCCTGGGACCTCCGGCTAAGCCCCCAGCTGTTACGCTCACCTGGTATACAAAGGGACGCCACCCAGCCGGGTTACTCGCTGGTATGCTTCTCAGCTTTGCCCTGATGTGGTCTGGGGGAAGGTTCTGCCTGAAAATACACGAGGACTGTGTTCAAGACTGACCGACTGGGGTAAGTATCCTCCCTCCACCCCCCCCGTATGATTTCAGTTCCTCTGGCGCCCTCTCCTCACCTTGTGGTAGAATTAGGCGTGCTTTCCGCTCTGCCTTCTTTGCAGGGGCACGTTATTTTTCATGGGGCGAGTGCGGTCCAGTTACTTCACTGACACCAGTCTGTTTGATATTGTTCAGGTAGGTCTTATTGCTGTTCTTTAGTTTTGTTGCTATCCTGCATGCCTTTCTTGGTTTAAAATGTCTCTTTTCTCCGTTAGGTATGCAGAGCTTCAGCGCAGCGAACTGGCTTGGTTGAGCCCCGCAGTTAAATGATGGCGAATTAAGAGCGCTATGATGTGGTAAGTAAGCGCCATGTGCAGCGCTGCAAAGTCTTGCCTTTGCTAAACTGTGTTTTCCTTCCTTGTAGGTCGCTGGGTTTTTCAGCGCAAGTGGAATGTCCGGAGTGGTGCCAGACGAGAGGCGACCAGCCAGGTAAGCCTTTTGAGCAGTTCGTAATTTGTAAATGTGTCTACTGCTTTCTTTAATGTTGCCCCTATCTTCCTCTTTCAGGTTGTTCTGTCCGGGAGGCGTGCAGATTCGAGGAAGCTGTTCTCAGATAAACGTTTCCCTGACCGGAGGTCATTACTCTGCCATTGTTCTAACAAATTTAGCACCCTGTTAACATCCCACAAGGACGAATATCTTGGCTGAGGTGATCTGCTCACTTTCACTCCTTTTATTAATCTGGCTACTGTTGGATGTTCTCCTACTGGCGCCCCATCTATCCGGCTGAGATGGTTGATCAGTAAACCCCTACTGTTCTGAATGCTCTCCCTTGAGTGGGCGGGCTCACTAGAAAGTTGATCACTTTCACTATAGGGGCTGAAATGGGAAGAACACTCCTGCCCCGCCCCATAATTCCCAGGCCTGCCAAGCCTAACTATAGCTCCGAATGGTGGAAGGGGCCCATGATACTACAATTAGCTCCATAGCTTCCTCTGAAAGCCCTGCCAAACACCATCTGTGCATGCTAATAATGTTAGCGTCTGCCCTTACACTAGCGGGTGCTGGGATCCTGACAGATCTGTCAGGAGATCAACCCTGTGTGGAATCCTCTGGGGGAAATCCGAAGAAAGTTCCATCAGGAATGGACACCAGTCTTGCAATTTCCATTCTAGTGTCACCATCACTAACTCTGCGTTGCCCCTACGCGCCTTTGCTAGTACCCTCACCAGCTAAGCGAATGGGAGAAATGCATAATGGATTTGCTCCTCCCAACTGTGTAGGAAGCCGTCTGTTCCCAGGGCTTCCAGATCTAATCTCCAATTGAAGTACTTCGGCAGTTGGGCACTGAGTCTCGAGGAGAAAAGATCTGTATGGAACGGACCCCACACCTGCTGTAGCTTCTCAAAAACATATCTTTGTAGTTGCCAGTCGCTCAAGTCTAGGAGATAGCGGGAGTTCCAGTCTGCCACTGTGTTCTGTTCTCCCGGCAAGAGCTTTGACTGAGATTATCTTCTCCAGGCAGAAATGCCAGAAGTCTTTCTCTAGCACTGCTAGCATCTTTGATTTTGTCCCTCCTGGCTTGTTTATGTATCTCATTGCTGAGAGGTTGTCCATTCGCAGAAGTATACACCACTGCGCTTTGTCCTTGGCAAACGCTTTCACTGCAAAGGAGCCTGCCAGAAACTCCAGGCAGTTGATATGAAGATCGAGTACTTCTTGAGACCATTTCCCTCCCGTCTCTGTCTGACCGCACCTGGCAACCCGGCCTGATCTGCTGGCATCAGACTGTACGATGAGTTCTGGAATGTCTCCAAAAATGGCTGTGCCATTCCACGGTTCTACAGTAGTTCTGCCTTGCTATCCTCGTCTCGCGGCACTTACTGGTGGTATCTCATACCTTTCTGAAGATATTTGCTCTTCAGCCTCTGAAGGGCTCGATAGTGAAGGGGGCCGGGAAAGATTGCTTGGATAGATGCTGCGAGTAGGCCCACTACTATGGTTAGATTCCGAAGTGATATAACCGGATTTCTGAGAGCTGCTCTCAGATCCTTCTTCATTGCCCTCATCTTGGGAGCAGTGAGCTCTAAAGTTGCTTTCCGAGTGTCTATCGTGAAACCTAAGAACTGTGTTCTCCTGCCCGGAGTTAGGGTAGATTTATCTTTGTTTACTAGGAAACCTAACACTTATATTGTCGCAATCGCCCACTGCACTTGCTTGGTGACCCTTTTTCTGTCTCTTGCCATAATAGGATGTCGTCCAAATAGATGATCATCTGGATACCTTGTTCTTGTATCGCAGCCGCTATTGGCCTCATGAGCTTGGTAAAGGCCCAGTGGACTGAGGCGAGGCTGAAGGGGAGATTCTTGAACTGCCAGGTCTGTCTCCTCCAGGTGAACCTCAAAAATGGACAGTGCTTTGTTGCCATGGGTATCGTAAAATATGCATCTTTCAGGTCTAGATGGGCTAACCAGTTAAACTTCCTGACTAGGTCTCCCAGCAGATGGATTCCTTCCATCTTGAAGTGTCTGTACACTAGCCAACTGTTTGGTTCTTTTAAATGTATTACAGGGCGCGCCTTGTCTTTGCGGTGTACCAAGAACATGTTGCTCAGAACACACGTTAAGTGGGAGTCTACTCTTTCTATAGCTTTTTTGCACCAGTAACTGTAGCTCTGTGCCTAAAAGAGTGCTCTCTGCTCAAGTTATATGCATGCATGTTGGAGGATGAGATTGTCTGGAATCTCTAGAAAGTCTAGCGTGAATCCCTCTATAGTCTGCAAGACCCATGCGCCGGAAGACTGTTTGTGCCAATTGATTACAAAAAGTTGCATTCTCCCTCCCACTGGGGGATATCTTGTGCCACGCACTCTCACCTGCGGTACTGCCTTGCTGTCTGTAATATCCCCAACCTTTTCGTCCTGTATACCCTCGACCGCTGTTGGGAAGAAAGCATCTTGCTGCCTTGACCCCCAATGTTGCACTCTAGGACCTTGGGGCCTTCTCTGAGAATTAAAAAGGCCAGTCGAATGGCCCCAGTGTCGGCCGGCCCCTGCAAAAACTCTCCCGGGGGAAAACCTTCCGGATGGATGCTTGCATGTTTTCCAAAGCTGTGAAAGTCCCAACAAATTTGTTCATTTCCTTAACGAAAGCTTCGCCAAAGAGTAATCCTTGGGCTCCTTTCCCTGACTCATAGGAGGCTAGATCCCCCAACTTGTTATCTATTTTCAGGAGAATGGTCCTGCACCTCTGAGGAGATTGCATAATTTACGTTGCCTAACATGCATACAGCTCGCTGCGCCGAGCTTGCTAGTACCTGCAGGTCAACTGGTTCTCCTGTGTCCTTAGCCCTTTCTGCTAGATCCATAATCTTTGCTAATGGGCCCCAGCTAAGTCTAGGAGCTTGTCCTGACGGGCCCTGCAAGCTCGATCCATACCTTTACGGGCATCTTTTCCCGCTTTGGTCACAAAAGTGAGCATTTTAGGATCGAGCTCTGGCGTATCTGCCCCCTTTCCTGCAAGCTCTGGTCTGGGGCAAGCGGCTTTTAGGCGGAATCTGGACTCTTTCTGAAAGGGGATTGCGCATTTTCTTCGCCATGTAAAGTGCCAATCTTGGTGACGGGACCCACTCAGTAGACCAGAGGTGCCTGATAAGAGTCTGGTTCGAACATGTCTGACATGTCGTCCTCCTCTTGGGGTACCTCCCCATTGCTGGCTTTAGGCTTGCAGTTGGACCTCTTCTGCGAGCAAATAAAAGTGTTTCAGGGGCTGCACCCCAAAAAGAAGAGGAAAGGACCAAGGGAAACAATGATTTGTAGCTATGGATGAGCCCTGATTGGGGGAGTGAGACAGGCTCAGGACTAACATACAAGAGAGACTTATGGGAATAGGTAGTTTTCTTTTCTCTCCTTTTTTGTTTATACACAGTTTTGTTTTACAAAAAAAGAAAAAAAGACGTTTTAAGAATTTTGAAAGCTGTTGAAAGCAGTAATTAATCTGGTCTTGCCAGACTCTTCAACCACAAAACAATACTTCAATGTCTTCTTTCTGGTCCACTAACCTGCCTGGACTACCGCTAATATTCCCTATCCAGGTATACTCCCCTGCCAGGCCAACATCTCCTAACGCTACTACAGTACTTTGTGGTTTGGTTTGCTTCACAAGCTCCAGAAGAAAAGTCTTTGACTTTCAACAACATTTAAGATTCACAATTCCTTCACCAAAGTCACAATATACATTCCTCTGATTTATTTGCCCACGAAATGCAGGTTATGTTTCTCTCTTCCTTTCTCTCCTGCCACTGTCTTTCACGTTTACATCAAACAACTGCTGATCACATCTCTTTTTCACACTTGCCTTTTATTGGCTTAGCCAATGCTTGTTGGTGTGTGGCTTATTTATTGCCTCTTCCTCACTCTGGGAACAATGGTTACAATTATGTTGCAGTAATGCTCTCTTTTTATATTACCATGGCAAGCATATGTTTTCTTTTTTTAAATACATCTTTTTATTGGCAGATTTATCAGAGTACAGTGATTACAGTAGACATTACTCATCAGCAAAGAGACAGTAATACAGGTCATGTGAGCATCGTCCCATGTGGTATTTCCAGAATGTGGCGAAGCTGAACCTTGGGGTCGGTAACTAACCAATGGGGTTGTACTTGTTGAATTCTTAGAATCATTGGTCCGTGGGTTGGCCCGCCAAGTAGAAGCGGAACTCAGTCCAGGCATTGATGGGGCGAGTTGTGGGAGGCAAGGTCCAGGTACAGTTCCTTTGCAGCTGCAGGCCCAGGTTAGTGCTAACAACCTTGTTTTGGGACAGGGTGGGGCAACGTGCTTCCATTTCAACAATATGCATCTTTTGACTATCATACAACCCGTATTTACAAATGAGCGAAGATCTTTATCAGGGAGATTATCGCATACACCTAATAGGGGGCCCCCAATGTGGAAGGTTGAAGGGAAACATCAACTACATCAGAGAGAGTTCGTAATACCGTGTCCAAGAATGTTGGCATATGGTCGGCGGTACTAAGCCGACATCTAGGACAGGTACGTTCCCCTCCTGGGAGATTTTACCAAGTTTTCAGAGGTGTAATATAGTTTGTTCAGCAATTTGTACTGCATGCATCTGAATCTGAAGTTCAGGGAGACCTGCTTAGTGTGCACACACATACGCTTACATTGGGCATCAGACAGTTCCATCCCCAGAACATCAGACCAACCCTGATGTATAGGCAGTGAGGAGGTGGAGTGGGTTTTCACCTGCGTTTTGTAGAGCGTTGACAGTATGCAAAGGCTACTACCAGAGTTAGCAATAAGTGTCAGCTCAGCAGTATCAGAGGGCTCTGCGGGGTATGATGGCCAGTGCGATTGCACAGCCGCCCGTATTCAATAGCATTGCCTGAGTTATATTCCAGAGCCAGTATGTTCACGGTGCCAGGTCAGTGGGGTAATGAACTTGCCATCAACAAACAGGTAAGCCGCAGCTCTATAGCCGAGGCGTTCCCACTGTGTGTCCAACATGACATCCCAGGTGGGCCCCAGTCCAGGGAACTTCCAGAGCGGCAGCCATTTGTAGTAGGGACGTGACTCTCTATTACCCGAGAAGATAAGTCACCAGGCAAGCACTGTGGAGACACTGGGTCAAATGGACACTCATCCTTATACCTGCCGTCAAGTATGATTTTCCGGAGGTCTGCCTTCCCTACCGACAAGCGCTCAAGTTTGACATGCAGGAGTTGGGGCTCTTCACCGTACCAGTAGGTGGCGTATTGGGCCTGTACAGCCAGCCAGTATAACTCGAGCTTAGGAGCCAGAAAGCCCCCCTTATCATACAGGGAGGTCATTTTTCCAGACAGCACCAGAATGCCACAGGAACTGAGCACAGAGTCCACATAGTCTGGAGAAGAAAGGCTTGCCAGGCCAGACCGAGACATTGGCAAATATATACAATAGTTTGGTCACAAGCAACATCTCGATGAGGGACAGTTTCCCTGCCATTGTGAGAGGGAGAACTCGCCACTTGCACAGCTTGCTTGTCACATAGTCCTCTATGGCCTCGTAGTGGTCTTTCAGGAGGGTGGACCTCATACTGGAGATCCACACTCCTAAGTATTTGATCCCACTGGGGGGCCCAACAAAGAGGATAACTCTGAGATGGCTGCCCAGTGCTGCTGGTTAGTGGGAACATTTACGACTTGGAGTCTTTAATCGTGAATGCAGAGAACCAGCACAGGTGGTTAATGTCTCGAAGAATGGCATCTAAATTCATTTGAGGATCCCGCACATATAGCAGGACATCGTCAGCATAGTGAGATTATTTCAGGGTGTCCGCGAAGACGAATCCCCTTGTATCCGTGAAGAGTGTGGATCATATCCGCCATTGGTTCAATGACCATAGCGAAGAGGATCAGGGAAAGTGGGCATCCCTGGCGGGTGTCTCTGGCAAGCTCAAAGGGTTAACATTTGGAGGAATTAACCAAGACTCTAGCAGAGGGGTTCATATAAAGTAGTTTTATATAGCATAACATTTAGGGGCGACACCCAACTACACCAGCACCACCCACAGGTATTCCCACCAGACCATGTCAAATGCCTCCTGGGCATCAAGTGTCACCGCCACAGCCTCGGCCGCCAGGTCTATTCTGGCCATTACATCAAACAGGTGTCTAATGTTTAAAGAGGTTGATCTACCGGACAGCCCCCCCCTTTGGTCTTTGTGGATCAAATGAGGCATCAAGGGGAGGAGCCTTTTGGCGAGAGCCTTAGAATACATTTTGGTGTGAAAGTTCAAGAGTGAGAGGGTTATATAAGAACCACATTCTTTGCTTGGTTTGTCAGGCTTAAACAGGATAGTTATGGTGGCCTCCTGTAGGGGTGGGGGTAGGTTGGAGCCACAATGCGACTCCATCCACACCTCGAGGAGTCGGGGGATGCATGTTCTTGATAAAACTCAGACGTGAGCCCATCTGGATCTGGGGCCTTGCCTTTGGGTAAATTAGAAACGACCGTGAGGATTTCTTCCATGGACAAGGGGGCCTCCAGGGCCTCCCTGGACTGGGCACTCAGCTGCGACAAGGGTACTCCCTCAACAGGGACTTCATGGTTCAAGCACCATGCTGGTGGTTGAATATATATAGGAATTTATAAAAGTCGGAGAATACTATGAGTATCTCCCGGTCCAACCAGCGGGTGTTCCCTAGAGTGTCCATAATGTAGTTTATCAGAGTACGACCACCTTCTGATTTAGCAAGTCTAGCCAATGTTCTACCCGGCCTCTCACACTCTCCATATTTTCTGGCAGCCTGCGGCTGGGAGAAATACGCACCTCCCGGAGCGCATGCGCCTCAAATTGTTCCAGTTCGGACCGTGTTTGTTCCAGCACATGTGGGCTGGGGTGAGAGGAGTATTCCAGCTCCAAATATTTGAGTTTGGCTTCCGAGCACTTGAGGTTGTTTCTTATTGTCTTCCCTAGATATTGGCATTCCTCTGATGTAGACCTTAAAGGCCTCCCATCTCGTGCCAGCTGAGGTCGCTCCTGCCACATTACACTCAAAGTACGTCTCGATGTCTGCTCGGCTTCCCGCTCTAAACACTATGTCCCTGAGTGCTTCAGACTTGAAGCGCCAAGCACTGCAAGATCTGGGGGGTCTGTCCATGTTCAGTGTAAGCACTACTGGGGAGTGATCAGAAAGTGTGCGAGGAAATATCCTAATGTCCCCAACCCAACCCATCAGAGAGCTGGATTTCAGGAATGTATCAATGTGTGAGGAGCTATCGTGCACTGACGAGTAAAATGTGTATTGCCTCTCGCGTAGGTATAAGTGGCGCCATGCATCGCCCACGTGTAAGTTTTCCATATGGGCCAAAAGTTCTCTAGCCGCCCTCATTCTAGTTCTGGGGGCCATACCAGATCTGTCAAGGGTTAAATCAAGGATTAAGTTCATATCCCACACCCCAAATGATTGGGACATCAACGAAACCGAGAAGAATAGAAGCAACCTCATAAAATAAAAAATAAAAATCAGGTGAGTCTATATTGGGGGCATAAGCGTTAACGAGTAGAAGTTCAATGCCATCCATAGAGCAATGTAGAAAAAAAATAATGCCCTCCAGGGTTGACAGGCCTTTTTAAGTAGAAATGTCACTGATTTTTAGATTAGCGTCATGATGTAAAAAATAGATTAGCCCCCCAGGCTGCTGCAATCCCCCTGGATACCCCCTCTTTTGCATTTGTTTTCTGCAGTAAAAGCACATTTATTCTGTGTCTGTTAACAGAAGCCATAAACTTACAAGATTTTGTGGAGTTCTCCAAACCCCTCACATTCTAGCTCATCTCTTCAAGACCCATCAACGGGTGCAAACATGTTTACACAGTATGTTTCAGACCTTCCAGTATACATTCCATCTCTATAGGAATAACGCTTCCCAAACTTGTATTCTGCTGTCAATTCGTTGTCGATTAAATCCTTCATAATAACTCCAAAAGTACAAAAGGCGCTTGAACATTCTGAGAGATCTGTCGCCAACACAGATGACAACCCCCAGCCTCCCACCCTCACTGCCCACCCCAAACTTGCAGTGTGAAACCCCCTCCCGGACCCAGCCAGCACCCAGAGCCTGCCCCAACTGGGCCGCAGAGTCAGAACATAACCCAACATATTTAAAGCAGTTGCTGCGGGGATAACTGCTGCTGTCCCGGTACACACCACAACTGGTTCTAGGATCGGATGTACTAGTGGTAGTGTTAAGAGAGCTTATAGATGCCATATACTCATATACTCATACACAGAAACAGAGGTAACTGCTTAGAATCTTGATGCAGACACTCAGCCCGGGACCCGGTCAGTTTCCAACGCTCCTCCATTGTCCGGGATTGGTATTTAGGCCTCTATGGACTTCGTGGCCTCGTCTGGTACCGTGAAGAAATAGAATTTACTGCAGAACTGGAATTTTAGTCAGGCTGGGAAGAGCATTGCGTATTGTATATCCCGGGCCCGCAGTCGTTCTTTGACACCCACAAATTGGCATCTCCCATTGCGGACTGAGCGAAAAATCAGGAAAAATACAGAATACGGATTGTTTGAGAGACCAGTTCTTTTTTTCCCCCCTTTCTGTCTCGGAACCCGAGGATTTTTGCGATTATGGGGAAAATCCCCTGGTTTGGGTTTGGGGGAGAGGGCCCTGTGAGCGCGCTCCACTGCAAAGAAGGGGGAGAGGGTAGGTGCATCCAATAGATCCTTAAGATTTTCCACCACTTGTTCCGTGCCCCCTGAAAGAGCATCCTCCTGGACTCCCACTATGTGGATGTTATTCCTCCTGGAGCATGATTCCGATCGTTGCATTTTCACCTCCTTTGCCAGGGATGCATCTGTTTTGTAGCCCCTGTACCGCATCCTTGGTCACAACGATCCTAGTCTCTGCCTCAGTGATTCGAACAGATTCTTCGGCTAGTTGTGAGCGCATGGATGCCACATTGGTCGTTGTATCATCCAGTTTTTCATGGACCGCTGCAAATCCTTTAGCCATGGCTTCCATGATGTGTGTTCGGTCCAGGGATGATGCCTTGACAGGCTGGCCCTGGTCAGGGACCAAGACGGCAGAGGGGCCGGGGCTTCACGTGGGGCGACTTTAGTAAATTTGTCCATGGTTCCCGTTTTTTTCCTCACTGCTGGTGCCCCTAGTCATGGCAGTCGTATGGGGGCTGGGCCACCCCGAATGAGAGCACCAAGGTTACTGACAGGGGTCCAGCAATAGTTGACGTAGGACTCGTATGTCCAGTAGTTCTTTGGGACAAAGAAAGTCAAGACACTGGTAAGTGGTGTGCCAGGCGTGGTATGTGGGTCGAAGGGTGCACCTACGCTCCCGGGATATGGGTCTCTGATTGGCGTTTCTAAAAGTTGTTGCAGGTTTACTGGTTTTGAAGCCGGGGCGGCTCTGGCCAGCTACACTACAACCACCGCCATCAGCACCCAGGGTAGTGATAAGTAACAGTCTGGGAAAATAGCAGCATTTGTATCTTAGTCCAAGTTCCAAGAGGGGGACGATTCCCAGTTGAATGGTGGCCCGGGGACAAACTGGCACATATAGCAAGCACTTGAGGTGGAGGCCAGTGCAGAGTGGCAGCCAGTACAAGGGATGGCCCTCCGACCAACCCGTAGAGTGAGGCTGGCGGGATTCCACCCGGGAGGGGAAAGCACTCACTGCAGATGTAGCTCAGGTCCAATGTCACAGGGAGCCGGAGCAATCCGGATCACCCTCTCCGTAGCTCAGTGGAGGCACAAGTGTAGGTAGAGGCTGTTGCAGTGCTCTCCGGTGCAGCTGTTATATAGCCCTCATATACCGCTGTAAGTAAATATCAGTCCAAGCAGGGCCACAGCATTGAGCGGCCAGTGGTGTTGCAGGCTGATGCTTGCCAGGGGGTAGAGCCACTCCCGCCGCAAGTGGGGTGAAGCAGTGGCTGCTGCAGGTGCTGTACGGGCACCGTGGAATGGGTGCTGCAATGTGTAGCAATAGGGAAGTCCAGGCGTGGTATACGTGCCCACGTAGCCTGCAGTCTCTGGTGTTCTCCTGGTGTGCAGCACCGGGGGGAGGAGTGTTGGCCAGTTTCACCAGGCCTCAGCAGTTGGCACAGCCCACGGGGTCTTGGGACTGGACAGGTGTTGAGGTGTTTATGACTGTGAGGTGTGATGCATGTTGTATGGTGTGGTATGCTTGCTACAGTAAGGGAAGGAGGTGTTGTGATTGGCCTTTCTTCCTGTGTATTCTTCCTGCCTGTATAAGGTATGCATGGAGTGATGTCACTTGTGGAATGTTTGCTGTAAGCTTGGAATGTTTAGGTATGAATGGGTTCCACCCCAGGCAGTTGAGATATGTCAGTCTGGGTGGTGGGAGCCAGTGGGTTTGTGTCTTGTACTTCCTAATCTCCTGATGAGCCCGATTACATCTGATGAACTTATGTACCTGAATAAAGCAACTGAAGACTACTATCAACTTGACAGTGTATCCTTTTAAAATATAAATCTGAACAACCTGTCATGACAGTAGGCTCCTCCCAGCCCAGCTCCGCTGGTTTTCGGGGCGGCACAGCAGGGCCGTTCCAATCCAATTCCTAGCAATATCGGAGACACTCAATCCCTGGATCCCTAGGTCCTTGCTGTTCAAATTACACTGCGTAATGTGCAGCATTAACGCTGCTATACTCTGATTCCTTTGTGTGTACGGAGCTTTCCTCTTATGTAGCCATCATGCCGGCTGCTCAGCAGTGCCTCCCCACAGCGGGTTATATGTTTGCAAAAGTATGGCCTCCTCTTTACTATGAATCTTCAGTGTTGCCCCCTCTTTACTTTGGCAAGACAGGATTTTGTCTTGCTGCAATATTGCTTCCTTTTCATTTTGGCACTATTGGATGTAACCTTGCCTTCCTTTAAAGTGAGTATATATATCCCACATAACCCCACTTCATTAGTTCGGTATTAAAAATTATGATTAGAGGCCATCGTTCGACGACAGAGCACTCAGGGGTTTCCCAACACAGGCAAACACACTGGTTGCGTCACATGTGTCTGCTCCAACTGCTGCTTCTTCAGGGGACTTCTGAACTCCTGCAAGCCTAGGTTACATTCCCATGGCCCGTGCCACTTAGGAAAGGAGCCTGCTTTACTCCTCCTGTACTCCAGTGCTCCAGTGCTCACCAGACACCGGAAAAAAAAATATCTCCCTCTCTTCCTCTCTCCAACATCTATTGCTCCACCAACTAGTTCTAGTGGCCTGCACATGAGGGGGTCGTAAATATCTAAAGGGCCCGCTTAGGTGTGGGTCATTAGGATCAAATAACTGCGCACTGCAGTTTCGTGCCTCTGGGCCCCTCTTCCTCATTCAAGTACTTTGGGCATTGTGGGACTTGAAGTACCCAATGTTCTGTTTTCTTTTTGTTTCAAAGGTCTCAATTTTACAGTAGGCCATTACAACTGTAGGGTCTCCAGGGACGTTATTAAGGGAGTTCTCACAATTTTCCTGGCCTAAGTCCCCCTCATGTGCTCCTACCGCAGAACACCACCCCCAGGATTAGGATCAGGATGAGTCTGCCTTTCTCTGGCCACGTGAGAAGGGTTCCTAGCCAAGGTTTTTTGGATAATCCCTTCGGATTCATCATATAATGCTGGACAGCACACAACGCTTGAAGAGAAACAAAATTCCCTTAATAATGTAACATAGTATGTAAAAGCGACAAACTGATTGTGTAAAAGGAGAGAGAGCTGTACACAGGGAAGCTCTCTGAAATAGGTACGTCTTTGAGGGGCAGAACAGTGTGGAGCTGCAGAACACGCGATAGAGCGAACGCCAGGTGAGGATGCTGGAGGTTCGGCGTAGGGAACAGTGGGGAAGCCGCTGTAAGGACAGAGTCACGGAAACCATCCAGCTTGGTGGCATGGCCACAAGAAATATGCAAATAACAAGGGGGGTCCTGGGAGACTCTCTGCCAGACATGAGTCCTGGTTACAAGAGCCTTACCCAGAGTCTTTAGCTCACTATCTTTCACAGAGGAGAAATATCCTAAACATATCAGACTTTGGCCTGCCCTGGGGCAGTCTAGCACCGAAATGCTAGGCAATTCTCCTCTGAACAAGAGTACCAACGGCCACTAGAAAGCCATGGTGGGCCTGGGGCCTGATCAACAGTGCTGAAGCCAGAAGTACGGGGAGGAATTAAACCTCTTGCTGGCAGACCAATGCCGAGCATACAGGAATAACGGGATGCCAAGACTGACTCTGCAATAAAGGCAAGAAAGCAGAGACAGAGAACCAACGATGCAGGCACGTCCTTACGCCAAGCCCGGTTAATCCACTAGCCTTAAGAGAAGATACCAGAGTGGATCAGGAAAGAGGCAGCAGGGAATATGTGAACTGTGTGAAAGAAACAGAATTATTGATTTTGGGACGCTGAGGAAGCACAAACATATCTGGGGAGACACCAAGAGGGATGTGAAATATAATCATTAACGAGCACCAGCCTTCTTTTGTAAGAGGCTTTGAGAAACTCTTTGAATTAAGCCAGAACACCAGTTGCAGGAAAAAAAAACAAGAGGGGGAATCCTGTGGAGAGACTCCAGGAGTGATGGCATCAAACAATTGAAAAGGGCATAGAATGCCCCAGCAAAGAGCAAGATGTAAAGAATTTGAAAGATTCAAATTGAAAGGAAAAGACTGCCAAAAGGAGCATAAGGAGGATGTTGACAGGTGTCACTAATTGCTGGAGACCAAAACTCTAAGTTTGTATCACAAGCTATAGTAGCTGTAAGGAACTCTTGCTGGCAACAGTAAAGACAGACACACGTGATCACAGTTCAAGGGTGTTTATTAAACTGTAAATGCAGGGTTGAAAAATACCTAAGCTAAACCTAAATCTAAAATGGGAGCAACCAAATAAGGCAGACCTTGGGTTGTCTTGTAAAAGTAAAAGGCCTATACTACAAAAACCGATTGCCAATTCCTTACAGCTAATAACAAAAAGAGTCTGTTCCACTAATACTTTGACTGATGGCTTCACCCCTGGGCCCCCCCCCCCTTCTGGGTGCTGACACTTCACAAGTAATTTTCAAGAAATCAAAACCGTTCCTTTTTCAGTGAACTTTTGGTAATGACTTATAAACCCTAGAACTCCCTCGCCCGGGACCCAAATGACAAGAAGGACAGTTACTTCTCCTGGTCTTTTACTAGTTATTTCTTTCGCAAATCTTAATTTCTTTTCAAACAATGCAGTGTGGACTCGCCTCGATTAGGCTCACTCTTACCAACCTTTGTAACACACTGTTCATGTACTTATTTCATCATGCGGGATTCAGTTTCCTCAGTTTCCCAATATTCTCTCGGTCAAAGACACTCAACGGTACAGAGGCTTTTTACAAGACCCCTGTATGACCACTTTGACCTCTTCTGCCTTTTCCCAAGGTTTTCTGGTTACAGTAGTTTTGTACCTTTGGTTAATAACCCAGAGTCTCCTGCGTGAGCACCCACATGGTGCTGGACTTATCTGTTGCTGGTTTTGCCCTTCTTTTAACATCAGTATCTTTCAAACACAGTTCAGTTTCTTATCGATACTCCCCTCGACTCACCAGCTGTGATGAACTGCTTTGCTTTAGTTATCCTTCGAGTCAAGGTTGATGCCACAGAGACCAGCGTCTCCCCCCCGGCTTGGTTATCAGCAGAGGAGGGTCTTGTGTACCATTCACATCTGTTGCAACACACCCTGGCTATTTTTCGCAGACTTATCTTTTCGTCTGCAAATGGTTTTACTGGCCTTGGTCGGAAAGGGCAAGCTCGAGTCTCTCCTCGTCACCCTCTCAGTCTGTGCCGTCTTTCTCCTCCTCTTGAACTGCTGTGCTGCGTTAGCTCTCATGTTATGCTGTCTGCCTTGCTCGTCCTGTGCTCCACCTTTTATCCCCGTCTGTGATTTTGGTCAATTGGCTGACTTTACCGGACCCTTGTATTGGGACATGCCAGGTGCTGGTGTTCATCTGTTGTCTTCCATGTTGGGCGAATGTGTTTGTGCAGAAAAAAGGGGAGGGGGGCAGTGTTTTGGAATATCCTATGTGGTAGGCTGGGGAAAAGGTGTTGAAGGAAGAGGGAATACCGCGTTTCACCCATTGGTGTCCCACTCCCACAGGACCCCCCATCCAGGTGATCCTCCCTCACTGGTCCACCAACAGGAACTGGATCCAATAGCGATGGACGTGTCCTGGCCACCTGGATGACAGATCCCAGAGACTAGCTAGGGAGGCACCTTTGGGTTTCTCACATAGCTCCTAAGAGAAAACAATAAAACATGGATAAACATCCTGTACTGACTTTTTCCCATTGATTGGAGCACACTGAACGTTATGATTGGAAAACCCTGAGACAAAGCCAAAGTAGAACAAGTTACTTACCAACCGGTAACGTTCTTTCGACTGGATGTTCCTCCAACTTATTCCACATCTTTGTCATGTAAAGTCCACAGCTGTACACTTCGGAAACTTTTTCGGCAGAGGGCGTCCTTCGTCAATGGCATCAGGTCAATGTCCCTCGAGGGCGACATCACAGGATGTTATAAATAAGACGCACAGTGCCCGAAGCCTCAGTTTAAGTTTTTTTTCCTTCAGAACATATGGCACCAGTCTCATGCCTGCTTGACTGCACTTAGTCTTGCAGAAACGGAAGATGCAAACGCATAGGAAATTCTCCTGAGGGGCAGGCTGGGAGGGCGATGTGGAATACGTTGGAGGAACATCCAATTGAAAGAACTTTACCAGTTAGTAAGTAACTTGTTCTTCGAATGGATTGTGTCCTCCAATTTATTCCACATCTTTGACAGACTCCCAAAGCAGTACCAGTAAATGGAGGAGGGAGAATAATTTAGAGTACCCAATTAGATGCGGTATGAAGAACCACCTTCCCAAAGGCCATATCCTGACCATGGATTGTATCCAGGGAATCATGTTTTACAAAGGTGTTGATAGAAGCCCAGGTAGCGGCATCACAAATATTCCTAATAGGAACACCCCGCTGGAGGGCGGAAGTAGCCACGCCCCTAGTGGAATGAGCTCTCAACCCTTCCGGAGGGTCCTTACCCGCCAAACGGTAACACTCCGTAAAGGTAAAGATAATCCACCAGGACAAGGTCTGTTTGGTAACAGCCTGGCCCAGTCGGTGTCCAGCATATCCTACAAAGAGTTGATTGTTCACTCTGAACCTGGACATCCTAGAAATGTAAAAGCTCAGAGCTCTCCTGGGATGCAACCGATTGAATCGCTCCTCTTCCTTATCAGGATGGAAGGTAGAAAGATGGAAGAACCACCTTTCGACTCAAATGTTATTCAGAAACTACCTTAGGTAGAAAAGAGGGACGTAATCTCAGTACAACCCTGTCCTTGTGAAACACAGTAAAGGGTGGCTTAGATGAAAGTGCCTGCAATTAACTCACTCTGAGAGCGGAAGTAACCGCAACCAAGAACACAGTCTTGAAGGACAGTAATCTCAAAGGAGAAGAGTGCAAAGTTTCAAACGGAGCATCCATGAGAAGTTTCAAAACCAGATTCAAATCCCAAACCGGCACCTGGACAGCGGGCGGCAGGGATACATTATAGTCAGTCCTTTAAGGAACTGAGAAATCAAAGGAATCTTAAAGGAAGAACATTCTTCAGACAAGCGCTTAAAGATAGACAGCGCCGCCAGGTATCCTTTAATGGTACCCACTTGAAGGCTCCTATGGGCCAAAGAAAGTAAGAAAGATAAAACCATAGGAATGGAGCACTGAAAAGGATCAACATTGTGATCCCTGCACCAGTCGCAGAACTTGCGCAAACGGCAACAATACAGGGATTTTGTTGCAGGCCGCCTGGACGAAAGTTAACACCTCAATCACGTCATCTGGGAGGTCCCAATCCTTATACCTCAACGTTTCAGATACCAAGCGTGAAGGTTGAGAGTCTTGACCTCTGGATGGAGAACCTGACCCCCCTCGTGCAAGAGCAGATACTCTCGGTAGGGAAGACGGCGTGGAGGGCAGTTGGACATTTCTAGAAGGTCCGGGTACCACGCTCTTCTGGCCCAATCCGGAGCAATGAGGATCATGTGGGAACCGAACCTTTGTAACCTTCGCAACACTTGAGGAATGACAGGGATTGGAGGAAACGCGTACAGCAGTGGGAATAACCAATCCACCATGAACACGTCTCCTAAGGCTCCTCTTTGAGGAAATTCCCTTTAGCAGAATCTCTCGCACTTCCAGTTGACACTGGTGGCGAAGAGATCCACTTGCAGGGTTCCCCAAAGGGCAAGGATCTCCTGAACGACTTCCTGAGCCAACTCCCACTTGTGGGAGACCGTGCTCTGCCTGCTCAGAGCGTACGCCGCCACATTTTCATCTCCAGCCAGATGAACTGCCAAGATTGAAATTTCCTGCTGGATGGCCCAGAACCAGAGCTGCATTGCATCTCTGCAAAACGGAAGGGACCCTACCCCCTGTTAGGGAGAATTCTCTGTTTAGGCTGAATTTCCTAACCTAGTGAGTCCCCCAGCAGCTTTGCTGGATTTTTGGGGTTTATTTTCTTCTCCTGCCAAGAGTGAGACTCTTTTACCCTCACTCTTGGACATAATTTGTGTGTGTTTCTTTGAATCTAGATGTGTTTAATGGGCTATGGGGTCTTTTACTCCATAGGGCTTCATGTGTTTTTGTGATGTGTGTTACACAGCACCCTCCGTGCAGTAACACAGGGGTGTCATAGTGACCCCCAGTATAGACTCCATACCCTGGGATTGACTACTGTCTCCCAGGGCATGTAAAGTCACCATTGACTTTACTAGTCTTAAATTCTGAACAGAACCAGTACAAACCATCATATTGTGGACGTACTGGCTGATGCAATTCAATTCAATTGAATTGCCCCCTCGACTAACAGACCCTAGGGTCTGTTAGTCGAGGGGGCACGTCTCCGTCCCCCCTGATCGAGTTTTGGCTGGTGGCAGTGGATACTACTTTTTATATTCAACCGCGAATATTTTCCTATGGGATTTTCCCATTGTTTTAGGCTACTATCTTTATTTAATTATTTACGGTAGCCTCGAACATACCGCCGGTTTATTTAATTAATATTAATTCTCCGGTTGGTGTTTTTTGCCAAAACTTGATTCTAAAATGGCGTTTGTGTTCTCTTCTGTGACTCCAACCCAAGTCGAGCCCTTTGTTCCACTTTTTGGCGGGCTTCTCCACAGAAGCCCTCCAAAGTGGTGCCACTCTGTCTGGGGTACTTAGGAGGGGTGGAGGGAAATTTAGGCACCCTGGAGTGAGTTGCCTAGGCAACTCAAGTCGCACTCCATCCGGATTGGACAAAGTGGTGAGCCGGCCGGCTCACCAATTAGCATGTTTGAGTGACAGCTAGGCTGAGTGAATGGGGTTTGCTGCATAAAAGCAGGGCTTTGGGGACTGGAACTTCAGAAGTCGCCACAGGACCTAAGAATCCGACGAGGGAGACGCTGAGCCGACCTGCCACGACACCACCACCGGTGGAGCCCTGCTGGACCGTCTCACCACTTTTCCCAACGACAGAAGAGATCTCCCGCCGGAGAGTCTTCTTCCTTTGACTGGTGGGGATAACCAGTTTCACCGTCTTTTCGCCTTCCCGACGTACCTCGTGGCCACCTTGCCCGTGGCAAGCACCCCGGCAACCGGGATACCACGTTTTACCACGACCGCGAAACAAAGGTACCACCTTTAACCGGGAAACTCTGCGGCTCGTTTCTTCCCTGGTAGTGCAACGACCTTCATCTTTCCTCCAAGTCGAGATCTTCTCTTCCCCTGGACGACGACGCAACTTGCACCCAATACCAGGAACAACTGCCACCGCTGGAGGACCCTTCCCACTTAAGGTACCGTGTCCCGCCTGGCTTCCCTTGCTACCGACTGTACGGGGTAGATTTAGCCCCCGGCTTTTGAACCTGGGTAAGTCTGGGACACCCTGGCTAAACTTTCTTAAAGCCTCTCTAAACCCTCTTTGAACCCTCTGCAAGACTTTCTAAGCATAGTGTAACTCTGTGATCTTGGGAGCATGTGTGCTCTGCTCGCTCTAAGAGTGGGCCCAGCCTTTGGACTTTGGCTCACCAGTGACTTTTTGCTCTTCTGCCTTGCTAACAGTGTTCCTGAATCTTAGAGAGGTGTACCTTTTCATATTCTGTCTTTTTCCCTCCCTTTCTCACAAACTTATTGGAGTGCAATCTAGTTAAGCGCTCACCTCTGTATGAAAATAAGTGGTGTTTTACTGTGATTTATCTGATAAGGGAAAAGGGGTGTATATATTACAATAGTGACGGTGTGTAGAATATTTTACAATAAGAGTGCTGGAGTGTTTCAACTGTGTGTTTTTAAATAAATAATTATATACTTTGTTACCAAAGCTCTGGTCAGTGTTTGCTTGTATTATTGTATCCGAGTGCCTATTGTGTATACTTTGCATACTGCCTAACTCTTCTTGAGGGAAGTCTGACTGCTCAGCCACAGCTACCAGGTAAATCTGGGTGGTACAGACTGCTACCAAGTGGGTTTACTGCCAACACCTGTAGTCTTAAATCTTTTGCAGTGGTCCCTAAGGGAACTGCACAGGTTTCTGCCTAACACCCCCCCCTTTTTGTTGAGGTAATGCATGGCCATGTGTTGTCCGTCATGATCAGGACACTCTTCCCCCGTACAGAGGGCAGAAAAACCTTCAAGGCTAGTCTGATGGCCCTTAGTTCTAACAAACTGATGTGGAGTCTGGACTCCGACAGAGACCAACGACCGCTGGCGGTCAAGTCGTTGACATGAACGCCCCATCCTGTGAGGGAAGCATCCGTTACTACCATCACCACCGGCCATGGTTGCCAAAACCTTTCCCCCCTCATCACGTTCCCCTCGTTGGCCGACCACAGAAGATCCTGGGAGAGCATGAGTGGAATCTGAACGGGATCCGACATCTTGCCGGAGAACTGTGACCACTGCATCTTGAGAGCCCACTGCAAGGATCTCATCCGCAGTCGGTCCTCTGGCACCAGAAAAATGCAGGATGCCATGAGGTCGAGCAACTTTAAGAATTTGAAAACCGGGAGACTCTGGGCATGTTGAAACTTGTCCACCATCTGCACAATGTGAAAAGCTCTTACCTTAGGAGGCGAACACTTCCAAGGACATGTCTAAAGCAGCCCCGATGTACTGGAGCTGTAGGGAAGGTGTCAGATGCGACTTCTTGTAATTCAGGGAGAAGCCCAGCTGTGGAGGGTGCGGCAGGTGACACTGAGATGATCCAACGCTAGCTTGGAAGAGCCCTCCTGGATCAGCCAGTCGTCCAGGTAGGTGTAGACGTGAATCCCCCCCTTGCCTGAGGTACGCTGCCACCACCACCATTAGCTTGGTGAAAACCTTCGGCGGACGTGAATCCGAACGGCAGGATCCGAAACTGAAAGTGCGAGTTGCCAGCCGCAAACCTCAGGTACTTCCTGTGCGCGGGCTGAATTGGCACATGAAACTAAGCATCCTTGAGGTCCGGAGACACCAACCAATCCTGAAGTTGAAGGGCCTGGAGGACTTGGGAAAGAGTGACCATCTTGAACTTGTCCTTCCTGAGAAGTTTGTTCAACCAACGTAAGTCCATGATGGGTCTCAATCCCCAGTCTTTCTTTGGGATCAAAAAATAAGGGGAATACCATCACTTGTTACTCTCCACTACAGGCACCAGTTCTATAGCGCCTTTCTCCATCAGGCTCAAGAACTCCTGCGCAAGGAGCGGATCTGGAAGATTCAAAGAGAGTTTCCCCAGTGGATTGTCGTGAGGCCGCTGAAGAAAGGGAAGGCAATAGCCGTGGGCTATAGTATCCAGAACCCACGCATCTGAAGTAATGGCACGCAATTCTTCGAGATGCTGAGACAGTCTGCCTCATGACTGTTTGGAAGTGGCTGCAGCAAAGAGGCAGCTGCCTGAGCGGCTTTCGCACTACGATTTCCCCAACCGCCACGGGTACTTTTTCTCTGGCCCCTTTGACTGGCGGTCCCTCTCGTTCTACCAAAGCCGTAGCTGCCTGAACCACCAAACTCTCGGGAGTAGGGTGAGTAGATAAATAGCTTGGGTCACTAACAGAAGGGCAGTATTTTTTGGTCAAAGACTTATTAACAGCCGGAAGAGATTCCGGGGACTGCCAAGCAGCTGCCACCCTTTTCTGCAACGTAAGATGAAATGGCAAAACGGGGTCAGAGGACGGACCTTGATCTAAAATGTCTGTCAGATCATGCTGCACAAAGTCTTCAGGAGGACTGGACCAGCCCAGATACTCCGAGACCCTCACCATGAGCCTCCTGTACGAAGACTCTGCATGAGCCCCAGGCTCAGGCCTACTGAATTCCACTTCCGGAGAAGTGTCCAACCAACTGGCATCATGGAGGGTCTGCCGCAATTCCTCCAACTGACTGTCTCCGGAAAAAAGTGGAGCATCCTCAAGGTCACCAGGGTCCTCAACCTCAGACCTTTCCTCCTCTTTATAAATGTCAGCCAGAGGGAGATAAAACCCAGGTCTGGTGACAGAAGAGGGCCTGGAGTCCAAAACTGGCCTCACAAACTTAGACGTAAACTTCCATGGAGGATCCACGATATCCGGGTACTCCAAAGGCAGATTGAGAAAAAATCACTTAAGGCGCAACCTCGACGTCGTGATCGCCGAAGGCTTCGGCGTCGACACAGGTGCCGATGGCGCGGTGGGCTGATACAACGGCAAATCATTGATGTCCGAATTGGACGGACACAGCGCCGAATGAGCCAACGCCGGCCCAAAGCCCTCAATAGGTTGCTGCGGTCTCGCTGAGACGAGGACTGAGACCTAGTGACACGTCTCTTGCAACTCTTCGAATCCTTTTCCGTACGGGACCTCGAAGGCTCCCGATGCGAGTCGCGTCATGGACCCGAACCCGAAGGCGTGCGAGCCACGGTACAAGACCGATCCTGGCCGGCTTCATGAGAAGGCGCGACCGGACCAGTGCCCTGCGATTGAAAAATCGCTAACATGGATTGTTTAAACGCTGCCCATTCCTCCGGAGTTGAGGACTTCGTAGGGCACGTAACCTTCCTCGAGGCATCATCCTCTGAGGAGAATGGGGAAGGCGGGCGGTGACATTGCTTCCTAGAGTGCCGGGATGAGGAAGACTGGTGGCGGAAACCACTCCGGGACCGAGATCCCTGGGACTTCTTCCGACACGGAGAGTCACCCTTCAAGTCGTCGGCGGAAACCCCCTTGGACTTGGAAGTCCGGGACTTAACAGCCTCAGAGACCCTAGCTACCTGGGGCTTCCCCTTCCGCAAGGCCTTGGCAGACAGCGACTGGCATTTCGAGCAGTCTGTCGTACGACTCGCCCAGGCACACAAACAAATGCGCTGGGGGTTGGTGAGCGACACTGACTTGCAGCCCCGGCAGGTCTTGAAGCCAGACCGCGAAGTCGGAGGTGTCAAAGATAAAGACATCATAGTGATGAACACACATGGCGTGCCGAGTCTCACAAAGTTAACTTGTTTGCGGAAAAACGGAACCGAGGCTACGCGCGCTGTGCGTCCTATTTATAACATCCTGTGACATCACCCTCGAATGAGGCCTTCGAGGGACATTGACCTGACGCCATTGATGCAGGACGCCCTCTGCCAAAAAAGTTCCCAAAGTGGACAGCTGTTAACATTACATGTAAAAGATGTGGAATATGTTGGAGGACACAAACCATTCGAACTACAGCTAAAGGGAAGGTGCCTGAAGTTGTAGATTCTGGCAGTGATTAGTTATTAGTCCTAGTGGTAGGGGCCAAGTAAGAGTAGGTTTTTGAACAGAGGACATTTTCTTTGGGACTTTTGATGACAGACGAGCACCCTTAGTTTTGTTAGGTAGGGAAGATACAATAACAATAGGGTGAGTTAGGCAACTTTCCCATTATCTGAATTTTTAAAAAAACGTATGTGCACTGTGCGTTCGACTCCTCCTTCTGGTCTGCCACACTACGGTCTATCAGAAATCGAGTTAGCCTCAGCAATACACTACCGAATTGCATTGAGCGTTGCGAGGTCATAACAAATAATATAAAGTAGAATGTTGTTAAATGTCATGTCAAGATAGGTCATGCCACATGTTCTGTCGTACCAAGTTATTTGACCTACCCATTGAATTCTCTGTTGCACAAACCCTGTGTAAAGTCAGTTTGAACCATTCCACCATATTTTGAGATTTAGAATGCAACTCTACGCCCATTTTGCACAATTCGAACTTGAACTGTAGCTGTATACTCCCCATTTAGCAACACCACCATATCGCTTGTTAGATACACATAGTTTAATCCCAGTTTGGACAGTATAATCCCATTTTAAAAATCCAAGTATACACCTTTAAAAAAAAGTATACTCCCAGTCTGAGAACCACAATAAATTCCAGGTAATACAAACACAGAATATTTTCAGTTTGAAAACCCAGAATATTCAACATTTTCACAATTCCAAGATATTTAATGTCTGCAGAATATCAGTATACTTCCAGACTAGCAATCCCAGTACAGGTCACAAAGGCGAGCAGGATCAGCACCAGACACTTCAATGAGAGGAAAATAAAAGATTATTCAGGAAACTGAACATTGGGTAAACCTCCCTCAGTCCCCAGTTCTGAGGTTTGACAGGTGTTTGGTATCCTAGGCACAAAGGGTTCAGATAGCATTTTCCTGAGTAATATTTTTATGGGGTTTTTCCACTCACTAAACCGGGGTGGGCCAACTAACAAAACTTGATAAAAGGGCAATCTCCTTGTGGGATTCAATAACAACAAAAAAGGCTCTTGGAAATAACAGTCTCTGGTTTCAACTATCGCTAGTTTTAACTAAGGTCACTGGGTTTTCTTGCATTTCTCAGTCCTAATAAGGGGAATGAAATTTGATCTTACCTCTTGCAAATCTTTCAAGCAATTGCAGTCTTGGGGGTTTAAGTGTGCCCCCAGCTCTTTCTTGGCACTACTTTCCGTAGACTCGACTTCATCCCCAGGGAAGATCTGGGAAGACCACCAAGCTTGGGGCTCATCTAGTTTGATCAGAGCACAGTGGTACGGCACAAATCCCCAGAATTACCACCCACAGGAGGCCCATGCCTGCAGTTCGAGGAGAATGGCTCTTTCCTCCGCCCCATCGTTGATTCCTCACTACAATCCCAATGGTCTCATGACTATAAGGATCTTTCCTACACCTATTGGCTTCTTTTGTCCACGGTCTCTCTCCTTCACATCCTCTTGTGCCTCCTGATACCTTACCACTTGCTCATACCTGCACCCCTCTTACTGTATCCTTTTGGGCTTGTAACATACAAGCTCTTTCTCCCACTCCTCTAACAAACATTCCCTTTCCACCTGTTTTATCTTCAGCCTCGCCCACTGGTGCTTTCCTCTTCAATGCTATCCAACTCATTCTTCCTGATGTTTTATCAAACGACTACGCTCTCCCTTGTTCTAATCTCCAGTATATTAGACACCTCCTCTCCCACACTTAGCCTTTCCTCCTGCCAAGTCTCCAATAAGACTCCTATTCTATTACCTTAGGTCTTCCTCCTGCCACCTCCCTCCATCTGTGGTTCACCTCTCCGATCACATCCTTATTCTTCATTTGCCTCCTCCTGGCCGCCTCTCACCACCCTTCAATTCCTTCTTTACCCCCTGCTCCATCTTTGTCCACTACCAACTCTCTCCAGCTCTCGGGCTCCTTCCCAAATCACCCATCCCACACACTCCACTACCAGAGCTTTTTAATAACTTGGCCATGCTGCCACAGGACTGCCCATGCCTAATTGGGCTAAGCTGTGGGTCATAACACTATCGCAGATCTGATTGGTTGGATTGCTTTGGTTCTCAGGCCTTCCGCAACTCCAACTGCCCAAGCCGTAGGTTTAAAGCCGAACTTCAATTAAGGCCACATCCTATCTTGGATCAGGATATGATCTTTCCCTTTCTGTAATGGCATGGCCGGTTGTAAAACTAGGGTCTAGATGTTTCCCTAAAGCTTGTTCAATGTTTTTGATTCATTTAAAAGCTTCCAGCTATCACTCTTGTCATGCATTAGTAATCCAAAGTAGACTGGTATGCCCAAACATGGATGTCGAGCTTGCCAGAGACCCAAGTTGGACACTTAGTGATGAGGCCGATACATGTCTGGGTTGCTGGTGATCTCATGCACAAGGGATAGAACTTAGCAGCTCAGGCTGTACTGCTACTTTTAGAATGAGACAATGCCTAACTTGTATATGGTCTTTCCCCTTTATAATGGGATGGCAGGCCGGAAAACAATTCTGTTGTGTTCCCCAGGGCTTTGGCAGATTTTTTTTGGATGCATTTCAAACCCTCCAACCATGACACTTGGTTGCTTTTGTTTTCTCATAGTAGGTCCGGTTTAACCTTGGGGTCCACAGGGTTCAGGGCCCACACCCTGGTTGTGCAAAGTTTCTATGAATCATTTAGTTACCATGATTGAGTCATATGCTACTCCACTCCAGCCTCCTGCTTACAACACATAAATCCTGGTTTTCCTGGTCCAATGGACTGCTCTTACTGCATCACAGCCCACTCAAAGACAACAGTCCTTGATGTCTAGCAGCAACCTGTTCCCAAGTGGAGACAAAACTGAGAACCTACTTATCTGACTGCCTGACATAAGCCAACTACCTTTCCCTTGGCCTGACTCTATACTACCCTGCTAATCCCTATGAAGTGCTTTAAGAATCTAAGATCTGTTTTCAATACAAATCTCCTTTTCCTCCACCACAACCATCTTCACATGCTCAGGTCACTTTATAACTTCTGTGACAGAGCAGACATTGTCAGGGTTATAGTGCTAAACCAGGTGGTGTACTGAACCAGTGTGTACTTGAGACTCCCACACAGAATACATTGAAGCAACTCAAACTTCTTGACAATTGAGCAGGGATGCTCGGTGTCAAGAAATTCCACCATTTCACCTCACTGCCTAAATTCTTGCACTGGCTTCATAAAGCACCTTCATAATTACAGAGACTTCAACATGATCACCTATGACTGAACCCTTTCGATTTCCTTAAGGCATTCCCCACCAAAAAGTGGCTACCCAATCAGTTCCTCAGGCTCAGAGGCCCGAAGGGCTCCCAACTAGCTTTGTGTGCCCCCACACTTGGCATTACCATGACTTGGCCGATTTTGTCAAAAAAGAAAATTGTGATCAACACTAACTCTTACCTTCTGTTGGAACACCACTGTTGGACCAGCTGCAACATAACCTTCCTGGTTTTCCTCACCCAACCCCCTGCTGTCTGTTTCCTTTCCCTATACACATCTTCCCACTTTTTTCTCTGGAGGTTCTGAACGAAAAGGAGAGCAAGCTACATTTGTAGAATCCTGCTTGTTCAGCTCAAACTGAAAATGCAATATATATCCCTTTGGTCCACATAACAAAGCAAGCATTATGAAGAGGCTCAAGGCTGATCACATTGAGACAAGACTTTATAAATAGTCAGGAAAAACTAAATACCCATGAACCCACAAAGTGACAACTGCTTTGATGATGGCATCTAAAAACACTCCACCCAAGACACTTTGCTTAACAATAAATGCATTGATTTGCCTAACAACATTTCTTTTCTATGGGCAGCTGAACAAGCATGTGGCTTCAAATAACATACTTAAATGTATAGATACAAATGAGCTTTTAAATGAGAAAACATGCATTGTTGTGTTGACAGCCTGCTTTAATTCAGATCAACGGGTACCCACTAGTAAACAGATTCCTTAAAAACAACAATGTACATTTGGTTCTGCTCTGTAGCTTACAATAATATTTACTTGAGAAATTACCTACCTTCACCAACAACCCCAAGGACCTCAAATTTATTCATCACATTACCAAGAGTAGGAATCTTCATGAAGACAAAGCCCTGTTGTGATTAAAGCCACCAGTCATGGCAGTGAAAGATGGAGGTGAAAATCTGAGCAGCCAGGTTCGAAGAATTAATATGAAAATTCCAGAATGGTAGTAGTGATGTTCCTCATGATGGTCCTATGTTCCAAGCAGTAATAGTATCCTAAAGAGAAGGGAATAGCAACGTTTATGTTTATCATATGGTTCATTTTGACTTAGTTGGAGAGATCACAGCATTGAAAAGCACGTTTAACATTATCGATTTACGTAAAACCCAACATCAGACGACAATATTTGCAATACATAAAGATGAATCTATTTAGACGACAGTAATTCAAATTGTTTTACTAACAGAAGTCAAGGCATGTATGAGTTTTGCAAACTTGATTTGTCAAGATCATTGTCAAGATCATTATTTCCAAAGGAATGGAAATTCATTCAAATCAATACTAACTATTAGCAAATGCAAATTGTTATTGACCTCCTCTCAGCAAATAAGAATGTTCATAGTGCAGTCAAAAACTACTGGTATTGACTGCATTCTGAAAATTCCCTGTTGAAAAGCAGGCCGAGAAACAACAATGAAATTTCCAGGCGAGAATGTTTCAACAAGACAGTCCCTCTCTAGGGGGTTGTTTATTTCACAAGAGCATTCAATTTAACAGATTAAAGAAAAAGCTAAACAAAATGGAAAACACTTTCACTTTCTTTTAGAGAAATTGTATACTTTGACATTACACCCAAAGCATGATCTTGTTAAACCTGTTCCAGTTTCATAAATACTACAAAATGAAAACCACCTTTAATTTATTTATGCAAATTGCTATTTACTTTATTTACGGTTCTAACATTTTTAACTTCACATCCAAAACAGACTGCTTTTAGCACTGAGTGCTAGTAGCCTTATAGACCTTGTGAGAGGACATTTTTTCGTTTAGGGCAGTGACACTTCCCCTAATGTATGGTGGCGGTCATTACCCTGCATTAATTAACCCTCCCAGAGGTCCATAAGGCTATATTACAGTTGGTTTGTTTCACACTACTTAATTTTTGTGTTAAATATGCAACAGACCCCATGTGACTTTCAGAATGGCTTGGCTTTTAGCTCAGAAATTCTTGAATTTGGTTATATTGAAAAAAGGGAAGACTACACTAAAGTGCATAAGACTACAAATACCAGAATTCAAAGTGATGTGATCCTAAAAGCCAGAACTTGTATTACAAGTATCAACTGGCTTTAGCGACTTAAGACCCTGTCATAAGGTCAAATACTTTTAGTCCTATGACATTGGGAGGCGGTTGTGCATTATTGATGCATTTCAACATAAATATGTTATTTGTGACCAGCAAGCTATCAGCTTGAAAATGGAATAGACAGCTTATTTTTTGTTAGAGATTGGACTTTATTTTTTAATGGAGGTTAAAACTAAGCAGGCATCTGAGCTTCCAGAGGTCTTTGCCCTGGATTGATGTGCAGATACTAAAAATGCTTAAAGAAGTATTGGCAAAGCCAACAGTTTTGAATTGTATGTAGGCATCGGAGATACAATTTGCAGGCTTGCCATGATGATACTATCTGGCCATCAGATGCTAACAGCTTTGAAATGGTGTTAGCACTTGGGTACAATAGGAGAGTGCCTGGCAAAGGTATTACCCAAATTGATCGTTTACAATTGTTCGAATGAACAATTGACCGAATTTAAAGGGTCACAATTGACCTTTTCACAATTGACCATATATGGTTCTATATAGGGTTTTGGGGGGTTTGGCGTTGGGTGCAGGGTTGTGGGGGGTTTCCCCCCACATGTTACAATAAACCTTCGCAATTCGGTCAATTGTGAAAAGGTCAATTGTAATTCAAAAAGTTGTAAAACGAACAATTCGTATACAACCCCTGGCAAATGCCTATATATACACAAGAGCAAAAAAGATTGGCTTTGCCAATGCTCGTTATTCACAGGAATCAATTGCAAGGAACAGATGCATAGACATCAATATTGATATTAATGAACAGCATGAAGGCACACTTGGTTGAGACATTTTTAATATACCAGGAGTTGGTTTATAATTGGAAATATGCTACAGAAGCCTGCTTAGAAATGACATAGGCCTCCTGTAAAAGTACAACGGTAGCTCAGAGATCCTGGTGAATGGATGCTTCACATGGGAAAGGGTACGTAGTGTCTGAGAATGGTTATAGGGACTAGCATGGCTAAGAGTGGTCAATGGGTAGATAAATATGCATGTGTGCCCCCTCACATTCCAATTCGCAGTAGCTTCACTTCCCAGGTCAATATATAGTCAGTGCATAAAGCATCACTCAATTGCCGCATTTATTTATTTAATTTATTTATTGTGTTATGGTTTACAATAAACCTTTCACACAATAAATACGAAATAATACTAACACTGCTTTAATAAAGAACAGAATTTTCTATAAACAATATTTCTAAAAAAATATACATATTAACATTCAATTCATGATTTAATCTATACAGCCAACATTTCATAAAGAGATGTTAAAAACTGAGTAAGTGCTTAAATGGTTGATACTTGTTCGCCACTCATCATTCTCTGCCACATAGTCACAGAAGCATAGAGGGTGACCAGGTGACCAGTGCATGAAACAGGCAGGTGATCAGCAAGGGAGAGGAAGAGAGAAGGCAGAAGCAAAGAGAAAGGTCTTGAGTTGCTTCTGGAACTGGAGATGGTTCTTTTCAAGTTTCAGAGAGGCAGGGAGGCTGCTCTAGAGGGAGGCCCCATCCAAAGAAAGAGATCTGCCCAAACTCTCTGCTTGGAAAAGCGACTGACCATCAGAGAGTTGGAGGTGGAAAAGCAGACAGCTTGAGAAGGCAGATATTTAGGAAGAGAGGGTTGGCAGTAGTGTAGTCCCAGGCCCCAGAAAGCCTTGTGGACAATGCAAAGGGTCTTGAACTTGATCCTTGCTGCCAATGGGAGCCAGTGAAGGTATTTCAGAGCTGGAGAAAAATGATCCCTGGGCTTGCGGCCAAGGACAAGTCTCGCAGTCCTGTTCTTGATGAGTTGTAGAGGATGGAGAGTGGGAGGCAGGCAGATTTAGAAAGAGGCCGTTGCAGTAGTCCAGCCTAGAGAACAAGAGCTCTGGAGACAGTGAGCTTCTGGGGGAAAGTGAGGAAGGGAAGAATACCTCTGAGGAGGTGCAGCTGCTAGTTTGACTTCTTAGAGACATCAGATATGTGAGGAGAGAACGAGAGTGTGTAGTCAAAGATGACCACGAGGTTCTTAGCTTCACAGGTAAGAGGGCCCAGGTTGGGCGGCCAGAGACAGAGGAAGGAGGGAGCTGGTGTTCCGATGAGGATCTCAGTCTTACTGGCATTAAGGCAGAGATCATTGGCAGCACACCACTCTTGAATTGCATAAAGACAGTCAGGAATGAGAGAAGGAGTAGAGGCGGCTGAGGGGAGCCTGAAGGAGAGCTGAGTGTAATCCGCATAGCACTGGAAGTTGGAACAGAGGACGGCTATGCAGTGGGCAAGCGGTGCCAGGTATTGGTTGAACAGGCTGTCCAGTCAAATGGTCGAAAATATTTGATCGAATGACCATTTGATCGACAGTCAAATGGTCGAAAAAAAAAGGTTGAACTTTTTTATTTATTTATATATATTTTTGGTTTGGGTTGGTAACAAAAGGTTTTTAATAAAGAAAACATGGGGTTGGGGGAACTCCCCCATAAAAAATAAAATAAAAAAAAACTACCCTTTTTTTTGACCATTTGACTGTCGATCAAAAGGCATTAGATCCTTTTGTTTTCGACCAGATGACCTACAACCGTTGAACAGCCATGGAGAAAGATTAGACCCCTGGGAAACACCAAAGGGAGAGAGAGAGATAAAGAAGAAGAAGACGGACCCCAGTTGGACCTGGGAGGGTCGATCAGTGAGAACGGAGGTCAGCCAGGCCAGGGCCGGATCAGTGATACCCAGGTTATCACTGAGCTGGTTGAGCAGGATGGCATGATTGACCATATAGAAACAGAGGAAAGATTCGAGGAGAATGAGGACAGAAGGAAGGTTAGAATCAAGGTTTGAGAGCAGGTCTTCCAGATGTTCAGGAGAGCAGTTTCCGGGCTTCTGGCCGCTCTGAAGCCAGACTTATGGTCATGGAGACAACCAACAGATTCAGTGGGAAGGTTAAGCTGGGAGATGGCCAGCTTTTCCAAGAGTTTGCACAGGAAAGGAGTAATGGAGATTGGGCGATAGTTGGCTGGACTGGAGGGATCATCAGAAGGTTTCTTAAGAAGGGGTGCACAACGGAGTTCCAGTGGCGAAATAGTGATTGCAGAAATCGACAAAGGCTGGAGTGAGAGTGTCAATGCGGTCCTTGATGGTTTTGGAAGAACGGGGAAGAACCTGTTTTGACGAGACTTTCATAGATCGAGCTTGTCTAGCAACGTTGTCAGGGATGAACCAAGGAAACATAGCCTACAAGACTTGTCCTGTTCAGGAAAACCTATCCTTAGACCAATACTTCTAGTGTGGGAACCAAGTTAAAGCTAAACCAGAGGTAAATACTCCTTTCCTTACTTGCAGGGTAGTGTACAGGATATTCTGGTAGAGTACTCCTTGAACGCTGAATTACAGAGTACTCAATAAAGTGCATAGGTGCTAATTTTCTCTGTGGTGTTAATCCAGGTCCTCTCATATCATTGTTTTTATGCATTATTGGATTAGACATTGAAACACTCAAATGTTAAGCTAACATTTTAGCAAAATTATTTAAAGTCGCAACATTTCCCGCAAAGCGGCATCGTTTGAGGTCTATTTTAGCACACAAATCGAAATTTTTCCAACTTGCTATTGTTCTTCGCGAAATGAGCCCTAGTTCATGCCTAATCACACAATTGAGTAAACTCAATGGGAGACAAAGTATATTTCCAAATAAAACCTTCTAAAACAGCCCATAAAATTCTTAATCAAAATAATTAAAATCTAGACCATAGAATAATCTGAATGATCTTCATTGAGTAATAGTTAATGTTCGGTATTAAAGAAAATCTAGACAACTTTGTATGGACTCCCTTCAGTTGGGCTCACAACATTTTAGATTTTTTCTTAAGATCTCTATTTTTTTTAACACCTAGAATAAGATAACGTGAAATCCAAATATTGGAGACTGTGCACTACTGCTAGTCTTTTCCCAGAGACTGTCTGTAGTATCCTCACATGTGAAATGGTCCGTGCAGTTGCACGAGAGAATGCTCGTGCAGGAGAATGGAGGTGACGAGATGGAACGTGGGGAAAGGACAGTTGGAGGAGAAGCGAAGCAGTGAAGACGCACATTTCATGTTCCCTGTTTATCTATAATATTTACATAAAATATCTTATGAAAGTTAAATAATAAATACTTTAAGCCATTTCCATTTGCCCCTCCATACTTCAATGGCGACGAGGATGGGATGAAGAAACAATAGTGGCCGTTGAGAAGGATCTCCGGCCGCACTGCAGGTAGGACCGCGGTTCACATCCCAGCCGCGATCGCCTGCAGCACATACAGACCGACTGTCGCTGTGATCGTGCTGTCCCCGCCCACTCTTCGTGACATGGGAGAGACATAATTCAATCACTGTCCCAGAGGAGGCGGGCCCAGCTGACGATACCAGTTAATTTATTCACTGCTCTTTGCTGTATGCCAATCTATTTCCTGCCCTAATCTACGCACACTACGTCGTGTTTTCCCAGCGGAACCAGATTCTGCTGCCAATACCAGACTCCATCGTCACTACGCACTACTCCACGTCGAGTAAACCAGTAATCCTCATTACTCCTCATACTCCTCTTCACAGTAGAAATTTAAAACAAAGTAAAATCAAACACTAAGTTTTCTACGCTACATCCTTCAGTAATCCTCATTACTCCTCATACTCCTCCTCTTCACAGTGAAAAGATAAAGGAATTGAGATCGTACAAAGTACAGAATCTAGACTGATTCCCTAAGTCTATCTAATACAATCAAAAATGGCCATGCAAGGAGTGCAGCCACCACACATGTTCCTACCGGAAATTGGCGAACCTACACTTCCGTGGAAACGATGGCTTAAAGCTTTTGAACATTATGCACATGTGGTTTGTGGAGTGAACTACAGTATAGAAAGAAAGAAGTCTCTACTATTACATTGTTTAGGACCAGCGGGCCAAGAGAAATTTGAGGATTTGCCTGACCTCACAGAGGATGAAACAGGGGACATGAACATGTATGAAATTGCCATTGCCAAACTCAATAAACATTATGACAAGAAAATGAGCACTATCCTAGAAAGATACAAATTTGGGAAGCGAGTTCAAGAGAAAGAAGAATCCGTAGAACAGTATGTTACTGCTCTGAGGAAAATGGCCCGGAATTGCAATTTCAACCACCTAGACATTAGAGATGATTATCAAGAAAGAAGTAACAGGATAAGATCCAGGACGGGAAGAGAATGCAGACCACCAAGATATCTTTGTGACTATGTAGAATAAGGAGAATTATGCCAAAGAGTTCTTCTATATAAAGAAGGGAGATGTGTAGTATCCTCACATGTGAAATTGTCCGTGCAGTTGCACGAGAGAATGCTCGTGCAGGAGAATGGAGGTGACGAGATGGAACGTGGGGAAAGGACAGTTGGAGGAGAAGCGAAGCAGTGAAGACGCACATTTCATGTTCCCTGTTTATCTATAATATTTACATAAAATATCTTATGAAAGTTAAATAATAAATACTTTAAGCCATTTCCATTTGCCCCTCCATACTTCACTGTCCAACTCATAAAAGTAGGCCTTCTTAATTTAGAAAAAAAAAACACTTTTGACTTCTGAACGGTGACCTGCAGATTGTTGCTTTTGACTTGAGTGATAATCTCCTTGAGTTTCCTTTGCAGATTTAGAGCGGTCAAATTAAAGAGGACGTGAATCAATGGATAAACAATGGACCAAGTTTTACCAGGAAACAATACCAACTGTCCCATAGTTCGTTGATATATGAGAGATAAAGATTGAAGAGCGTGGGTGACAAAATGCATCCCTGTCTCAGTCCCACATGCAATCTAATAAGGTCTAAACAAAATCGCCTTCCCTTATCATTTCATTCTACCCTGAATTTGAGAGGCTGAATAGAAAAGCATAATACGTTTTAACAGCCCTTCAGGACAAGACCATCTTAGACGTTTACACCATAACAAATCTCTATTGACCTTGTTCAGCGCACTCGTAAGATCCATACTAGCCACAAAGCGCGTTACCATGTTTGGACCTACTCTGTTTGATCAACAAGGTCATAATGAGCCCATTAAATTACATTCCAATACTTTTTCTGAAGCCTGTAGATATTGGCTTAAACCTTACTGCAGACATCCAATATGGATGATAGCTAGCAGGGCAGGTCCTTTCTCTCTTTTTGTATAGAGGAATCAGATAATAGGCATACAATAGTAGCCATACTTCACGGTCAGACTTGATAGTAATAGGGGCTAACATATCAGGGCCTGTGCTCTCAAAGTTTTTGATTTTCGAATTACCTCCAATATCTCCTCTATCAAAGGGCCCCTCCCATTTCTTTTAACTAAGTCCTACAAATCAAAGGCAACTGCAAGTTGTTTGGCCTGGGAAAAACTGAGGAATAAAAGTGAACCCAGGATTCTTCGTCTATCACATCATGAACAGCCTGTCTACACACTACTTGAACCATTTAACAGTTTCTAAAATCTAGACACATTTTTTGGGGAAAAAAAGCGAAGTGCTCTTTTACTATCCTGGGAAGCCAGCTGAAATGTGCGATTTCTAAACCAGCTGCGCTTCCATTGACAAATGAACCTTTTTTCTTCACTATAATGCAGCAAGTCATACCTGGATTTTTGAAATCGCCATTATTTTGCCTTTTTTAAATTTTTTTGGGTTGTGCCACAAGAGCATCATATATGTGTCTTGTCTTCTATGGCAATGTCCTTTCACTGTCATGATAGTAATACATTCCGCTATAGTTGAATTCACCCTATTGAAGCTAAAGTCCTGTGCCTTATCCAGACTCTTCCAATTTGCAATTTTATCTGTCAGTAGCCTTGAAAATTTCACAATGGCAGATTTATTGCAATGAAAAACCTCTGCCCTGTGGGATATATTGACCCACTCAACAGTATTTCTCCACATCACCAAGCTGCATTTGCGCAGTTACAGCAAAAGGGCTGCGCTGGCTCCTGTGAGTGCCATGGCCTCAAAACTGCGTTTTGCAGCAACAACAAAAAATGGCTGTACCGTCCTGCCAAGCACAAATCAGGCAGGATGGAACCAGGGAACACACAGAGAGCGTGCCAATGTGTTCTGACATATACAAAAGGAAGAAAGTGAAAAGGCAGTGTTGCTTTGCTGAAAACCCCAAAATCCCCACTGAAAAGGAAACTTGTTCACCTTTAAAAAATGCTGCTTTGACGCTAATTCCATCTGTTCTTTCTTAAACCACTGTGATTAATACGGCCCTGCCATTCGTATCCCCATTGTGCTTCAGCAAAATCAACATGACCCCTGAATGGCAGGCCCTGTTAAGCCAAATCTGAAAAAAGGCCCAAGAAACTTCACTTTCTGCCCTGCACAGGAAACACTTTATTTTGTGCTACAAGGTGTCAAAGGAATGAACAATGCAAAAGAAACCATAGCTCTGTGCACATGTCCATTCCAGGAGACCTTTGCCTTGTACAGACTGTTGTGTACAAGAAACTAACTATGGCTGCAAGACTGTATTGGGAAGTCAGATGGCAAAATCGCATTTGAAATGAAATGCTAATAGTTTTCACCACATGTGTAAAATGGGCTTTGCAAACCATAGAAAAATAAATGCCCGTTTTAAAGGAAAAGTAATATATTGAATGAAAGCTTGTCTGTTCCTAGCAATGAGAAGGGGTTGGCTGCTGGGAAACACATATGGGCTATTTTTATTACACGGGCTTGTTTTTTTGATTCAGGACCAAATAAAAGAAAATAAAGGTTTTAAACTAACTTGGCTAGATTTTGCAAGCTTCCAAAAACAAGTTATTCTAGTTGGCAGAGCTAAGGCCTCCCCCAAGGAAGGAAGCCACCATAAACTTCCAGGACACGAAAGTGATAATTGCTAGGTTGGAAAACTGTGATTTACCAGGACAAAGAAATTTCACATACTAATCAGACTTTGGTGGAAGTGACAGTTGGTGGTAGCAGAAAAAGAAAAAAATGGTCCAGAGCAGGACAAAGGACTGCCATTTGCTTCCAGAGACCATTTCATAAATAAACTTTGAAGACTTATCTCTGCAGCAAGACGTTGTAAAAATGCAAAAATGCCACAGTTTAAATTTGATTTTATGGGCTTTTATTTAAGACAGTGTATAATTCACTGATACATTGGGAATAGAAATGGCAAAGTATTGCAGATTATAAGGAATGAATCCATGTTACTAATGCAAATTTTTATACTTGCATCCCTTATGATAATCCACACAAGTATAAAGTTATGGAATTTTAGGCCAAATCTTTCATACTAAAAATGACCAAAAATGATTAAAAGGACAAAACAATGTCTCACAGATTTTTGGCAAAAAGGTCTGTGGGAAGTCTTTTTACATCATAAAATGCAACCCCCTAAACTGAGTCACATAAGAGGGGAGGCAGCCAACATTGATTGCTCAATCCAGTTGGTAGAGCCGTGTTCAGCAGACCCTGCCCAGCCCTATACTTTGATAATGTCACTATGCATTATAAATAAGAGTCCCTGATAAGACTCTACACACACACACTCTTCCTGATGTTCCTGCGTGGCGTTCCTGTTCCATTCATCATCCAGATACCAGACCCGACAATAAGGCCAAAGCATTGCTGACCCTACTCCAGGGCCCACTGTTGAACCCAAGCAGTGCTGATCCCATTCCCAGCAAGGCCTCAATTCTGAAAACCCACTAATTTCCCATTAAAAAGGGGAAAGCTGTGGTATTCTTTTGGGAAGCATCCTGAACCAGCCTGGCTTGCTGCCCACTAACTGCATGCCGGCTGCCAACCTCCAATCATGCCATCCAGCTGACCTTTAGTTTTCAGTGACCAGAAATGCCAAGCCAGTCCTTGCCATCCAGTGACCAGAACTGCCCAGCTGTTTGCCAGGTGTGCTGCCGTGTAGTGACCAGAACCTTTGACGGTCCGAAAATCTCAAAATTAAAAGTTGGCTGCGAGTATAAATCACCACCCCATAGAAATCCATAGTATATCTTGTCTTGCCTTTGTCCTTATCCCACTCTCTAAGCCATCCTATCCTTATAACTTGTAAAACTGTCAGATTTATCTGTGCAACCCTGCCCTTGATTTCTAGTGCTAGCGCCATATCTCTTAAATTTTGTCTTGTGTAATCCTATGCAATTAGTCATATTTCGAGTGATAAGACTGGTTTCCGCCAAGGTTGGGCGCTGGGGACATAGGGTTCAACTCGCGGATCAACCTTGGATCTTACTGTGTCCGTCTTTGGTGGCCTAGTCTGAATACTCTAGTGTAGAGTAAAACTGTTCTTGTCACAACTGATTTCCTTTCCTATTTCACAGTTTCATTTTACTCAAAGCTCACTTTTTGATATCTTGCATAACTCATCCAATTTATCAGCTAGAGACTTACTTTCACTTCCATATTATACCTGTGATATACCTCTATCCCCCAGCCCAAATACTGCACTCCAAATCAGTGTATTTCACCCGTTTTTAGTAAGAACCATTTGGGTAATTCAAGGCGGGAATTGAAAAATGCAACTTTTACACGTGTCATTTTCCTGCAATCTGTTTTAAACTTTCCAATCATTTAAAAACTGTATGCTTTTGGTAATCCATTATTTGTGATTGTTAGTGTCTTTGCATTGTTGCTTTAGTGAGGAATTATATTTGCTTCAAGGTTTTCAACACACATTCATTATGCATTTGTCCATTTCCGAGTGTCATTTCATAACATTGCAAGGGGTTTCTGTTACGCTCACCTGGTATACACGGGGGCGACACACGATACTGGATGGAGGTCTAAGCGCTATCCCAGACCCCTCTCTGCTTGGTTATGTGCCAGACGTTGGGTAGCAACTATAACAGGAGAATGAAGGGCTATGATACTGGTTCTGCGATGGGTGGACTCCCACCTCCCCCTGGTCCAAATCCCCTCCGTTGGGGTTATTGCTCACCTTAGGTTTTTGTGCGTTGAACTCTCCGTTCTGCGTCTCTTTGCAGGGGCGCATGGTTGGTGCGGGCATTCCGTAAACCTAGTTGCTTCACTGGTCCGTGTGCCCTTATGTCGGGTCCAGACCGGCTGTGACTCCGACTCTGCTTGCTGTCTTCCAGGTGAGTCATAATGTCTTTTCCGTCTTTATTCTTTCTCTTTCTTTCTCTCCGTTTTCTCTGTCTTCTCGGCATCTTGCTCCACTACGCTGTTCCCTAACAATGTCTCTTTTTGTTTTCACAGAGATGGTTGCGATCTCGGAGTTGCCGCGCCGATGGCGAAGACCACGGTGAGTTATTGATGCGCGAAGCGCTGCGCTGTTTATTGGTGTTGATAGCTAACCTGTGTTCTCTTCTCTTTGTACAGGTTGCAGTGATGTTCCGGAGTGAGGGGCGATCGAAGCGCTGCTTGCCCAGGTAAATGCTTTGTTAATGCTGACCTTGTTCCTTCTCCCTTGCAGGTTGCGGTGACACCCAGACATGGGCGCGGTAAGAGAAGCGCAGGGTGCTGCCAGGACTCACTGGTTATCCAGGTAAGAATTGTTATTAATGCTGTCCTTGTTTCTTTACCTTTTCAGGTTGCAGCGAACACCGGAGATGGGCGAGGTAAGCGAAGCGCAGGATGGATTCAAGACCGGTTACTTCACAGGTAAGTGTTCTTGCTCGCTAATGCTGTTATTGATCTTCCAGGTTACTCATTGAATCCGGATCTAGGGCTTCAGGATCGGGCCGCCGGAGAAGCAGATGAGCAGGAGCTGGTCATAGGGAGCGTTACGCTGAAGGCGTGCAGAATAACGCGAAGCGTGTTCTGCTGTTTGGGTGTGGTTTAAATAGCCCAGGTGAAGTAGTTCCAGGCCAAGTAGTTCCAGGCCCAGCCACACCCAAAACACTAGACAGCATGTCTTGGTTCTAAAGAACTGAGCTATGTAATATGCCTCCATGTTGGATTAAGGTCCAAAATTGGTATTGCTTTATTCCTGATAATGAGCCTGGCGCCAATGGCACCATGACTGACTCCATGTATGTTTCTGATGGAGTTTTTTAAGGCCCTTGGGGCCAGTGTGAAGGGCTTTAGCCCCGCTGCTGCCAGGGGGCTGTTATACCTGAGGGGATCAGGGGCATGGATCATGACAGTTTAAAATCCGTTTTCTCTCTTATTTGGTGTGGGAAGGTCAGATTTGGATTCCGTTTCCTATTTCTCATTCCTGATTACCTGCTGCTTCTTTTTATCCACTCCGAATTGATTATTTGTGGGTTGAGGGAACATTGAAGGGTGAAATCCTAACTTGGGTGCTATCTTTCCTAAAACAAAAAGTGCTCCTATTCCGCTGTGTTGTGTATATGTTCCACTAGAAGGTTAAACCCAGTGCATTGCTCACATTCTCACTGTAATTATCACCCCATTGGTGATTGCTGCCCCATGTTAAAAAGTGTATGATTTCCTTTGAATGTTTAAATAAATAAATAAATTTTGCATTTTACCAACCAGCCTGGTTCATGGTCCATTGTGACCTGGGGTATTTGAAAAGGGGGTGTGATATGAGTGGTGTACCATCTCAAAATTGAATCTGCATAAAATAAGGAGAAAAGCATCTCAATTGTGCGCTACTTACTAGGCCAAGCCCAAGGTGTGTGTCGCTTGTTTCAAATCCTTAACAGCCCTGATATCCAAGGGTCAAAAAAGCCAGATGATTGCACCTTGGCAGTAAAGGACACTTCATTTTGAAGCCAAAATATATAGACATGATCACTTAGATCTGTAAATATCATGTTAACTGGAGAACTTTGTTCCAACAGTGATGAAGAAACAAAACATAAATCAATGAAAAATGCTTGCCCCTGCTCCAAGAAACATATTCACACATACATTCATTGATCTTGGTGGTTAGTACAACCATAATGCAAGTCTATATAAGTTCCAACCAGATCAATCCCCTTTCCTTAAGATAACTATCATATTCATAGAGCCTCATATTTGTCTTAGAAGGAGGAGGCTCGTGTGATGGATCTGGAGAGTTCATCACTCCTTTCCCGGAGGTAGCCGCTCCTCATGTGGCCAGGGAACGACAGCCACGACCTGATCCTGGGGGTGGCTTTGTGAGGGAGGAACACATGAAGGGAGGTGATCCTCATGGGGAGAGGTTGATGTCAACAGATGAGACATGGTATCTTTGAGAGGTCAGAAATGTGAGGCAAATTTATGAAGATTTTTCAAAAGATGTCATTTTATTAACCCAAAAGGTTGAATAAATGACTCACTGTGCCTATCGTGACGAGGATTTCCCTGCCTAAAATAAACTAAAGGAAACACTCTAACAAGAGGTTTCTGTCTCACACTTATACATATAACAACACAACAAGGTAATGTATGGCAGTTCAAAACCAACAAATGGAAGAGTTAAGCTCCCAACATAATAACGGTCTCTCCTTATACTCTGGGTGAATTCCACTTCGCCAGATTCAAGCAGCAACTTGTTACATTAGTTGCTGCTAGAAATTGTGATATAGCTAGCACTAGAATTCGACTGGTATTTTAGTGGGTGTGTGCATTAGCATTTATCTTAATATTGCTGATTTTAGATGTGCTTTTTAGCAAATTTTAATTTGTTCATTAAATTGCATTTTATTTTATTTTAATTTGAATGCCGCCTCAGGGAACTGCAATACATTTTGGCGTAATAGCGATCTGCCAAACAGCCCTCTATTCTTTGAAGTCTCTGCCTCGCATCGTATTAGAGGAAGCAGACCTTAAAAAACTATATATCCCCTGGATTCTGTAGTCCACAAGCCCTCTTATTGACACGTCAGCGCCGGCACGTCAGGGGCGTTTTGTGGCATTTTGGGGAAGGGGCAAGTAGGTGTGTAGACCAGCCCCTCTTCCCCGCTTCCAGTATGGGTATAACAGAGGTACTCGAGGCTATTATCATACCACGTAGTAAACTGAATGCAAACAGAAAATCCTCACAGGATAGTGTAAACAAAACTAATATATCGTTACCTTGTATTCTGAAACCTAATGGAAAAAACACTTCATCCCTACTTCCAGTACCTGCATGCACTGGTACGGTCCCGCACCACGAGGTTGCTAAAGGCCCATGGGGAGGGCAATCCAGCAGAACATGCAGAAGAAATTGGTAAGTTAGGAAGAGTGCAAAACTATAAGGCTAAATCATCGCACTGCCTTTCTCCACGCCTAATCCACCCAGTCACTTCTCTCTCCACAATACCTGAAACAGCCTACTATAACCTGCCCCATGAGGTTGCTTCCATGGCCCATGGGGCAGGAGAGACAGCAGTTCAGGAAAATGCAGTTTCCTTGGCTATGGCCAAGGAGTTTAACAATATTAATGTCCCAAATAAAAGCTACACACAATCTCTACACAATTATAAAGTAAATGAGGAGCTCCCCCCAGTCAGACGTGCAGCAACCGATAATTCTCATGTAACTCACATAATTCGGGATGTACAAACATGCCAAAAACTGCAAATGGAAAGCTTAAATGCTGTCTGCTAAGTACTCGATCATTTGTCAAACATGCCACTGAAATATCGGATTTTGTCCTTGAAGAAGACCTTGATCTACTATTTCTTACAGAAACCTGGATGACCAAAACAATATATCATGCCATGATAATGGCTACTCAAGTAGGTTACTCTGCTCTTCAGGATGATTGGGAAGAGGGTATGGGGTAAGGTTTGGCCATTCTCTTTAAACAAACCTTGAAGCTTTATACCTCTAGCATCCCAGAAATTGACAACTGTGCAGCAATACTAGCAAAATCAAACATTAATACTACTTTCTCCCTTAGCATGCTATTACTATATCGCCCTTCAAGAGCAACTCCATTGTTCGAAGGACAGCTGTTAGCTCCTATAGGCAATGCCTCCAAAGACTCCACTGCATTCATCATCCTGTGTGATTTTAATCTCTGGGAGAATAACACATTGGGTGAAGAAGCAAAGGACTTGAAGCTATCGCTTGAGTCCATTGGATTTCAGCAGTTGGTACTATCCAAAACACATAGCGGTGGTAATATTTTCGACTGGCTCATAGTAAAAAATATAAAAGTAACCATTACCACGATCGAGGAATGTGCCTGGTCAAACCACTCGCACATAAACTTTGTGTTATACCATCCTCTCAAGCATTCTTACAAACAAAGACCAAACCGCCCATACGCTCCCAAATTGTAGGAACGTGACCAAGGGGACTTTCAAAGCACAAGTAGTACCACTACTGCCAGCCTTAGAAGCTTACATCCCTCTAGGAAAGCTCACCCTCTCCATTAGAGAGGCTACTGACCAAGCCTTTGTTTCTCCATCCCTTTTAGAAACGGTTAAAACAAATAAATCCATAGGCCAGAATAACTGGTTCTCCTCGGAAATATTGAAAGCTAGAAGAACTAAGCGGAAAGCAGAACAAGGTTGGAGGAAAGTGCCCATGGCCGAATCAGCCAACATATATAAACAGGCTGTCAATGATTATAAACAATCTTTAAAGCCAAAGCTAAAAACCTTAACGAAAGAATGCAACAGGCAAAATTAGTCGAAAGGACTTTTTACGATCCTGCAGGAATTAAAAAACGCGCCAGCTGGCACTCAGAACCAAGAAGACAATGCCTGGTGCCAGGCTATAGACAATGGTTTCACTCGCAAAACACCGAAACACCAACCGGCCATCAAAGCCCAAGCGAACATGTTCCCTGACATAAAAAATGGACCGAAGTCATCGGTCACTGTAGAGCAAAATTGCCTCACATATTTTGCATTTGAAAAAGTGACAGAGAATAAAGTCCTTGAAGTCCTCCATAGCCTAAAACCCACCTCATGCAAAGTGGACATATTTCCTGGCAGATTGTTAGAGGTTTTTGCAGACACTCTTGCCCCATGGGTCACCCAGTTCGTGAACTAATCCTTTGATGAAGCTTGCGTCCCAGAAAACATAAAAGAAGCCTGGATAACCCCACTCATTAAAAAGAGAACCTGGATCCTTCTATCCCCGGAAATTTCATACCAATTACAAATGTGCTGTTCTTATTGAAAATAATTGATAGGATAGCATACTTGCAGTACCAGAAAATTTGTTGAAAATAACAATCTACCTACCTCTGAACAATCCGGCTTTCGAGCAAAGCATGGCATGGCATGGCATGTAGACGGCCATTTTGGACCTAGAATCCAACATTGCCACTGTTATTGAAGAAGGAAATATGGCGCTGCTTTTATTGGACTTATCCTCCACTTTTGATTTAATAGACCATGACCTCTTAACTGAGAGACTAATAACATTTGGTAAATGCACACTTAATGCAGCCAATTGGTTTAAATCCTTCCTGGGACCCAGAATGGCAGCAGTAGCTAAAGGACATTTCTCATCGAGGAAAATCCCTCTGATGTGTGGTGTGCAACAGGGATCCTGCTCGTCACTACTGCTCTTTAACATCTTCTCAAAACTTTTGTGTGACATGCCCATAACACTTGGGTTTACCAACTACACCGATGACACTCAATTGGTCTTTGAGCTGTCAGGAATTTATGAAGAGGATGCTCGAAGACTAAACAATGTGTTCATCGCAATCCAAAAATGGATGGCGACAAATTCCCTAGCGTTAAATGAGGAAAAAACTGAACTATTAATAATTGGAACCCCACAAAAAATGAAAAATCTGGATGAGAAGTACACCAGTTTTAAGATAAATAACAATAACATTCTAGTATCAGAGCATGTAAAAGCCTTAGGAGTCTACTTTGACTCCCATTTGTCTTTCAAGAGGCAAACATCGTACTTTAAATCTACATGTCCTTCTACTCTAATCTACTATGGCAAATTCCCCTCAATCTGACAGACAGAACATGGCTATGATCACTGGGGCAATCATTAATGCAACATTAGGCTACTGTAATAGCCTTTTGATGGGCACCTCCAAAACCAACATGAAGAAATAGCAAACAATACAAATGGAGCTCTCTGGGCTGTCTTTGGCCTAAATCGGCGTTCTAAGATTTTGTTCGCTAAGAGAAAATTGCACTGGCTCCCCGTCGAACAGAGAATCAAATTGGAAGGAGCCGTATTGGTGTTCAAATGCCTAGAAGGAAACGCACCAAATTATCTTCTCAATAATATAAAAAAGCTCTGATAAGAAGAACCCTCTGCTCTAATGGAAATCAAATGTTGCATCAGCCACTTTTTGGGCTCCTACTATTTGGACCTCCCTCCCGCTGGACCTTAAGAACTGCAAGTCTATCTTTACCTACAAAAATAACTTAAGGCATTGTTGTTTGATGGAGGGACAGACTAGTCCCCCAACTTTTACCTCACCATAGGACACTGCATTCTTACTGCTTTATGTTTTTCGTTCCTGTCTGGTCTATATGAGCGCTTTGAGGCCTACTGGCGAATGGCGCGATATAAAAAAATAATATAGAGTCTGTTCAACAGTAGCAAAAGAATAAGGAAATCGTGTCTTGTAACAAATGCAGTTCTATAAATTCCAACTTGACAAAAGTTCCAATAATTGAGAATTGTTCAACAAAGTTGTTCTTATCCCACTTTTAACACAAAGAACTCGACAACCATCTTCTTATAAATCAAGAAACATTCCTTAGTTCCCCAGGAACAACAATAATTGCCTCATCAGGATATTCTACAACACACTTGCTCTGCAAATGTCAGATACTTCTGCAGCAGTTGTCACAACACTTGCTTAAGTAATGTCAATTTGTCAGGATGATTCTGTAATATTTTACAAAGACATCTCCGTGGTTCTCCCACTTTTTCTTTACGACTTTTCACCATCAAATGACTTCCAAGTTCCACTTGGTCCACTCACTTGCCAGGCCTACTAATACAAAGTTCTCTGTTCTCTCCTGTCGTTCTGCTGTACTCTCCTGCCAGAACAGTGCTACAAGGTCCTCTGACTTGGATTACTCTCCTGCCAGGCAAGAATAAACTACTAACTACAAGTACTTGTGTGCTAAAGGTTAGTTTCCAACAAATTAGCAATGCGTCTTGCTTCACATCATCAAGTTTAAGAATGTCTTCAAGGAAAATAAGAAACACACTGGTGCTGTTTGTTATACGTTTGTGATTGCCACACACACTGCAGGTTATTCTCCACTCCTTTTGAATGACTTCTACCACAAGGGCAGCCTTCCTGCCACTCTTGTTTTCCCACTTCTGCTTTAACCAAATGCTGACAATTATTCTGTCTCACTCCGAGTTTACTTTGGCTTTGGCAATTTGGGTTTAAGCCAGCTCCAATTATGAGCTTCTTCATATATGGGCAATATATTTTATAAGCATTTGTATTCTTACTTGCTTCCTCTTGGTTTTGGCGATGGTTCTTTTTTTCCATGCCTTGTTAAATTTCTCTTTTGGTTTTGGCAATAGTTTTTTGTATTGGTTTCTCAAATTATTGCCCCTTTTGCTGCTGACCTTCAATCTGACCCACATACATATAATCACATCCTTTGGTCTGGTGATTACGTTCTTATTATTCCACTTGCTTCTTTTTAAGTCAGTTTGGTTTACAAAATAATGATTTGTCTGCTTTATGTCAGTTTGGTATGTTTCTTTTTTAATTTCACTCTGCGTGTATTGTTTCTAATGCTAAGGCACCCAGACTTGGCAAGCAAACGGTTACGGAGCGGTCGGGTGTCACCATCTCTTAGTGAACTCATAGGGTCTGGCGTGCACGCCCGTTCACCTTGCTGGTTCCAGGTCCTCTGCTGCTGCTGACTCTCGCGTTCCGGAACCCTGCTTACTTTGGTCTCCTGTGGCCTGCGCCACTTGAACAAGGAGCTCTCTGCTCCAGAGGCTCTCCGGTGCTAGCCTGCCAGTAGAGCAAGCCTTACTTCGGGTTAAGCTTTTAAAATGTATGCTTCCCACTGCGCAACTTCTGCAATTAAGGTTTCTAGAGGAAAAGACCCTCTCAGGACCGGCAACTGCTAGACACTCGACAGTGGTCCCTGCGTCTCCTTTCTCCTCCAGATTCTGCTTCTGCTGCAACATGGAGAGTACACAACTACTCCACCTCCTATTGCTGCTCTCCTCCTCTTCCTCTCTCAAAGCCTGCACCTAAGGGGGCCTTTTAAGCTTCCCAGTCTCCCTCAGGTGTGGGTCATTTCCACTAATAAGCTGAACTTTGGAGTGTCATGCCTCGCAGCCCTCTTCTTCATCCTAGTACTTTGGGGATTATGGGACTTGGAATTCACAACGTAAAAATCAGTTTTCCCCACGGGAAAATTAATATTTTGCTTATTTATTTCCTTAATTATATTTCCCAGAGGAATATCATAAGGATTAATTGAAAGATTTGGCTCTACAGAGAAATAAATTATAAATTACTCACCGTAGTGACTAATGTACTCCTAGTCCATAGTTCTCTTTTTTCAATACTGTATGGGCGTACCTCAAAAGGGATGGGAAACAGAACCTTTTTCATCAGAAAAAAATGTTCTTCCCCTTTAAATTTCGAGGCGTGCTGGGGCACGGCACTGGGAGCATGCGCTCCCCTGACTCCGCCCACCACCGCCAATTAGTCCCCTTTGGAGCGTTGACAGTATTACCATTGCCTAATTTCACCAGTTTTATTAGGGGGAGGATGGTGGAACTTATGTAGGAAAGGGCACTATGGACTAGGAGTATTTTAGTCACTACGATAATTTATAATTACTCCTACTTCCCGTCCCTTTTCCTCCATACTGTATGTGCGATTACAAATGAATGTTGCCCAGAGACCCTCCTTAAAAAAAGGTTCCTTAATACTGACTGCCCAAATGCTGCCCGCGTAAGACTGAGCTGGCATCGAAGCAGTAATGCTTGCAGAAGGCCGAAGGCGTAGCCCCATTTAGCCGCCTTGCTGATGACCTGCCACGGAACATGCCTCTGGAAAGCAATCGGCATGGCCTTGGCTCTGATAGCGTGGGCATGCATATTTGCCAGGAATGGTTTGTGCTCCCCCTCGTAGGCCTTCTTGATGGCCGTAACTATCCATCTTGCTATGGCGGCCTGGAAGCCTGATAGCCAGGTTTTGACCCACCAAATGTGACAAAGAGAGCATTTGATTTGAGGAAGCTCTTGGTTCTTTCTAGGTAGAATTTTAGAGCGCGCCTAACATCTAGTGAGTGCAGTACCCTCTGTGCTTCATCCTTAGGGGCCGCGAAGAAAGTAGGTAGCACTATCTCCTCATCCAGGTGAAACAAGGAGACCGACTACCTTAGGTAAGATACCAGGGTGAGTTTTAAACACCACCTTGTCCTTATGAAAAGCAGTGTAAGGCTTTGAAGCCACCAGTGCCTGTATTTCACTAACCCTGCGTGCAGACGTAAGACCCACCAAGAGGGCTGTCTTAATGGCGACTAGCCTGCCGTCAGCGGATGCCATTGGCTCAAATGGTTTATGCGCCAAGGCGCCCAAGATTACGTAGGGGTCACACACCGGGTGTAGCTTCTTGATGGGTGAGTAGAGCCTGTTGAGTCTCGCCAGATGGCTTTTAACCATCAGGTTGGAGGAGAAGACCTCCTCCTCCGAGTTCCTGTAAGCTCCGATGGCCGCCAGATAGGTGCAACATGTGTCTACTTGCACACCTGAGTGGGTTAAGTGTGCTGAAAATGATAGCACATCATCCAATGTGCATGTCAGCGGATCGCCCTCCTTCGATTCCGCTTAGTGACAAAACCTAGTCCATTTGCTTTTGTACTGGCCCTTAGTGGTATCACTCCTAGCACCCTGTATGATGTTGAGGTTAGCCTGTGACAGACGTAGACGGTTTAGTGTGACCTGTTCATGAACCACATTGCAAGGGCCAACTCCTGGGGGGCAGGGCGGATGACCATGCCTCCTTGCTGAGATAGTAGGTGAGCTGGGCCCAGCAAAAGGTGCATCAGGGGCTAATCCGAAAGGCTGAGCAGCTCCGAGAACCATGGTTTTGCTGGCCACCAAGGAGCTATCAGAATGACACAGAGGTGCCGGAACTCCCTTATCTTGCAAATCACCCTGTGTAGCAGGCGAGTGGGAGGTAAGGAATATGCGTTCATGTTGTTCCACTCTATCTGTAACGCATCGCCCAGAGAGCCTCAGCCCTGCACCTGCCAGGACACAAACTGGGGGCACCGCCTGTTGGACCAGGTGGCAAAGAGATCCATCTGAGGAAGACCCCATCTGTCGAAGTTCCCCTGAAGGACCTGCTTGTTCAATTGCCATTCGTAATTGTCTGCACCCATCCTGCTGAGCCTGTCCGCCTCCAGGTTGGACTTCCCTGGTAGGTAGATTGCTGCCAGGTGCATGTTGTTTACCAGAGCCCACTCCCAAATGCTGACTGCTAGAGTGCAGAGGGGAGGAGACCTGGTGCCACCCTGCTTGTTGATGTAATACGTGCTGGTGGAGCGGTCCGTTTGAATGAGGATCGTCTTGCCACTGATCATCAGGAGGAAGGCTTTGAGCGCAAGCCAGATGGCCATCAATTTGAGCAAGTTGATGTGGGTCTCCTGCTCCTGACAGGACCAAACCTCATGAACACTGTGGCTGTCCAAAGTAGCTCCCCAGGCCTCTAGGGATGAGTCTATGGTGATGGTAACCTGTGGTGCTGGTTGCCAGAAGGGCCTGCTTATCCGCAAGTTGTAGTCCGAGTTCCACCAGACTAGGTCGTTATGGTGGTGATGCAGAGGGATGCTGGCCAGCTCCGCCTGGAACCTTTCTCCTGACTGCAGGAGGCTGCGAAGTGCAGCTGCAAGCACTTCATTTTGAGCCTCATTTATGGCACTGCCAGGAGACATGCTCTCATGATGCCCAGGAGGTGTTGGTACCACCATACCACCTACACCAACCGAAGAAAGCCTCTCACCTGTTCCACTAACACAAACTGATATCCCAAACCTTAAAGGACCTTTAATATACTTAATAAACTCCAGGTCCTTAGTAGCTCATGCCACAGAGGTAGCTGACCTAACGCAGGCAGAAAACTTTGACTTCTTGCCATCACCGAATCTTGGCTACATGCAGCAGCAGGCCCTGCCCTTATGCTCGTAATACCAGACAACTATACCATCATCAGAGCAGATAGAACTGAGACCAGTGAAGGAGGTATAGCCATTTATAGCCAAATCCAACCAAGCATTAAGACTAGTTGCCTCTCCTGAGCTCAATTCCTGTGAATCCCTCACAGCCAAACTTCCCATCTCTGACTCCCAAACAATCACCATTCATCTGATTTATAGACCACCCCCCAGACCCACGGCACCTTAGAGGAGGACATCTCCACTATCCTATCTGAAAACCTAAAAAACACCTCACAGATACTCCTGCTCGGGGATCTGAACTTCAACGACACCAAAGACCTGAAGGCAGTAAAAATTGCTAATGTCTTCACTGAATTTAGCCTCACTCAAAGACTAACACTACCTACCCATGACAAAGGTAGAACACTTGACTGGGTGGCAGACTATAATTGCAACACATCTATTGCCACCATAACCCCTCACTTATGGACTGACCACCATCTCATAGCATTTACACTAGATGCTAAAATCCTCTTTACCAAAAACAACCCAATCACTCCCCCCAACCTAATGAGGAACAAAAAGAAAATAACTGCAGAAAAACTCCTACCCCTAGTATTACCTACCCTCAAGTCATTACCAGACACTACCGACCCTGCCGTCTTAGTTAATGAATACAATAAGACCATGAACAAAGCCTTGGACACCATTGCCCCTCTAAAATTGAGAAAAAGCAAACCAAGAGCACATCTGAACTCCTGGCTCAGCCCACAACTCAAAACTCTGAGAAAGGAAAAACAAAAAAGTGAAGTTACCTGGAGGCAAATAACCTAATCAATATATCCACCCTGTACAAAAATGAAACACTGTGAACTAAGCAGGAAACGTACAACAATAGGATCCTGCAAGCCAATTCAAGCATAAAGGAACTTTTGTTATACTAAAAGAACTTGAAAACCCAATCCCTGTGCCTGACAACTGTGTTAAGGACAAAACTTGGTGTTCTGACATGCAGAAGGCCTTTGCAAACAAAATCAACACTGTCCAGGAAAAAATTGCCAACAAAAAACGAAATATACCTAATATTACCAAACAGGCTAGCACTTCACCGCCTCCACCCAAACCCGAACAATGCTTCAATTTTACCAAAGTCTCAATTCTCGAGGTCGAAAAAATCATTCTCTCCCTTAAGCTTTCTAACTGCCAGGGAGACAACTACCCTGCCCAAATTATCAAAGATGCGGCCAGAGACCTTGCTCCCTTCGTCTCAAAGTTGATTAATGCCTCATTTACTACCGGCACCATACCAAGCAATCCAAAGGAGTCCTGGGTACTTTCGCTCTTTAAAAAACAATTAGATCCTGCCATACCCACATACTGTGTCTTTTCTACAAAAAATGTTAGACAGGGTGGCTTACCTCTAAATACAGGACTACTTGGAGCATAACCAGTTACTAGGATGGCGGCAATCAGGATTCAGGCCCCAAATGGCACCGTACAGCATTGATTGACCTCAAGGCCCAGATCGACACGCTGAGAGACAAAGGGAAATCATCCCGACTACTCCTTCTTGATCTCAGCAGCGCACTTCTCACAGGAAGCCAAAATCTGGATCCAATCCTTTCTAAGCAATAGGAGAATGAGAGTTTTCTAGCCCTCAGCAGCAGTAGACCCCATCCCCATTATGTTTGGAGTACCTCAGGGCTCATGTGTATCGCCCACAATGTGTAATATATTCACCAAGCCCCTTTTCGATGATCAGGATTATTTCGGTGTCACCTACACTAATTATGCAGATGACACCCAGATTCTCATACCACTTACTGGGGATTATGATAAGGATTTGGCCTTGGTAAATAGAATATACCTCATCATCCAGGCATGGATGGCAGTACATGGTCTATGCCTGAATGATGAAAAAACTGAACTCCTCATTCTGGGCACTACACCTAACCTCAACAAACTTGGTTACAAATATACCTTCTTTAATATTGATGATAACACCATCAAGGTAGCCAAAGAGGTAAAAACATTAGGCTTTTACCTGGATTCTAGTCTGACTTTTGCCAAACAGGTTAATTCCATGGCCTTGGCCACGGCCTATACTTTTAAATTAATTAGAGCAGGCAAACCATTCCCATCTAAAAACAGTTGCACCACTCTGGCCAGAGCTCTAATCTTGTCCAAATTGGACTACTCTAACGCCCTATATCTAGGTGCCAAAAAATACATTGTCAGAAAAATCCAGACTCTACAAAACAACGCTCTTAGAGCAGCACTGGGCATAGCCAGGAAAGACCACATCTCTGAAATAAGGAGGCAGAATTAATTGGGTCTCTACAAGTGACAAAATCCTTCTAAAAACCACCTCTCTCACTCAAAAGTGCCTAAACAACGCTGCACCCCGCTATCTCAGACAAAATTAATAGAAAATGATCCAACAGCCCCACAAGAGCTGCTAACGCTAACTGTCTGCTGGTACCTAGGTTTAAAATGACCAAAGCGGGAGGCAGCAGCTTTCCTGTCAAAGCTGCTCAGCTCTGGAATTCCTTACCTCCTCTCCTGAGGGCCGACCAACCATATCCTCTCTTCAGACACAACCTCATCAGCTGGTTCATAGAAAAGGAACACTAAATACATACCAGCCAATGTCCTACTATCCTTATTCGTCGCACTGTAAATAAACAATGGACATTAGTCTGTGATAGAATATATCTTACTGCTCTTCCTATGTAATATCACCCAACTTGCTCACCATATGTATATACCTTCTGTGTAATTTGAACCTGAACAGTATTATGAACTGTATTATATCTGTATGTTATATCTGTGTATCGTTGTAACCATGTAACCATTATAAATAAAGAAACAAACAAACCATGCTGAGGTCACTGCTCTGCTGAGAAAATGCCCCGTGGCCCTTTTGATGGCTGTGCTCTTGTCCTCAGAGGGAAAACCTCTCTCAGAGCTGGTATCCCAGATGTGGCCCAGGAACGTTAGATTCTGCGTGGGCTCCAGCTGTGACTTCTTGAGATTGATGGAAAATCCCAACTCATGGAGAGTTCTCATGAGGGTGGAAGAGGTGTGCTGGACTGCCTCTGGGGACCCTGCTCCAACGTGCCAGTCGTCTAGGTATGGATAGATGTGGTGACCTTGGGCCCCGAGTAGGGCTGCCACCGCATTCATCAGTCTTGTAAAGACTCTGGGGGCTGAATTGAGGCCAAAGGGTAGAACTTTGTATTAGAAATGAAAACCCAATATCCTGAACCTCAGAACGGACTGATGGGGCTGCCAGATCGGTACATGTAGGTACGCATCCTTCAGATCCAGGGAGCACATCCATTCTCCCATGCACAGTGTTGTCTCTGCTATAAGCGCTGGGGTAACCATCTTGAATTTTTTAAGAGGAAAGGAAAGGTTCAAGGTGAAAAGGTCCAACACAACTCTCAGGCCTGCATGGTTCTTTTTTGTGTATGGTGAAAATCTGTGAAAAGAAGCCCAGACCCGCTGGGATGCTGGGACTTCTTCCACTGCCTGACTCTCTACCAGCAATGGAATTTCCGCCAACCGAGTTCCTGTCCCAATCTGCGGGAGCGGAGGGGAGGAGAGAGGGAAAAGAGGGATAGGTAGGCGGTAGCCCATGGACACTACTAAGAGGATTTAGGGGTCCGTGAACCTCGTGCGCCAGCAGTGGTCAAAGTGTACGGAAAGAAGTAGTGGAACTATGTTTCCTACTTGCCTGAACAGCTCCCCACAAACCCAAATGCGCCTGCTGTTTACGGGAACGTTCAGTGCAGTGCACTGAAAGTGCAAGTTTCAACTTCATCCTACACTTTTATTTTAAAACAAAACTGTTCTGGAACGGTTTCTTTTTAACATAAAAGTATAGGAACAGTAAAACTTAATTAAAGGAAGTAGAGGAGCGCCGCTCCCGACCACTCCCGCCCACTGTGAGCCAGCATTGGGAGTGAAGGGCAAACCTGCCCCCCCCACCGAAGACATGTAGACCCGGATGGGCATGTCATGCCTTTTTCTGTATGTTTTAAGAGTGGCCTTAGTGAGGATGGATAAGGATTTGGCAGTCTGTGAACTGTTCTTATCCAGTTTCCCGTTCGTAGAGGAATGGAACAAGTTGCCACCCTCAAAAGGAAGGTCTAGAATGCACTCCTGGATGTCTGGGTTGAACTTGGTCACCCGAAGTCAGGCCGTCCTTCTCATGTCCGTAGCGATGCAAATAGCACGGCCTGAGGTGTCAATGTGCGCCACCGTGGACTCCATAATGTGTTGCGCTACAATTTTGGCCTCCGCCAGCCCTGCCTTGAAGCGTGCATGGCTCTGTACCGGAAGGAAGTCAACGATTTCCCGCCGAAGCCTCTGGTTGACAGCAGCAAGCATAGCGTCCGCATTAGACTGACAAAGATGAAGGGAAGCGTTGGATTAAATCTTCTTCCCGTATGCTTCCAGGATCTTCTCCTTAACCAGGAGAGTAGAGGCTGATGTAGCCGAAGACTATTGTGGCATGGAGTAGAGCAAACCTGCAGCGATCACTGAGGAGTGTGGCTGAGGCTGTGCCGACAGCAAGAGTGGATCCCCCTCCATCTGCTTAAACTTGCCGTAAAGGTGCCTGTTGGTAGGCTGTGCCGAATGGGGTTTAAGCCATCCCTTTTTGGCAAGTGCCACCCCGTCTTTTTGCATCGGGATCCCCGTTCTAGCCATGGGGCGTAGAGTGAGGACCTCTGCAAGGACCCCCGCCTCCAGTTGTTACACCTCTGGCTGAAGAAGCCCCAAGTATTCTGCCAATCCAGCGAGCCGCTCATGGAATGCCTTGGCCGTCGATGGTGGGCCTGGGTCCTCCTCCGCATCCGTGTCCACCAAGTTGTCCTACTGGTCTAGTGCAGTTGGAAGAGTGCTGGGTGTCGGCAGCTGCGGCGTACTGACATGGGCCGGCAGCGGCTGCGGGGCAGCCAAGACCGTTGGAAGCATGGGAGCCAGCGTGGTGGGAACTGGCAGGGACAGCTGGGGGTGCACCATGGGCGGAGTCATTGGAACCACGGGCGGAGTGGCCGTGGGCACTGGCGGCAGAACTTGAGGGAGCATGTCCCTGATCACATCCTCGAGGATGATGTCTATCTGCGGAAACCTCATGAGGGTCAGAAACTTTTCAAAAAACCTGTCTTCACAGGCGGGTGGAGGGCTTGGATGCGCGGGCATGGGCTGAGACCTGGACACAATCTGCCTTACTGTCTGTGGGGTGTATCTGCACTGTGATGATTAAGGGTATGCCGTAGGCCATGTGCCCGGTGACGACCAGTCCCACCTGGAAACGTGTTCCCCTACCTGTTCCCCAAAGGGGGATGGTGTCGGGGGCGAGCCGCCATTTTATCTGGGCCGGCAGCCATCTTGACGGGCTGCACGCCACGTGCCTGTGTCATGGTGCTTGCCGCGCTGGGCCTGGTCTCTTCCAAGACTCTTGGCAGTGGAGGTTGAGGCCTACCCTGCATCTCAGGATGAGGCCCGGTAGGCTTATTGCCCTCGGCTGTGTTGCCGGTAGTTCGCCGTACAGGTTCCCGCTCAGACATCTGTCCGTACTAGGGAGTAGCCCCTCGGTCGCACACTCAGTAATAGAAACTTGCAGTCCCTCAGTGACGTCAACGGTAGGATCTAGTGACCCCTCGGCCTGGTGGCTGCATGGTACAAGAACCTGAAAGTTCCCTCCCGCTCGTGCGCTTCCTGAGAAAGGAGTCGCCTTTGCAGAGTGCGGATGAGAAAAGTACCCCTACCTTGTGCCTGGACTTGTGCTTGACAAATTCCTTTAAGTCTTTCGGAGGCGACCTTCCGAAGAGTTCCCTCTACCGAGCTAGCCTGTTCTTCAGAGCATACAGTGTCAGCGCATGGCACGCAGTGCAGCCATCCCAGCCGTGGTCAGGCAAAATCAGCGGAGGCAGAGAGCGTGGGGGTCGGACGTAGGGAAGAGCCCCTCGCAGGTTGAACACCTGCTGAAGACAGCTGATGTCGACATGCGCCGGGAGGAGAGTGGCGCCAGAGGACAGAGGTATCTGACTAAAGACAAGCAAGAAGAAGAAAAAAAAAAACACTTCTCTGGGGAAGAGCACATGGAATTACTAGGCCAGAGGCCTAACCCAAGAGCGCTGGTGAAAGGAGTCCGTTCGAAAGGGAAAAAGAGGACCGGGGAGTGGTGCTGGTGGGCGGAGTCAGGGGGCGCATGCTTCCAGGGCCCCACCCCACAAAATTTAAAGGGGAACATTTTTTTTCTGGTAAAAAAACCTAGCGAGGGACACCGATACAGTATGGAAGAAAGGGGACGGGACGTAGGAGTAAGAGCTTCAGGGTCTAAATTGGTATTATTTATAGTTTCCTCTTTACTATTCCTTTGGGAGTCATGGGAGCTTTTACCTCCACGAATTTTCATGGTTTTAAAAGGGGTTTTTATTTCTCCCAATGTATAAGTGGTCATTAATATTGTCACCCACATTAAGATACTCAACTTGGGAAATTAAAAGCTCTCTCAGACAGCAAGCCATTACATATTTTGGCATCACTGATATTTCTTCCCTAGAGGAAGACAAATAATGCGTCTCATCCAACGGAGTCCTCCTGTTCCCCTTGGGCCCTTCGACTGCCACAGGTGATCCTCCCAGCTAATACCTCCACCAGGGTCAGCATCAGGAAGATGAAAGAGATATTATCCTCTGCTTGCTGCGCTCTCCAACTGAGTTCTGTTTTGTGCTAAAGAGAGACGATGTGGGTACAGATTTTCTGCCTGTGTGGCTCTAATTATTTGTGATGAGCTTGAAACAAAATTTAACCAACCAGGCTTGCTGGACGTTCAAAGCCTTTAAGTTACAAGAAATTGGAAAATCTGCCTCAGAAAATCAGATAATTATACAAATAAACTCAAACAAAATTAGAGGCACTGATAACTCTCTCAGTTAAGATTCCAACCATGGTATTTGCATGGGCATCAAATTGGAGCATTTTCCTCAAATTGGAAATTGAAAAATGACAAATTTCAAAATGCTGATAACTGTTTCTACTCTCCAAGGTCCTCATCAGGGCTAGACATTTCAAAGCAACATATTTGTGTATTCAAATGCATTAAAGTAGCCTGTTACTTGTGAAGCAATTCAGTGAAAGTGAAAACGCAAAAATAAAGCCATGGATGAAAGCAAAAAAAGGAAAAAGAAAAAGAGGGAGGCAGGGAGGGACTGTTTATGTAATTCAGCATCAGGAAGCGTCTGCCTTTCCCTGGCCACCTGGGAGGAGTCTTTAGGCAGGGTCTTTGTGAGGACTCTGCAGGATTCCCACAGGGCAACCCAACAGCCATATCATGGAACTCAGACACACCACCACACACGCTACTCCTCCCGAGATCATACTCAGACAGCAGAGACTCAGAACACGCACACTCCCTCTAGCTTTCCTCTCCACACCCATGCAGGTAACACTGAGGAACTCACGCCTAGGCTCTCGCACTCACGCTAAGACCTGCTGCCCACCATACACTATTACCCGCAAGGACCTTAACAGGTCTACGACGCTCGCTCCAACCTCACATGACCAATGTGAAGTCAGACATCACTTGACTAATAAGCCTACTCACGCTACCAAAAAGCTCATCCCTATTACCAACCTCAAGCCACCTCAACCAAAAAAGCTCCAACACCTTAAATGTGCTCTATTAAATGTTCGCTCACTCAACGCCCACGCTTTAGAAGTCAATGACATTATTACCAACCAAGACCTAGACATGTTAGCCATCACAGAAACATGGTTGCACCCTGCCTCTGGCCCGACTATCAGCTTAGCTGTACCATCAGTTACTCGATATAAAGACAGGACAGATTAACTAAAATGGGAGGTGGAGTTGCACTAATCTTTAAAGACACCCTAGCCTTAAGACAGACTCCCACCACAGGGGAAGACTCCATTGACACCCTCTCAGCCAAACTTATCCTCTCCCCCAAAGACACAGTAAACATTCATGTCATATATAGACCCCCAGGCCCCACCAATAATGTCAAAGGCAAAGTCAACCATCTTCTTGGAAAAAAACATCAAACAAACTTCCAAAACATTGTTTCTAGGAGACATAAACCTTGGATATAATGATAAACTTGATAAAGAAGCCACCACTCTCGCCAGAAACCTCACTGAGTCGGATACTCTCCGCATCCTCAAACAGCTCAAACCATCTCAATGCAAAGGAGATATATGCCCCCCCCAACATCATTAAAGAGTGTGCAGCACCCCTCGCACCAATCATCACAGTTTCATTAACGCCTCATTCAAGACGGGCAAAGTCCCTGACAGCCTTAAAGAGGCGTGGGTACGCCCACTCTTAAAGAAACCAAACCTGGACCCTGCCCAGCCTAATAATTATTGGCCCATTACTACGGTCCCATTTCTCCTAAAAATCCTAGATAAAGCTGCACACATGCAGATACAGGCCTACCTGGAAAACAACTCTGTCCTAGGTAAAAGGCAGTCCGGATTCCGCAAAGGTCATGGCACTGAAACCGCCTTACTAGATCTGAAGAATCAAATTACCCTGATCTTAGACAAAGGCAAGCCGGCCCTTCTGCTCCTCCTAGACCTCTCGGCGGCATTTGATTTAGTCGATCACGCCATCCTCACGAACCATCTCACTCAGGCCGCACATTTCTCCAAACAAGCCACAAATTGGATCACCTCCTTCCTCGAAGGTAGAGTGATGAAAGTGTTTTCCAATACAGCAAACGCAGAGCCTACCACCATCAGGTATGGAGTCCCTCAGGGCTCATGTACGGCTCCCACCCTCTATAATCTTTTTACCAAACCTCTCTTTGATAAACTGGACGCACTTGGGATCACATACACCAACTACGCTGACGATACCCAAGTACTCCTCCCGCTCACAGGACTCTACCACCAGGACGAAGCCACCCTCCAGAATATATACGCCACCATCCAAGCATGGATGGCCACAAACCGTCTATGTCTTAACGGAGATAAGACCGAAATTCTCATCCTTGGCCAAAAATCCACCCTCACGAACCTCGACCCACTCTTCACCAACTTCTGCATAGACAATTGTGTCATCCCAGTTCTACCTTCTGTTAAAACACTAGGAGTCCACATTGACGCATCACTCTCTATGGACAAGCAAGTCAACTCCATTGTCTCTGCCTCCGCCCTGAGCACTAAGCTCATTAATGCAATCAAACCTTTCCTAACTAAAGATAATTGCCTATCCATTGCCAGAGCCACCATTGGAGCCAAACTAGATTATTGTAATGCGCTATTGGCTGGCACCTCCAACTCCAATCTCAATAAACTCCAAACAACACAAAATAATGCACTAAGAGCAGCCCTCAATATACCTAAAAGGGACCACATCGCGCAAGCCAGAAGGGAAGCTCACTGGCTACCTGTTAAAGAGCGCATTACATTCAAAATACTTACCACCGCACACAAATGTATTAACCTGTCTGCACCTTCATACCTGTCTGACACGCTAGTCAGATCTCACTCCACTAGACCAACGAGACAATGCCACACCAACCAACTTAGGGTCCCATGCATCAAACGAGCTAGAGCAGGTGGAATAAGCTTCCCCTACATTGCCCCTAAGCTATGGAACGCACTACCTAGCACGCTCAGAGCAGAAACCTCTCTCACTGCCTTCCGAAAAAAACTGAAAACTACCTTGTTCAACTAACCCCTCCAACGTCATGCCTTCTGACCCTCTCCTGCTCCTCTCCTCTCTTCTCCTCCCCTCCTGTAGCTACTACTTTTCTCTTGCAACTAAGTAATGACTTTTCTGTATGTATAACAAGTCATGTTCATATCTGTAACAAGCGCCACGATGCCCTCTGGGCTGTCTGTGCGCTTAACAAATGTGAATAAATAAATAAATATCCCTCTGCCCCTTTTCAGGATGTCCCCTACATTCCTCATGCCCTAAAGGCATATTGGGGTAACCCCTCACAAGACTGACATCCCACAATATCTTGTAATGACAAAGACTATCAATCTCATGTATATAAGACCTTTAAATATACTGGGACCAAGAGGAGGAATGGAGTTATGAAGATCACTAGAACATGGAAGCCCACACAACTCTCTAGTTGTTGGAAGAAGTGGCACCATGGAGGAAGTTTTCAAATTCCCAACAGCTAAGGAAGCTGACAGGAGCAGGCAGTTCCTGTTGGAAGGAAAAATGATTTGGTGAGAGCCCAGATGCATGTGAGGCCCGTAGAAGAGAGAGGAGCAGACAGAGTGCTGCGCAACATAGAAGGTTTGCTGGCCCCGCCGAGAAGGAGAAGCGGGAGAACCTGAGCCTTCACATTGCATGGGCAGTGACACTGGAAGGCTGTCTCCAGACCACGGGAGCCAGGTGAAGAGCAGATAAAGGACGGGATGCTCTCTCGACATACCGGAGTGTTAGAGCAACCACAGAAGCTTGCGAAGGATGCCGAAGCAGCCGCAAATAACCAGTGAGACCAGATGGGGAGGGTGGCATGCTGAGGCACTTCGTGGCAATTGCTGTGCACCCTGGAAGAGGGCGGCAAGCCCTGCAGAAATGATTAAGAATGGGTCAAACTGGTTATTAAAAGGATGGCAAAGGCTGAAGACTCCAGTTTAAAATGAGTCTACAACACCTTGTAACAAACTCCTGGCAGGAGGGAAAACCGGCATTTGCGAGACTGGGACTTGCACCTAAATTGTACGACTAAAGAACCTGGAGGGGTGTACACCAGGTGTTTCATGAGACAAAGAATCCTAAGGAAGACCCATACCCTTGGGATTGTGATCTTCTTGAGCTATAAAGAACTTGATTATATTTTTGTGACTTTTGTTTTGCTGGAAAGAAACCTGGGGAAGGGAGACATTCACATGAACTGTGAACATTATCTAAGTGGAAGCCTTTTTGTTTTATATTTTGTTGAATTTGAACATTTCTGCACTTTTCAAGCCAAAGATTTTACGCCTAGCACCATAGAGTTACTTTTAAAATATGAGGGTCAAGATAAGATTTCGAACACAGGAAAATTTGCTTTTAACATATTGACAACAGAATTTTATTTGAATAAAAGTCTATAACAAGCAACATGACTCCTCTGTGTCAGCGGCTCATTCCTGGTTCATCACAATCTATATATCAAAAGCCCACAAACAGTTAAAATCCCCTGCCAAGATAATTCAGTTTTTATAACCATTACAATTTGAGAAGACATTACCTGCTTCATCTAATAATGATTCATGGCCCTTAGGATGGCAATAAATACTTAGGATCAAATACTTGGGGGCCGTCTTTGACTAATCCATATACACATACACTAAAGGCTAGAATATCATCGTAAATTGTTTTGATTTTTGTCCCCTCGAGTCCTAAATGTTTGCCTATTGCTGTAATTAAGCCACCCCTACATCTCCCCCTTAAGCCTTATTTAGCAAACCTTTCATAAGTATCAGCCATTCATACACAAGTTTCTTGTAACAACATGAGACTATAGTCATTAAATTTAGGAAAGCTAATCGATTTACACGGAATACACCAATGGCTACGACAATTCTATGAAAGAACATTTAGACAGTTCAACTAAAGATGTGTACTATTAAAAGTATTGGGCATATGGCTGGATAAAACATTGGTTCGCCAAGTCCAATGTTCTGCTTTGGATATCTCCCTCCCCCCCTTTTTCACAGATACATGAAACCTTTGTGCCTCGTAGCCCACCTGCATCACATTTGATAGAAAGAGAAGCAAAGTGGTTTGGACTGTTAACCTTGTCAAAATTAATTAGAGGCTATTTTTTAGCGTTTGCCCCCCTCCAAGGGCACAAAAATATCAAGCCCCATTAGCCTAAAACAATCACTGGTCCCAAACCAAATTTACTATTTTTTAATATTAGATTCAAATAAAAATGGCAAAGGGCTCGGCTGTTGTGAGCCGTGGCTGTGGTTGTTCTCATGTGGGAGCTGTGGAGCAAGAGGCCACTCCCCCAGCCTAAAAGCGGTCGTAGCCACCCTTGCTGACAAAGCCCTTAGGTGGGCAATGGTCTTGGCAGTTGAGTCGTGTCTGTGGTTGTTCTCACCTGGGACCTGCAGAGTGCACAGCAGGAGGCCACTCCCCCAGCCTAAAAGCCGTCGTAGCCACCCTTGCTGACAAAGCCCTTAGGTGGGCAATGGTCTTGGCAGTTGTGAGACGTGTCTGTGGTTGTTCTCACCTGGGACCTGCAGAGTGCACAGCAGGAGGCCACTCCCCCAGCATAAAAATGGTCGTAGCCACCCATGCAGGCTTGGCTGTTGTGAGCCGTGGCTGTTACCAGTCGCCCAGCCTTCTGGCCGTAAATTGGAGTGGCCTTTAGGTGGTGTTTTCTTTGTTTTGTAAACTGTTTTTGTATTGTTCTTTTTGTATTGTTTTACATTAACATACAACACATAAAACAAATGGTTTGTAAGTGATATGATTCATGCAATCATTGCAGACCATATAATCAAAAATAATGAATGGGCCTCATTACAAAGTTGCTGGTCTGGTAAAAGTCGATGCTGGTACGGTAATACCAGCATCGTTTACTGGACCAGAGTATTACGAGCCGCGAAGCCGGCGTCACCGGCAGGACCCGCTGTCACCGGCCTCACCCTTGCCGGTATGAGCGTCGGTCGACCCGCGGCAGCCGTGCCGGTGACACCGGCATGCCGCAGTGAAGTGCACATTAAGAGGTGCACGGACATGCAATTACCGGCATGCACATGCCGGTAATAAGGGATTCAATGATGCCGTTAACACCGGCAACGCAGTGCAGGCGTTAACAGCAATCAGGTGTGTACAAACCTGCCACAGATGCACACAATGAGCACTCCCACAAACCACACCCCTCCCAAATCCACAATGCTACCATTAGCACTTGCAGTACTGGAGCTGGAGGACATGCCTGCACGGCTACTCATTGTGGAGGTAGAGAGGCAGAGAATGCAGCGGAGGCGCAGGAGGAGAAGGAGGGTGAGAATGGGCCAGCACATACCCATTGTGCAAGCAGTTGTACCCCACAGGCAGCCACCAATCCCTCGCCTAAGGGCCAGCCCATTCAACCTAACCCCTGCTCAGATCCACACCCTGTACCGGCTGGACAGGGACACCATCACCACAATAGTGGACCTCATTCATGATGACCTGGTGAGCCTGATCAATGTCCGGACAGCCATCCCCCCCTTGCTGAAGGTAGTCTCTGTGCTACATTTCTTTGCCACAGGCACATATCAGCACACAGTGGGGCAGCTGCATGGAATCTCACAACCCTGTTTCTCCTGTGTGCTGACACAGGTGACAGATGCACTCCTGAAACACGCAAGCAACCACATCAAGTTACAGGGACTGCGGAGGAGGTGAATGCAACCAAAATAGCATTCTATGCAATGGCAGGCATGCAAAATGTAATCAGTGCCCTCGACTGCACACATGTGGAGCAGGTTGTGCGGCATGCTGTGGAGGTAGTGTACAGCAACAGGAAGCTGTACCATTCCCTCAATGTACAGATGGTGTGTGATGATCATCTCTCATTGCTGTGCAAGATTCCCTGGCTCCACACATGACGCCAAGGTGCTGCGCAACTCCACGCTTCCCTGCTACATGGCATGACATGCTGAAGAACATACCTGGCTGCTGGGTGAGTGTCAACACAGGTCCATGCGGGGTGTTGAGTGGGGGGGTGGGAGTGTTAGGGAGAATTCTCTGTATAGGCTAATTTCCCAAACCTAGTGAGTCCCCCAGCAGCTTTGCTGGATTTTTGCGGTTTATTTTTTTTCTCCTGCTAAGAGTGAGACTCTTTTTCTCCCACTCTTAGCCATGATTTGAGAATATCCTTTGACTTTGTAATGTGTTTTATGGGCTTTGGGGTCTTTTACTACATAGGGCTTCATGTGTTTTTGGTATATGTGTTACACAACACCCTCAGTGCAGCAACACAGGGGTGTCATAGTGACCCCCAAACACAGACTCCATACCCTGGGACTGACTGTCTCCCAGGGCATGTAAGGTCACCATTGACTTTACTAGTCTTAAATTGTGAACAGAACCAGTACAAACCATCATATTGTGGAAGTACTGGTAGGGATGGGCTGACAAAACGCTGCCAGTCCACTATTGAATGGCCCCAGGCTTGCTGGCTGCCAAATAGGACAAGTGGATTTGGAGGAACATGCCCTTGCTCGTGATACAGCTGTGCTGGGGGCTCAAAGGTGGCCATGGGGGGCATGCAATGCCCAAAGGACGGCAGGTGAAGGAGCTGGAGCAACATCCCTGCCACCTCAATTGCTGAGATCCTGGGAGGAAAGCAAAGCGGTGGCGACCATGCGATTGCTGTGCCATAGAGAGATAGGGCAGCATTGCAGGTTTCTGGGTGACACCTAGGGTGATTACGAAAATGCATTGAGGCCTGGCACATGCCAGGTTGAGGGACCAGGCATGCGCCATGCCCAAAAGTGTAAAGGAGACACATTTGGAATTGGTGGTCAGAAAGGGTATGTGCTGCATTATTCGACAAGCATGTATAACGACCTGGAGATCACTTTGTGAGAGTGGTCAGTATGGCGGTGAAGCTGGCAATGTTGATCCACAGCATGGACTCTTTGTAGCTGGTAATCACTGTGCAGACCCAGGTGCAATTCATCGCCAATGAAATGAGACCTGGCATGGGTGCAAGAAGTAGAATGATCTTTGTTGTAGTTAGCAGTAAGATGCAGGCCCTTTACTTTGTGCTGTACTATTACTGGCAAATGTGGAGCTCTGCCTGCTGCCGAGTGCATCATGTTATAAACAGGGACGTCATATGGGGGTCGCCAGAGGTCGCGAGTGCGACCTCTGTGGTCTCCCTTGCGACCTCTAATACATTTTATTATTTTTGTAATGCAAGCTCCTGGGCTGTGGCCAGCACCATGTGGCTCTTTAATTCTGGAGTGGTTAGCTTCTTGTTCAGGCCCTTTAAAAAAAGAAGAAAAATAAGAACAGGAGTGCCACAAGTCTAACACTTTCAGCACTGACCCTAAATAAGAAAGAAAAGGAATGCCAAAAATGTGTCTTTCTGGAATTCTATACAATAATTGCTAGACTCATTAAAGGTTTATTTCAGGCACACTTCAGGGGGTGAGTCATTGATTTAGCCTGTTCTTAAACGCCTCAACTCAGCCTTTCATCCTTCTGAGGTCGATAAATGGGTACCAACACAAGTTGGGTGATATTGGGTGTATATTTCTTCTATGTAAAGCGCTTAAGCGTAAGTGCTATATAATAGCACATGATTATCATTTGGTCATGGACGTCTGCTTGCGTTCACAGTAATTTGGTAATATGGGCCTATACACACTGCTCTTAACGATACATATGGTGATCCATTCTTGTATGAAATGTACATCACATTATGTTATTTTGCACTTATATAGCGCCTTATATACCATTGGTATGGTTTGAAGGTGCTGGTAGGTTGAACGCCCTTGGGAATCGAAGTTCAGGTCAGTAGAGAGAGTAAGGAGAGTCAACGGCGCATGTGCGCACCGGGTATGTGTGCAGCTGGTGCGGTATACGTGAAATAGCTGCTTCTTAGCGGTAGGTGTGGTGGTTGAGATCAGGGGTATGTGTTTGTTCTGTCAAGTTTTATCCAGACCGATTGTGGCTGCGTTAGGCCTGAAGAGAGCGCCTGGCTGGTGGGTGTGTAACCAGCAATGTTTACTTAGAGTGATGGGAAGTGAGCAGGAGGTGTTGGTATGAGAACAGCTATACAGAATGGTGTCATTGTATCTCTGTGTTCTAGTTGAGTAGTGGTGTAAAGAAGAGAGTAAGCGTGGGGTGTGATATGATGGGTTACATGCTCTTTCAAATGTTCCCTGCATTCAGACCATACTATGTACGTCGCGCAGGTTCTATGCGCTCCAGTCAGTTCTTACGGACTTCATTCCATGCGTCCCTGACAGCGCTACACACTCAGGTCTGCTTGACGCACTCATGCATTCCAGTCCGCCCCGCGCGCTCCTGACTGCCCCACGCATGCACCCTGTCTACGCCTGTATTTCGCATTCACCAACTGTGTGCAGTCACCCGCTCCCCGCACTCACCAGCTCCCCGCACTCACCCGCTCCCCGGACTCCTCCGCTCTATGTTCTCGTCTGCTCTATGGGCTCGTGTTTTCTACGCATTCAACTCGTCCGCTCCCACACTCATTCACTTGCTTCACTCATCCACTCCCTGCGCTCAACAGTTCCGTGTACTCATCTGCTCGTGGTACTCATCCGCTCGCAGTACTCATCCGCTCAATGCACTCGTGCTTTCCACGCATTCAACTCATCCGCTCCCCGCACTCATCTGCTCTATGCCCTCATGCTTTCCCGCATTCAACATTAATATGCACTCATCAGCCCCTTAGAGTCATTCGCTAATACGCAGTAATCTTGTTCTATAAATTCATCCACTCTATAACCTCCTCCACCCTGTAACCTCCTCCACTCTACACGCTCCTCCACTCTACACGCTCATACGTTCAGTACAATCATCAGTTCTGCATTCGCTTCTCTGTATTTTTGCTCTCATCCGCCATACGCGTTCGTCCGATCTACTTACCCAAACACTCTACACGCTCATCCGCTTAACATGTTCATCCATTCTATACCTTCATCCGATCTACATACTCATTCAATTTACCCACTCATTCGATCTATGTAGTCATCTGTTCCTCCACTCATGCATTCTTCCACTCAGTGCATTCAACTGTTTACACTCAACCACTCTACACACTCAGCTACTTAACATGTTCATCCATTCTATACACGTATCCGATTTACGTACTCATTCGACTTACCCACTTATTCAATATATATAGTCATCTGTTCTTCCACTCATGCCTTCTTTCTTTCAGTGCATTCATCTGTTCAACACGCTTCATCCATTCTAACTACTTCATTGACGCCATTCACTTCGTTCCCTCCTCATGCATTATGTGCATTTCAGCAGTTTACAACTCCTTACTGTTTCCCTATGATTTATTCTTATTATCCACTTCACTGTTTTGATCTACTTTACTCGTTTAATTCTGTTTGTCTTTCTAGTTTATATTCGGGGTTATTAGCTGTCCATTTCTCGCCTCAGGTAGTTTGTTGGGTTGGTGTCGTTGAGGTGCTGTTTGTCTGTTTGGGTTATTTTGGTTGTCGGTTGGTTTTAGGGGAAGAGCTAGGTTTTCAGCAGTTTGCGGAAAGAAGTTAAATCCTCAGTTTGGCGGATGTGGGGTGGGAGTGAGTTCCACAAGGTGGGGGCCAAGGCTGACAATGAAGATCTGCCTAATCTGACTGAGTTTGTCTTAGGTATGACTAGGAGGCCGGCTGAGCTTGATCTTAGGGTGCGAGGGGGGTGATAGGGTTTTAGTTTGTTTTGAAGATATTGAGGTCCGGTTTTATGCAGTGCTCGATGGGAGATGCATAAGGTTTTGAAAGTCACCCTATGGGCTACTGGAAGCCAGTGCAGCGTTTTAAAGGCTGGAGAGATGTGGTCTCTTGGGCCGAGCGCAAGTAGCAATTTGGCTGCCGCGTTTTGTGCCCTTTGGAGTTTATTCAGTTGGTACGCGTGGATTCCGAGGTATAGGGGGTTTGCATAGTCCAGTCTTGACATAACGATTGACTGGACCGCGGAGAGTCTGTTAGGAAAGGAGAGATATGGAAAGATGCATCTAAGGGTTTTAAGGTGGTAGTGGCAGGATTTTGAGACGTTGTTGACTTGGCGCAAGAGTGTTAGGTCAGAGTCAAGGATGCATCCAAGATTTTTCAGTGATTTGCAGGGGGTCGGTGAGCTGCCCTTGGCGGGTGGCCAGGGTAGTGGTTGCGGAAGAAGCTCGGAGTTGCCACATACCATGATTTCCATTTTGGAGGGGTTTAACAAGAGGTGGTTTTGGGTCATCCAGAGTTCTATGTCAAGGAGGCAGGAGGCCAGGTCAGGAGTTGGGATTTGAGTTCATTAGTTTTAAAATTAGTTGAGTGTCGTTGGCGTAGTTGTAACACAGGATGTTGTGTGAACGAGCTATTGGAGGGAGGGTGATCAAGTAGAGATTGAACAGGAGGGCAGATAAGCATGCTCCTTGTGGGACTCCCGTGTCAACTGGTCGGGCTTGAGAGGTATAGGTGGAGAGTATCGTTATTTGGTACCTATCTTTGAGGAATGAAGCTATCCATTTAAGAGCAGTTCCACAAATTCCTAGGGAGTGGAGGCGGTCTAGGAGGATTGAGTGATTGTGTCAAAGGCAGCGGATAGGTCAAGAAGGATTAGTGCCACACATCCTGCGGAGTCTGCCGTCATTTTACGGTCATCCCAGATTGAGGTTAGGGTGGTTTCCGTTCCGTGACGGGCTCTGAAACCTGATTGTGCAGGGTCTAGGAGATTGTTGGCTTCGACAAAGGCATTTAGTTGGGAGTAAGGCGGTTCGGTCAATGAGTTTTGCAATAAATCCGGTGTTTGAGATGGGGCGGTAGGTTTTGGGCTGGAGAGGATTGAGGGAAGGTTTTTTAATTAGTGGTTTGACATGAACCGTTTTGAATGTGTCGGGAAAGATACCAGAGGAAAGGGAGGCATTTATGATGGATCTTGCGTGTTCTCTTGCGCAGGTGGAAGCGAAAATGTCTTTGAGGATTGTGGCCGGGCAGGGGTCCAGTGGGGAGCCGGATGGTTTGCGGGCAGATACAAGTTTGAAAAATTGTTCTGGTGATATTGGACTAAAGGATTCGAACGTTGGTTGAGTAGTGGTCGCAGCTGGTGGGCTGGCTGCTAAGGGGGGGGGGGTGAGTATTGCCTGGTGGATGTAAGAGAGTCAGTTTGGTGGCTAGAGTATTTGTTCTTTTGAGAGCCGTGGTGTAAAAGTGGAGGGAGAGTGAGTCGCACAGTGATTGTGAGGGGGTCGGGATGGTCGCGGTGCAAGCCGGTTTGGTGAATTCAGAGATGATTTTGTGGAGTTCCTTGCTTGGGTTTTTGCAGTTTAGGATTCGGGAGTTGTAGTGGGCTTTTTTTGCTTTCCGGATTTCGGCCTTGTACTGATAGAGGTGTCGGGCCAATATGGCCCTGTTCTCCTTGGTTTTGTCTTTCTGCCATTTGCGTTCTAGGTATTTATATAGTTGTTTAGTGGTCCTCAACTCAGGAGTGAACCATCTGGGGAAAAGGCCACGGCGAGATGATGGTTTACAAGGGGGTGTGAGCCGCAGAGATGCGTTGAGCCATGAGTTAAAGGCATCGGGGTTTAGGCAGGTAGGTGGTGGAGATTGGAGGAGTGCGTTGGCTAGGTCCGGGATGATTATTAGTTTTTTCCAGCATTTGCGTAGATTCGGGGGTTCAGATTTGAGTACAGGAGTGGGGTCGGGTGAGTGGATGGCGAAAGAGAGAATGAAGTGATCCGACCAGATGATGGGGGTGGTGGGGGTTTAAATGAATCCGGGTGTTGGAGCTAAAGATAGCATCAAGAGTATGTCCTTTATAGTGAGTCGGGCCATTTATGTGTGGTTGGAGGTTAATTGCGTCTAAACCGTCAACCAGCGAGTGTGTCATAGGGTTGGTGGGGATGTCGAGCCATATGTTGAAGTCTCCAAGACGGGTGAGGTTGGGATGATTTAGTTGAAGGGTGGCAATTGAGTCACAGAGGTTGTTTGCAAATTGTCTATCGTAGCCTGGGGGCCTGTAGATTATTAGGAAGCTGTGCGAGAGCGACGGGGAGAGGGATAGTTTAACGAGGAGTGATTCGCAGGAAGGAATTGAAGGTTGGTTGTCGATGATTGAGGTGTGGAAGAGAGACTTGTAGACGAATGCGACCCCCCCTCCTCTAGAGGGATGGTTCAGTGGGATGAGGGAGTAGTCAGGGGGGAGAAGGCTTCACTGGCGATTGGAGCGAAGTCGCCAGAGAACCAAGTTTCGGTGTTGAAAACCAGGTCTGGATTGTCAGAGGTGAGGAGGTCAAAGATGGAGAATCTGTTTTTTGATACGATCGGGCATTAAATAGGATGCAGTTCACATCGGCAGGCGAGGTTGGTCTCGGGGTTGGGGTGGAAGGGGGTAGTGGTGGAGAGAGAGGAAGCTGGAGAGGGAGGGGGTGGGTGATGATCGGTGGGAAGAGTGGGCGAGCAGAGGAAATGGTGGGCTTCAGGTGGGATTGGGTGGCTGCGTGTGTTCGGATAATCGGCTTTGGTTCGGGGGATTTGAAGGTGGGGTGTGGGCGGTTAGGAGTTTCCATTACTGTCGAGGGAGAGGGGTTTCAGGAAAGGCGAAGCTATGGGGGAGGGAGGTGATTGGGGGAAAGTGGAGGTGGGTCGTGACAGGGGGCGCGAGGAGTGCTGAGAGATTGAGGGAGACCAGGTGCGATTCCTCTTTAGTTTCCTTGTTCCGATTGGAGTGTGAGAGAGGGAAGGGGGGGGTCGGAGGGGGAGAGGGACGCGGCTTCGGTTCTTGCTAGGGCTAGGCGTGCAGTTTTTAGGGACGGGAAAGGGTGTGTTCGGGGGGGACGGTGGTGGGGGTTTGTGGGCAAGGCGGGGGGTGGATGTTTGCAGGGCACGGTGTGCCCGCTATGATAGTGAGGGGAGTGGGCATGGTTAACGTGGGCTGGCCAGTGGTGGGGTTCGGGGGAGGGGTGGTTGGCTCGCCATCATGCCCCTCTGGCTTGGTGTTTGGAGAGGGGAATGGTAGGGAGCGCAAGGGACGGTGGGGTGATTTGGGAAGGGGGGTACGGGGCGGAAGGCACACCAGGAAGTGGGGGCGGTCCACGGTGGTCGTTTCCGACAGACTCTGTTGGAGTGGGTGCACTCATGCTTAGTACGAGCTGTTAGGTGTGGTCTCAATTGAAACTTAAGTTTATTGGACTTTATATGTTCGACTATATCACTGGCTGTGAGTAGTCTTGATTTCAGGGTTGTACTAGTTTGTAGATATTAGGCCGTTTTGAGGTGTGGCTAGACCCTAGGCTATGCTAGTTAGGCAGTCTATTTAGTTGTAGCTACAGCACAGTTACGCTGTTGGTAGACTTTCTTCTAGTAGGCTGGCATTCTTCTAATAAGCTGGAATATGGGTAAGCTATTTAAGGAGAAGATGAATGTAGCAACACTCCAGGTATGGTTTTAGTTGGACTTTTAGGTGGAGTTTAGGAGGGCTTTCTGATTCTAGTTCTAAATTCAGTGGGAGCACGCTATTAGGCACACTTCCAAGTTCAGTTTGCACAGAGATGATATTAGACTATTAGGTGCACTTCTGGCTTCAACGGTACACAGAGATGATATTAGGGTATGAGGTACTATCAGGTACACTTCTAGATTTGACTGTACACAGGAGGTGGTATTAGGTCTACCTCTAGATTAAGTTTTGTATAAAAGGGATTTTAGGCTATTAGGCACAGTACTAGATTCTACATTATACAGATATTAGACTATTAGGATATTGTGCACACTTATAAATTCGACTTTTCTCAGAGAGGCTATTGGGCACACTTCTAAATGCAACTTTTCCCATGGAGACTATCGGGCACACTTCTAAATGCAACTTTTCACTGAGAGGCTATTGGGCGCACTTCTAGATTCACAGAGAGGCTATTGGGGACACTTATAAATTCAACTTTTCTCGGGGAGGCCATTGGGCACACTTCTAAATGCAACTTTTCACTGAGAGGCTATTGGGCACAATTCTAGATTCAGAGAGGCTATTGGGCACTCCTCTAACTACAACTTTCCATGCACGGCTATTGAGTACACTTCTAAATTCAACTTTCACAGAGAGGCTATTGGGCACAACTTCTATAGTGATATCGTAACCATATTTTTCATAATGTACAATGCTATGTGATGCCACTTCCTCTTGTCAACGGGTGAAAGGTCATGTTCCATCGCTTCCCGCGAAATCACTTCGGGGTGGGGTCAAATGACATCACTTTGTGTGATGTCATCAGGGGGTCAAGGGTCGTGTGATGTCACTTCCGCTACCCCAGGCATTTTGGTGAAATGACGTCCCTGGTTATAAATTCGACATGGCAGAAGGTGGAGAGCTTAATAAGCTGTTTCAGCTGTCCCAGAGGTAAATATTAAGTTGTGACTGCCGCCCAAATATTTTTAGCCAGGAATTGACATTAGGGCTCCACGCTTTTGCTGCTTCTTATAGTGGTTATAAGTAGCATGTTTGCATGAATGTTGATGCCATTGCTGCATGGGCATGGCTGTTGTGTTGATGCCCTTGTTGCATGGGCATGGCTGGTAAACTGATGCTGGGTAATGGTACAGCACAATATTCTCAACTTTTTGCAAATTATAGCTGTGCACTCTCCAGTAGCCATTGCCTAGTGATATTTGGCACTTGGGCAGTAAGAAATTGTGTGTTTTGTCATGTGTATATATAGAATTGCGTTGGCGAGTCACTTTTTTATGGCTGGCTAGTACCTTGCAAATTGAATTGTTGCTCCCTGGTTATTAAGCAGTTGTGGGCACTCCCCCCGCCTTCACACAGTGTCATATCTATTCTTTTTTTGGAGTGATTGTTAGCAGTTACACCATTCCGTTCGACATGATTATTGGCTCTGGGAGATTAAGGCTTGAAGGTGTGCTTGGTAGATGAATTATTTGAAGAAGTTCCTTTAACAGGAGGGGCACCATTTTTAGGTGAGAGCTACTAAGATTACCTGGTGGCGACCATGACGTCAATGGGTACCTGCGCCAGTTCTGTGCATTTTATTTATTCTTCCATTGCATTCTTGGAGTTGTCGTTTTGCCTTACTTGGACTTAGAAAGACTAAAGTAAAAACCAAATCCAGGACAGGATAGTGTGCTTGGTGACATGGGCTCGTTTGTTGTGACTAAGCCACGTCACTAAGCAGGCCCAGTGTTAACCTTACTTGCCAGACATGACAGCAAATCACCACCATTCATGCAGCGTGTACCACAGGAGTGTGCGCCCACAAGCATTTAATGTGCAAATATGATACAACATGTCACACGCCCTCCAGCAGTCTATCCGGCAAGGACAGTTGACTATAATCGGGCGAACAGGACATGTTTGACAATAATTAAACAGGAAGACTAGAATGTTGTGTTTCCTTGTTATCAAATGGGGTGGAGGCACCCACGCACATTCATATATGTAACCATGTTGACAATATTGTGTGTGTGTACGTTTTTAGTTAGGGTAATAAAATGTCGCTGTGTGCTTTGCCGCATTCACCCCACTTGCACACGATGTATAATTCCCTGTTTGTACCTGCTTTCTGTGACGCAATTTGTGGGTGCCGCGTTTTAGGTTCTAATATGGGCATGCAGCTCTATTTGGAAGCGCACAGTTTGAGCTGGGGCTTTTGAAGTTTCTGTTATTGTATTTACCAGATGGTCTCCTCTTTCTTGGCACCCCTGCACCAGGCTTTGTCTTGATCATGGTTTTTATTTTACAAAATGTTTATATGTACATTTGTATTTTAATAAGACCAGCCCAGTAGGTCAAAATGAGCATACAAAAGAAAGCGGCTGTCATGATGCCTACCCCCGGGCATCAGGACCAAGGCCCTCAGCTCCGGGAGCAGGCATCCAGACATTTGTTTAAACCTCAGCAGCCCCGGCTAGGGGCTGTCTGGGTTCAGTTCTGGCGCCTTAGGCGCCAGGCTCATCATAGAAATCAGTCCTGGCGCCATAGGCGCCAGACTCATAGACTTTACTTACCTGATGCAGACCATGCTGCAAAAGAGTCCAAGCCTACATGAGGCCTGGATGGGACTATTTTGTTACGGGGACTATTTTTTACTCGGGCGTGGCTCTAGGGAACTTCTTACCTGGAACTACTTTGGAGGCTATTTAAACCACACCGAACAGCAGCACATGCTTTGCGTTATTCTGCATCCAGCAGCGTGACGCTCACCGTGCCTGCAGCCAGCATCCAGTCTTCTGCCACGCCCGCGTGCCTGCAGCCAGCATCCAGTCTTCTGCCACGCCCGCCTCGAATCCGGAGCTCCTAGAATAAAGAAGAAGAAAAGGACAAGGTTAGAAAACAAACTTATTTCAAATTCCTCACCTAATTTCGGAACCATTTCATCTCCAGACCTGGAAAGTACATCAGTCCTGCACGCGTCGCTTCACCAGCACGGCGCCATACTCACCAGTTCTCACAGCATCTTTCGATCCGGCACTGTCTCCATCATTTCTTCGCCGTAATCCGGCACCTAGGGGACAAGAAAAAACAAGGTGAGCCAAGGGAATCAACAAATACAACCTCTTACCACCATAGACTTACCTGATTTACCACCGGCGGTATTATTCCATAACTCTCCACATTTTCATATGCCGCATCTGTAAAGAGGGAGAAAAACAACACGTTAATGCATGCAATAGTTACCGGACAGCGTTGGTTAACACAGACTCTTACCTGAACGCCAGCAGCAGCTACGAGACCTTCTCACAAACTCAGTTGCAACTTAAGGAAGGAAGGGGACAAGAGTGAACATCGGGCACATTGAACTCTTTGAACTTGATACTTACCAATCCCGCCAGGGACTTCAGAGTCAATACTTACCGGAACTCTCCCAACGCCTTCAAACCAGTGAAGTAACTGGTATCTACGCGCCCCTGCAAGACACGCAGGATGGAGAGTTCATCTTTTACGAACATAAGGTGAGGTTACTAAGGGGATATCGGAGGTGATTAGTGGGGGAGAGCGAGAACAGTTGGGAGGCCATCACTAAAACCCACAGGTGGTTAATCCCCATCTCCACCTGCAGGAAAATACTTCTTTGGGTCCAGCAGACAAGACTAGGCGGGCCAGTCCAGACAGTCATCTCTGCACTACGCATAACGTTGAAGGAGACCGCAGCTGTCCGGGTCCAATCGACACCCCGGTGGGGTCCAGGTGAGCGTAACAGCGGCCCCATGCCAGGGTGCATACCCCCCTTCATTCCTTTCGGTCTGCCATAGTATACATCACATCACGTGACCACTGTGTAATTTTTCCTCTGCCTCCCCAGTACAATATCAACTAGTTACGTCCTGTATCCGTTCATCCCGACTTTCACACCCTCAGTCAGTGCCAACTTTTGTGTTGCGGTCGCAGCCCATAACATCCAGTTTTGCCTTGATCTTGTGGTGTGGGGGCAGGGTCGCCTACCGATGAAGGGGAATTGTGAGTTGAAGGTGTGAGATGAAGCTAGGCAGGGGGATAACACAGCCGACCGTTTCCGTGTGGGTTGTGTCTAATTTATAGAACTTTCCAGGCCTTTTCTATACTGTGACAATATGCACTCTACTGATTGGCTAATCGGAAAGGCATTGCTTGAGGGTTCTAAATGCTCATTGTCATCACTCACTACAAAATAATTGACAGATCATTTTACTCTGTGGTTTGTGTCTGCAGCAAAGCCCCTGTTAAGAGGGTTGTACATTTTGTGAGATTTGTGGACAAGCCAAGAATGGTGGGTGGACACCCAATCTTTTTGGGACGAGCTATGCGCAGGCCATGAAAGCATTTTGACCTGAGCCTTCTGAAGTGAGACGCCAAATAAAAGGATTGTGTACTCTGACTCAACTGCTTTTATTTTTCTTAATTTTCTCTTGTTTTTTTTCTTTTCTCTTTTTTTATACAGTGATGACATGTGATTTAATACGTACTGCTATTTTAATTTTTGCGAAAAGTCGAGTTCTTTGACTAAAAAAGAATAAATAAATAAAAAAGAAAAGTCCCAAGGTGTCCCCTGTCGCACCCACATTTTATGAGTCTCCTACGCCCCTGGCTGTTAGAGCCACAGCCAACATTGTATTCAACAACCATCACGCACCATCCCTATCCTTCTGACTCCTCCGACTTACAAGTCACTTGGATAAGAGTACCATACGTCGCAAATTTTCGGAGACAGTCCCAGATTTCAGTCCCTTGTCCCGGGTCTGACTATTGTCCCCAAAAGTGTCCCAGATTCGTGCAGATATTTACCAAATGTCCCAATTATTGGTGCCATTGCCTCCCATTAGCCATGGGCAAGAGTCAAAGAGTGAGCTACATCCTAAGCCTTTAGCAGCAGCCTCATTAACCCCACCCAAGAAAGAGGTAATTCGCTTAGGATCCCCTTCAATCTGTGGTGCTCTCAATTCTGACATTCTTCCGGTGGCACATTTGTCTCCATGGCGACAAAACCTATTTTGTATTTGGATACATCACTTAATAACTTTTCCTGCTGGTGTTATCCTTGCCTTTTCTGGCGGATTCTTATTTCCCCCTTGGCTGATATTTCTACTTCTTCTGCACTTCTATATTCACTTTTAGACTATTCTAAATCTTTGCGCCTTGGCCCATTCCCAGCTGCAGTGATTTCAAATTCTTCAAAATGCTGCTGCCTGTTTTGATTTTGGTCTTTGTCACTCTGTTCAGATCACCAACTCTTTGATCTCCACTGGCTGCTGATTAAGTAGGAGGTGCATTTCAAAACTCTGCAAACTATCTATTGCTGTGAATCTAATGCTGCCACTTCCTCTATTTCTAAACAGATCAAAGTTGGATCCCTAGTTTGAAGCTTCTTCACATCCCATCAGACACGCCTGGCTTTTACAGCTTTAATAATGCCTGTAAAGGTGGAAACTCTTTTTCGATGCTTGCCCCTTCACTCTGGAATTAGTGCCACCTTGAGCAACTTAGTTGTTCGTCTTACCTTGTTTCATAATGGAAGCTTAAACCTCTTTGTTATATGTGTATTCTTTTGACCATTATTCAGTTGGTGCACTTTTAAGAAACAATGACCAGTGGATGTAGTATGTCTGTATATAGTTAAAGGGAGTCTTCCACTTGATTATGAAATGACGGCTGAGTTAGAATGCAAGAGTGTATATGTGAAATGGTCAGCTGCAGGCTGTTGAGTGTCGGGGGAGGATGTCCCAGATGAGGGCCTCATGACTGTGAACCAACAACTTTGTTAAACAATAAAGCCTTATGAAAAGTTACCCGACTCATCTACTTCATAATAATGCTGATGAGCTGGTTGAGGCTCCCATTCGGGTAGAAGAACCTTTGGTGGCCACTATCTTCAAAGCAGCATGCAGATCTCTAACAATAGCTCTCAAGGGGAGGAGAGCAGTGCACTGACGGCCCACTTAAGAAGGTGGCTGGCAACGCTATACACCAGAGGTCTCTACTCATCAGCAGTGTTTGCCGTAACACGACAAAGGCGACTGGCAGCAGAGGTGTATGCTCGCTGGCGGCATACGTCGGAGTGCAGCGGCCTCATGCGTTCAGTGTCCGCCAGCAACAAGGTCATGGTACTCATCTTGGCCGGTGTGCGCGAAGGAGCCGCGAGAAGCTGTGTGCACGCATACGGTGAAGAGTTATCGGAAAAGAACCTCTACACACTGACAAATCTCACGCAACGTGAAGTAAAGCCACCAGTATCACTCATCTCAAACAGAAAATGAGCAGCCTTCCTCCTCAATTTCTGCCAAACCCTGGTGGGCCAACAATTAAATAGGAAACATGGAAAGCCAATTTCCAACACTTTGGGCGTCATTACAGAATTGGTGGTATCCCGCCTGTAAATTGGGATACCACCAAACGGTAATACTGTTACCGGCACTTGTTCTGCCGGAATTACTGGCAGATTATAAGTACCAGCAACGGTGGTTAATCCCCATTCCATGGAGTCCTACTGGAATCCATGGGGGGAATGCCGGTATTACAGGCACCAGTAATACCGTTGTTGGTAAAACTGGCTGTTTTTTGCCACGGACGTGCCTGATTTACCACCAGTTCTTGGCTGGAGGTGAATCAGACACCCCACTGGGAAACCTTTAGTTTGTTGGTGCGGAAACGTGCCAGTAAACTGAATTACTGGCATGTTAATTCCGCACTGGCATACCTGTAATGAGACCCATGTCTTGGCTAGCCATAGGCCCACATACAGTCTGGAATGAAGTAGAGCGCTCTTGATGCACAGCCTGGGGGTTGAAGGAAGGCAAATCTTAAAAAGTTTACCAGAGTTAAGGAAACCTCTAGTTGGAGATTGGGAAGGAGAAGGTGATAAAGAAGATGTATGCAATGCCTATGAGACAATCTTGACGGATAAACATTTTGAAAAGAAATGCAGTATAATTTTAGAGAGCTATTACTTTGGCACGAGCGAACAAGGAAAAGGAGTCCATAGAAAACCTCATAACAAGAATAAGGGAACTAGTGAATACATGTAATTATGGCTCATCATATAATGAGAGACTGAGGGACCAATTCACGCGTAAAGTGAGGGAGAACAAAATTAGAGAAGAACTATGGATAAAGGGAGATCAAACAATGTATGAACTACTAGATATTGCTAAGAAAGTGGCGCACACGATGGTATGTTTGCGAGAACTTGACAGGAAAGAAGAAAAAAACTCAGTGGGTGTGGGAGATTCCGTAGCAGCTGGTAATACCAAAGAAGAAAAGAAGAGTGGCGGACGACCACTCAAAAAGAGTACCCTACAACAGAAGGGAAGCCGAAATCTTGGCTAGTTTGGGACAATGAGTACAAAGGGTTGGATGTAAAGAAGGGAGGGGTTGGGGCCAAAATTAAAAGAGGCTTCAGATGTGGAAGTACTTTCTACTTTTCTAACTCAGGAGCTTGTCCAGGTTTGAACGCTGAATGCCTTAAGTGTGGTATGAAGGGACATTTTGCTTGATGCTGTGTGGATTTTTCTCGCAAAGGTATTAGAGAGATTAATATGAAACAAGATGAAGTTGATGAGTGAATGAATCAGTTGGTATGCAAGTCAAGAAGGGTCCAAATAAAAAGGGAGCGAAAAACCACATGCAGTTGTGCTAGTTAGTGGGGTAGGAGTATCCATGCTGATTGACTCAGGATCTGATTATACCATCCTTGACTAGAGCCAAAGTCGATGTGTCTAAGAGGGGTGGGAGCCTGCTATGTTAGTATGAGCAAAGTCTTTTGCTAAGAAAAACTTTTTCAAAGAAAACGGCAGGTATATGGGCATTATAAATGTATACAAGCAGAAGCTGGCTGCAATATTCTTATACTCGTTGGAAGCTTCCTTTTTTTTATTGTTTAATAAAAAAGATTTTTACAATACTTATTGATCATTCGCAATTTTCACCATCTGCTTGTATTATACGTTTTGTCATATGCAAATCTGTTGCCGATATTAGTTATTTGTGCAACTGTCAGCTTGAATCACACGTCAGCGTTGAGTAATTTTTTGTCGATGTATTCCAAGATTTTGGCTGTGGCGATTTGCCAAGATGTTCTGTTGCCACTGATAAGCCTGCACCACCATGTGTCCTCTTCTTGTAAGATGTCGAATCCTGCCATGGGGGACAGGTATCGCTGTCTGATTGCCTTGGTTGCTGGACAGACCATCGGCAAATGTCGTACTGTTTCTTTTGGCGGCAGCACGGTTTCGTGGCAAAATCGACAGTTGTCCGATTGGGTAAGACCTCTGATATGTAATATTTCATTTGTTTTTAGTAAATTTAGACGGGCGCGTAAGATTAGGTTGCGGGCTTGTCTATTTGGAAATTGCGTTATTAGTTGATGCAGCTCATTTCGTTTCAATGTATTGCTTGGGAGATGTGAGATAAGCTGTAGTTTTGCTGCAATGTCTATTGTCTTGCTTTTGGGTTAAAGATGAGTTCTTCTTCATCAGATGCAATTATGTGGAGCAAGGCTTCATTTTCTTTTTGCCAATCTGTCAACATGTCGGATTTTTGTTTGTCCATCTCAAGTTTGATCATTCTAAATATTTCGTTGCTGTTTTCCATTCTGCATTTTCTGAACAGCATGATGGTGTTACAGCTAACCATACATTCTAGAGACTGGAGACTTAGTTCACGTCTAATAGCCACTCCTGATGTTGAGTTGGGCAATTTGAGCACCTGTCGCCAAAACAAGGCTTCAAGTTTGGCCCATAAAGGCTTGGGTATGGTAGGCATTGCTTCCGTGCCATATGTGACAGCGGACACAACTTTCATTTTATAGAAGTTGATGGTTGGAATAAGTGATAATTTCCCAAATTTGCTGTCTATGGCCCCAGCTTGGGTTGCTAGTTTGTTGATCTTTGCATACAGTTCAGCTTGCATGGTGATTTCCTGACGTGAGCTGTCCATATGGATTCCTAGGTATTTGAATGCTTTGACAATCTGGTATTTGAATGCTTTGACAATCTCAATTTTTATGAGACCCAAGCGCCAGTTGAAATCAGTATTTTTCCGTTTGTGTTTTTGTAAGATCATGATTTTGGTTTTGTCTTTATTGATTTCTAGGTGATTGTTGATTGCATACTGTGAGAGGCCGTTTAGTTGGCGTTGCCGCCCTATTTGCGTTTGATCAAATAACGTGAGGTCATCCGCATAGAGAAGGCGTCCAATTGTTGTATTTCCGATCATCGGAGGAAATGCTCTTGTCTTCTCGATTTCTTGGATGTCTCCAATATAAGCGAGAAAGAGGGCTGAGTCTAACGGACACCCCTGCTTTACCCCACGTGTACTGGGAATTTCTGCTCACAATTCGCCTTCACGACTGAAGCGCGGTGTAACAGTGACGGGCTTGGATTGGGGCTAGGATGTCTTCCGGATAGTTCCAGTTTTTTAGTTTGCACCACAAGCGAGATCTTTCAACGCGGTCAAATGCTTGTGTGAAGTCTATAAACACCGCAAACAGGTGTTGGTTGCTTTGCAGGACTTTGCTTTTTAGAATGCTGTAGACCAGGATGTTACAAGTGGTGCCTGCATTTTTTTGTAAGCCTGCTTGAAGCTCGTCATTGCATTTTGCGGTTGCAGCCCACAAATGGAATTTTTTCAATAATAGTGTTGCGTATACCTTGCCCATAACGTCTTATAGGGCTATCGGACGAAAGTTCGATGGGTCCGAAAGGTCGCCTTTTTTGTAGATTGGTATAATCGTGGCTTTTGTCCATGATGTTGGTATGGATCTAGTCACTGCACAGCGCCGAAAGAGGACACTCAATAAGTCTGCCTATTCATTTGGATTAGTCTTCAGTTCGAAGTTTGTGATGCTATCCGGGCCTGGTGCTCTTGAATTTTTTATTTTTCTGATTATGTCCAAGATGTCCTCTTTATTTTCCAGATCAACCCAATTCACAACTTCTTGTCGTTGGTCATTGATTGTTTCCATTGTAACTGATTTAAACACCATTGCAAAATGGTTTTGCCAGGTAAATTGGTTGATTTTGTTCAGGATTTCGTTATCCAGGGGTTTGTCTGTGGCTCTCAGCAACAACCAGAAATCTCTGTTGTTGTTCGTGACGAGCACTTTTGTGATCTGTTCGGCATCTGACTGATACAGTTTGTGCCTGTGGGATGTCACCCAGGCTTTATAAGCTGATTTCAGGCCTTTGATTTTTGCCTGAACATCTGATGTTGTCTTGTTTTTTTGCTAAACGCTACGCTCTTCTGTATTCACGTCTTCTGCCGACTAGATCTTTGTTATATAAGTGATTTGTGTTTGATTTTATGGAGTTCATGTTGGTTTTTGCTCGCATATGTGGTATTAGCAAAGGTTGATATTCAATTGCAATGCTTGTTTTTAGTTGTGCTTTTGCTTTGTATTTTGATGTTAGGTCGTTAATTGCCGCGGCACTTAGTTTTAGCCTGGTGCCTTGGGCATTCGACTCAATTTGAAGATTTGACTGAGTTATTTTTCTGTTTGCCAGTTGCCAAGATGTCTCTAGCAAGTTCGGATCACTTGCTGATGTGCGCCGTACATTGAACGTGTTTGTGATATGTAGGAGCGGCTGGGAGACGAAGAAGTAGTCAATCGTTGATACGGAATTTCCTCGCTCCCAGGTTGGCATTCTATTTGTTTGTGGGAAAACTTTGCTCAAGTTTGCTCAAGTTGCTCAAGTTGTAAAGTCCACGTGAGTTGGTGAAATTGACCCAAACTTTGCCTTGCTGTTCTGCGGCAGATTCTGAATTTGTTGCCGAGTCTGTCTTTAGTGGCTTGCAGACTGCATTTAAGTCACCGCATAAAATTATGGTGGTTATTGGATGTTCTGATGTGGCTATGTCAATTGTTTGCTCACACAGAGCAATTAATTTTTTTGCGGTTATTGCTGCTGGATTCCAATATGTATTAACTATTACTGCTTTATTAAGTGGGATTTTCTGATTGCTTTCAATTTTCCAGACGAGTAGCACTGCCAGAATTGATTGGTTGGTGGTTAGTGTCCATGCCGTCAACAATCCTGAGGTTGGACGTCCTGTGCATCCTCTAGCTGCTGGGGCTAGGCTGACTTGATAGCCATTCGTGGATGGAGTTTGTTGACACCAGGTCTCCTGGAGGCAAATGATGTCATATTCTCCAAGGTTTGGCCCCCCTAGTAGAGTGAGATGTACGTGGCATCAGGTATGCCATGAGCAAAACGTTATTTTCTGCAGACGCTCCTCTTCCTGTTGTGTTGTCGGTGCCTCGTAGATTGTGGATGGCTATTTATTACATTGCAATGTAAGGGCTTTAGGTAACCAGGCGCATAGTCCTGGTTTGTTGGTTCGCAGTGAATTTGCCATTTATTGAGTTGAAGTGGGGCATATTGTTTGTGCAAAGGTTCTTGTCGTCGCAGTATCACTGTTTTTTGTCTGTCTTCCTTCTCTTGTCTTTTGTTGCTTATACTACTTTTGATTGTGAGATTTTTGTTTCTTAAGGAGTCTCTGTTGTGTACTGAGTCGTCTGGCATGTGAGGGCCCTTCACAGGTTTGTGAGCCTTGTCTGCTACATGTTCGTTTTGTTGTCTTTTCATTGGCACTTTCTTTTCATGTGCATTGTTGTCGAGCTCAGTATACTCGTGTTTTTCTGTATCTTCGTGGTTTTTGTTGTTTGCTTGCTTTTGTACTTGCTGACCTTGTTTCGTTACGTCATCGAAAGTGAAGCCACATTTATAGATGTCATGTTTGTATTTTTGGATCAGTTTGTAGGCAGTAGCTAATTCAAGGTAGAGCAGCAGTGCTGCTCCATGACGGTTGTGCCAAGGATCGACCATGCTCATATCTTCTGATTGTAGGCCCCTTAAGTTGCCGATTTGATGCAATATTGTCAGTACGGTTCTCCTATTTAGAATAATTTCTTCTTTATTGCTGATCTTTGTGACATTTTAAGTGACCATCTGAAATCTTTCCTTTTTTGGTTAGAGTACTCGTTGATCTAAGAACTTGCTCTCAGTTGAGTGTTTTTGCCAAATTTTAGTCGTGGTTCTCTTGATCTGCTTCCTCTTTCTTGTCGCGGTTTGTGTTCTACGGCGTGGTGATTTGTTATTGACCCTGCGCCCTGTCTCTCAATTAAAACATATTGATATTTTTCCTTTGTTTCATATTGATGCCTACTGGATTTGTCTTGTGTTGAGTGGTATGTTCTATGCCTCCCTTCTGTACATTGACCCTTTCTTCTATCTGGGTCAGGGTGTTTATTTCTTTCATCTGTGTTGCGCCTGGCATCTTTTGTATCCTCCGTATTTGTTTGCTTCTCTCGCAATGAGTTGTTATTTCGCACTTGGGACTCTGTGTTCACACAGCTGTGTTTTGTTGAGTAGGCGGTTGCATTTCTACTCTAATGTTTCAAAGTCTCACCCTTTACGTTCTTTGATATGTTTTTTTTTCGTCATGGGGGATGCTTCATAGATTGAGCGGCAGTTCTGCTCTTTCATTTGCCTGCTTAGAACTGGAGTCATTGGTTGGTTTGGGTCATCATCTGGATACACACTTAGGTTCATCAGTGTGTCGTCTGGATCAGAATTTTCAGCTAAATTTGTAGCTTCCAATGGACTGTCTTTAATTTTTATGTCTGTCAGTGCTGCATGGGAGCGTTTGCCTTGCTGTACCTTCTTGGATGGTGATAAAATTGGGTCGTTTAGTCTGACGTTGGTCGCAAAAGGTGGTATGTGTTGCCTGTTACTTGTGCTTCTCTGAGTTCTTGCATTAGTGGACAGTGAATTGCTTATTTCACTTGCATCTGTTTTCCCTTTGAGGTTGTGCGCTTCAAATATTGCGTATGATGTTTCTGGGACCTCCTTGTCGATTTTGGTGGTTATGGTTGGTTTGTTCAATAATAAAACTACCTTTTTGACATTTTTTGTTTGCTCAATAGTAACTTTTTTTGTGTTATCAGGTTTATCGTTTGAGCCTTTACGTTGAGGCAGTGTTTCTGAGGGTTATGTCGACTTGTTTTCATGCGTTAAGTCTATTAATGTCCTTGTTTGGGAACCGGCGTCCTTTGTGTTGTACCCCTTGGCATTATTTATTATGTGCGCTGGCACATTTATTGTGGCTTTAAATGTGTATTAGTTCACTGGTGATTTGCTTGATCATCTCTTTGTTGTTTTTGTAGTCCTCTTTTACAGTTATGTAACCTTCGAGGAGTAGCACTTTGGTCAAGATCGTAGCTTGAATGACTTTTTGGTCCTTTACTGTTTCATTGATTGCCTCGTACAGTTTGCAAAATGGATTGAGTGGGATTGTTATAGCTGACATTATACTTAACATGTCAGGTTGTTTTGAAGACGAATCCTGTGTTGTGCCAGGGGACTGTGGCGTGGGTCCTCTACCAGGGGTGTATACATGATCGCTTTGCCTCCTTCTTGGAGTTTGTAGCACGATAATCGCTCAGTGTTTTGAATGGCGAGAGGTTGGCGGATAAAGACGTGGGGCCTCATTAGGACCCAGGCGGTAAGGGGTTTACGGCGGCGTAAACAGCGCCAACCCTTACCGCCTGATTCCGAGGTCCCTTAGCGCCATGGAGGTTTTAACACCTGTTTTAAGCAGGTGTTAAAATCCATGGCGCTAAGGGACCTTGTTGTTAATTACGCCACCGTAATTTACGGTGGCGTAATTAACGCCTTGCCCACTCCCATTATGCCCTATGGGGCAAAAATGGGAATGGGGAAGGGTAAATGGGTTAATGGGGACTTACCGCCCCACTCACCTCGGAATGGGGCGGTAAGTCCGCCATGGTGGTAAAGGTACGACCCAGGCGGTAACTTACCGCCTGGGTCGTAATGAGGCCCGTGGAGTGTTTACTTTTGTCTTGCTGATTGAGTTGCGTTTCCTGGACTGCCGCAGGGTGTGCCTCATTTAGTGCTGCTGCGTGTAACTGATTTGGGCGTGTCGGTTGCTCTGTTTCCATTGAATTTGTTTGATCCGGCACACTGGTGATTTCGATCTCTGAAGGCTGCCTTGACTCAATTGGCTTAATGGGCGATGTACTGGAATTTGGTACACTCTGGCAAGGTGATAGCTCGCTAACAGACTCTAATGCTTTGCTCTGTATTTTGGCTTCAAGATTAAGGGTCGTCTCTTTTGCTTTGTGATGTGGCAAGTTTGTTGTTTTTCCCACTTTTGTCGCTGTTGTATTGTCTTTGCCATTGAGTATTGTACTCAGTGGTTTCTGTGGCGAATGACTACTTAAGAGTGCTCTAATTTCGGGAGCCGTTAAGACATTTGACGGTGCATTTTGATTTGACAGAACTTCTGGCGGGTTTTCCGACGTCCGAGGTTCTGGGGTTGCTGGTGGCTCCCGCGTTATCTCTGGCATGGTATCCAGTTTACATTGTTTTGCATGGGGAAATGGTTCTTTCACGGCGGCGAGCATTTCAGCGTCAGACAGCTCACTATATCTTTTGGTTTTTGAGAATATTTGAGATTCAAAAAAAGTCTGTCAAGATTCGCATTGTGCAGGTTTTTTTACTGCTGCTGAACTTGTATTGCTATTTGTGCCGTCTTTGTTAGAATGCTGCAGATGCTTGTTGTGCATGTTAGATTTCGCCCGTGATTGTACAGTTCTTTTTTTATTTTGTTTTTTTTTATTTGTGAAACTGAGTTTACGGCTAGTTTTTCACTGTATTCTCTTGATCTCTTTTTGCAGTTTTTTGGTGCTGTTGGTGAACTGACTGTTTGATCTAAACAGTTCCGCATATTGCATTGCTTTTGTTTACTATGCATTGTGCTGTGGGCTTTTCACAAGTACCATGCACTTGTGCTATTGTGAACTGAGCGGCCGCTTGCACTGTGAGGATCGGTGTCCTGGAGGCGTCATCGATTCCTTTGGATGCGTGAGCCACGTGATCCTTTGTTTTGCTTGTGGGCTCACGCTCGCGACTGAGCTCTTGGCCTGCCCCCTGCCAACCCACGTCCTGACTTGACACGGCACACGGGTGTACCGACGAGATCGCTGACTGGCTGGGCTCTGTGCCCCTTCGCCGAAATGCTTGCGTGTGGCACGTCAGCCGCCACTGCAAATCCTTCGCTGATTCGCCTTGTCTCCCCTCCGGGAGATTTCGGCAAGAGCAGCGCGGCAGCGCTGGGCGGGAAGGCCACACCTCCCTGTAAGGCGACTCTGGTTGACGGCGCCAGTCATGTCTCACGCATTATCCCCCCCTCTTCAATTTCAGGTGAGTCAGTTTTTTCAAGTGTGGACGTGGGGGGGCTGGGTATGCCTCAGGGATAGGTCCCTTGTGTGGCTGGTTGGGTCGTACGCTAGCATTGAAGGGGACCTGGATGAGTTGGGTTTCACCCTTTCCTTGCGTGGATAGACCATGTCCAGAACCTCCACCCCCTTTCCTCGAACTGCTTAGGCAACGGCTGTCTTCTTAATCGAGTTCGCTGCCGATGGCGACGACTTTGGCCAGCTTTGGTTTTGTTGCCATTTTCACTTCTTAGATGTGGGGAGGAGGGGGGGAGGTGGAAGGAGGGATATGGGGCTGTGTCGAGCACAGTTTCTATGGCTTACCGTGAGTCCGATGTGCAACACCATGTGTGTCTGTCTGCTGGAGTTTTGTTGTTTTAGGGCACGCAGCGGCCGCCGGACCACTTGCTTCTCCACTTCCTCTCCACGCACGCTCCACGCCACGAGTGGTGTTTTATGATGTTGGCAGCCACAGAGTGCTGTGCTGCTCCTCCTCCAAATAGTGGCCACGAAAAACAGACTCAAAAGTCAATGGAGCAGCCCATGACAGACCACTTGCTTCTCCACGCCGAAGCTTCTTACTCTGATTGGACAGCGTGGGCAGATATAACAAAGTATGATCTGGAGGAGAATACTGGGGCTAACTACGTATACCCCTGTTCAGGCTATTCGCCTTGAACTGGTATTGATCTCCCTGTCCTCTCGTATAGAACTAAATAGAGCTATGCTTTATATCAGGATTGAATATGCTTGTCCTGATACCCTGCTATTTACTCTTCGAGAGGGATTAGAAGGGGGAAGAAATAAAACTTTGAATGGCTTCCATGAAAGAATCTGCCAACTGTTTGATAAAATAGGTTGGTCACCTAAATGGGAATATGGTGAAGGAGCAGTCATAAAATCCTGTAAAAAAATCCATGGAGAAGTGGTATTGGGTTATCAGCCATGAGAAAGTGGCTAGCATGAAATCATTGAGTATATATGTTAGAATGCCTTGTGAATTTTAAAAAAACATAAAACTAAATAAAGTTGATACCATCGCAAGAAATACGTAGAATTTTTATGGATATCAGATTCAATCGACTAAATATACTAGCCATTAGAGGTGCGTGGGCAAGTACTCCTGTTGATAAGAGGACATGTAGATTATGTCTTCAGGATAATACAGTTGAATCTGCAAGACATGTACTCACTTGCTGCCCTAAGATGGACTGGATATATGAAAAATACTTTGCCAAGTTTGAGTTTGAGCAAAATATATTAAGAGTCAAATCTTTTGGCTTAGATGTCTAGCAGGATTCAATAAAAGTCTTATCATTGCTATAACACAGATCTGGAAGAAGGTTAATGAGCAGCTACGTAAATTTGAGTATTAGGTTAAATTACTGACTGACCTTGATAATTAACATCTACTATGCGAATATGTTTTTCCCTCTCTCATTGCGACTTGGCTGCTAAATGATATCCTTTAGCTCAATGTCATATACTTAGTGGGACTAATATACTAGTGTACCTAGAACATAATAACGAATAATAATAACACTATTCGTGAGAAGACTGAGATAATTGATTTTCTCATGCTGTATATGATGTATGTGTGACATGCATAGATTGCCTTTTTTTTAATTAAGATGAATTGGAACAGGTCTATATGATCTTACGATTTTGTGATTGTATGTATTTTATTCTGTGAAGAAATTAAGGATCACAGAAGTCTTGTATATATATTTATTTACACTTATCTGGTGAATTATCATATTATTTTTAGCCTGCATGTTAATCATGTTTATAATGATGTATAATTGTGTAACTGTAATTAGAAAATTACTGAATTTGTGTAAAAGTTTTAATAACTATATACACTAATAAATAAAAGTATGAGCAAAGTGATATGGGTATTATAATTGACCCCAGAGTTCCTGGTCATGTTGCAACAATAACTAGAGTCAGTGGCAAACCAGGAGACACCTTCAAAGATGTCTTCAGCAAGACGCTTGGATTTCTTAATTGTTTCCACCACAAGATACATATGAAAGAGGGAGCAGTGCCAATAGTAGCGCGGGAAGGTGTGTCCCTATAGCGTTAAGAGAGGAGATGTCTGTAGTGATAACAAAATTAGACCGTGGAGGTGTGATAGAATTGTCGTGGCATAAGAATGGGCGTCACCTGTGGTGATCGGTAGGGAGGCCAATGATCCAGTAAGGCTATAGGCCTCTCAAGTGACTGGCAGACTCAGAGTGATCAGGTCCGTAAAAAGTGCTGGTAACAACAGTTACCGGCACCTTCTCTGGATCGTGTCACTCAGAGTCTTCCAATTACTCAGGCCCCCACTGGCAGATTTTTCAATGCAGCACCAGCACGGTTTCTAACGGTGCTTCAGTTTTCCCATTCCCTTGGAGTCCAAAGAGACTCCACGGGAATGAGAACTTACTGTTCCTTCGCCGCCCATAACATCGCAATATTACAGGTATATCGGGCGGCGAAAACCGTAAGCCGAGATTGCCGGTAGGCCACAGGTACTACCGGCAGTCTAACCGCAATCTCATAATGAGGGCCTATGTAAGGACCTTAGGGGAGTAAACAAGTGTGTGGTTGTTGATGAGTTTCCCCTTGCCAATATAGGGGAATTGGTTAGCATGGCTGCTGGAGCTAAAGTATTCAGTACACTTGATTTAGCTTCAGCACACCACAAAGTGAATCTTCATTCGGACTCCAGAGTCTATATTACATTCATTACCCACTAGCAGAAGTACCCATTCTCCGAACGGGTTCTGTAGACAAACATGATAACACTGATCCTGTAGGTCGCTGTTCCGATTCGCTTATCACTTGATGTGCTTTGCACCCTGAAACTGCACTGAGAATGGGCGGGTGTGGCTGGCTGACATAACTTGGATCCGACACTTGGGGAGGCAAGAGTTGGTGTGCTGCTGGATACTGTGACCTTCTCTGCTCTCTCCCCATCTTTTGCCTCACGCTGGTGTGGTGCAGTTCATTACGGCACATTGTGCTGCACATATCTTGGAAACTGTGCATCCTAAGGCCTGGACTTCAAGTTTTGTTACTCGTGTTGAGAACGCTCCTACGACGACATTGATGATTCGCCAATCTGAGGCAACGTCTCGTGTGTGAAGGTGCTGAAATCCAGGTAACAGGGTGGGGTGTCCAAATGTCATGTAGCCAGTAATGTCCAGAGGGTCCTTACAGGTATCTATGCAACATTTGGTGTAGATTGGTGAAACGGTGTGGAATTTTATAAGGAACAACACTTCGCAACAAATCCTGCCACAGACAAACACATTTTGAATTGTACATATATAGATGAGGATGATGCAGTTTTCTGAGGCATACCAAAGGAGTATATACTTCCAGGATGACATTTGAATTACAGGAAATAGCTCTGAGGAAAACGACCATAGACTTGCTAAGTTGTTGTGTGGTCTTAGTAGGGTTGGGCTTACACTACAGAGAGAGAAGTGACTCTTCAGGTTGGTAACAATAGATTATCTTGGGCACAGCAAGTGAGAAAGAAGTAGAACTAGTTAACGCCATAATGAAATCAGAAAAAAAGACAGGGCTTTAGGTTACTATGCCAAATGTGTGAGGCATTTTACAGATCGTTGTAAAAAACATAAGAGGATTGATTATGTAAGACAGGAGTTGCATTTGACTGTTCGGTTGAATGTCATTTTGATGAAATTAGGAGAGCTATAGCAAGTGCGCCGTATTGGGAAACTTTGACACAACTGCAAGACCTACATCATGACCGATGCTAGTATTACAGGACTGTGTGCAATGCTACTTCAAAAACAATGTTGCTTGGAAAGAGTAGTTCCCTTTGCATCACGGCTGTTAAAAGGTGTGGAAGTTCGTTACTCAGTGATAGAAAAAGAAGCCTTATGTGCAATTTGGGCTATACAAAAATTTGAGGCATTTCTTTGGGGAAGGGCTTTCAAGGTGTTCATTGACCATAAACCCCTCGTTGGGGTGTTCATGTCCAAGGGCTAGATGGAATTTCTCATCGGACTGTGAGGTGGGTCATTTCCACACAAGGGCACCAGTATATTGTTGAACATTTCCAGTGAAGGATAACATACTGACAGATTTACTTTCCAGAGCTGGGGTCCAAGACAATAGTGAGGACAATGGTGAACATGACAATGGTGAACATGAAGATTATAATAATGAGGCTCAGGTATTTCAGGTGTGTGGTGGCTCCAGTGGACAACAGGAGTGGAGAGCAGCTGATAGAGAGGATTTGGAGCGATTCAACGGTATAGGTTCTAGTAAAAACCAATTGGGGAGGTTGGTCCAGTGAAGATGGGTTGGGTGCTTTTCACTGTGTTGGAGAATAACATAGTGTAGAAGGTGAATTTGTATGTAGGCTGGATGCCTGGTACCGCCACAGGGAGTCAGGCAGAAATTGTTACAGATGGTCATGAGGGTCATCTTGGGATGACCAAGACCACAGGACGGTTAAGAGCAGATTATTGGTGGTCAGGATTGGATGCCGACCGAGGATCTCAAAGGGGTGCAGTGCTTGTGGTGATTCACACACGGCACTGCGATATTATGTCCAACTGCTCAGACCTCTTGAGCTGGCAGGAATGTCATGGAAATTTGTGGCGCTTGACATATTGGGACCCATTGCGGGAGAAAGGAGTAGAAGGAAGTATGCCATAGTGCTCATGGATTTGGGTGGATGTGGAAGTAGTGGCAGAGGCTGATTCCAAGGCTGTTGTAAGAGTTCTTGACAATGTGTTTCAGAGGGAGGGGTTTTCTAACAAACTTTTCACGGATAATGGAGTACAACTCACTTTGAGGATTATGGAATCTTTCTTGGAAGGTATAGGTGATACACATTTTATTTATTAAATTTATTACATTTATATAGCGCGCCTAATCCTGGGGCATCTGGACGCTTGTACTTAAGAATATGGTTACAGGTATGTATACACTGTGGGGAGCATGAGATTGGTTACATCCAGTTACATTCAGACCTACGTCAAATGAGGTTGCATGGAGTATATGTTACATCCAGTTACTTTCCGCTTAGTCTGCATCTTGTACCAAGTTGCCGCAAGATAAGAGCACTTTATCATCCAGTGACCAATGGTGCTGCAGGGCACTTTAACTGCAACCTTATGCAAGGTATTAGGATGCCCGTAAGGGAGGTAAAGAGTTGTGAGGAGATTGTGTAAAGGAGACTCTACGTATATAGGCTGGCTCCACACTCCACCACTGGGCTAGTCCCCTGTGAGGTTGGCATCATCGAAGGAGACAGACAACAGATTCAAAGTTGAACATTATTTTATTAAAGAAACTGTCAGGATGGATTAAGGCGTAACTATCCCTATACAAAGGTGGGATTTCCCTACCCAAAGAAACTAAGGAAGGTCAATGTCAGTAAGTTCAACATAAAAATCTGTCTGTGTCCAAATCCTATACTTGCCCTCACAACTAACACCAAATAACGTGTAGGGACATCAACTATATCTCAATATAGTGTTCCAAACAAAGTTCTTAGCTACTTCAAGCTCTGGCTTATTCGTTCGCTTTCTCTCCCTAATGTCAATACCTTCACCACAAAGTTCAATTTCTCTTCCTGTTAGCATCAGATGAAATACAGTTTATAAAGGTTAAGGTGCCCTTTTGCAAGTTCAACACAGTTCCAGGGTAATTCAGTTCTGGGACACCAAAACTTAGGGTTCACTGTTCATATGAAAAGAAAGTATCCTTGAGGCTTTTGTCTTTTAGATGAACTTATATAACTCAGGGTCCCTTCCTCAAGTCTGATGTTTATCACCACTGCGTTTCTTAATTTCACCATAGCAAGCTTCCTTGTTAACATAGAGAAGATCCCTGGTCAAGGTGCAGTTTCAGACCACACAGTCCACCCATAACAGGTCACGCACCCAGGAGCTTCCAGGGTTCAAGATGCGATTCACCAAACAGTTTCTTAAAGCGCAGCTTCACAACTTTGTCAGCTTGGTTTCTTGAAGCCTTGAGTTTAATTTCCTTGTTAAATTCCAAACCATTGTTCATCAATGGTGTTCAGCGTATATAATCGTATTCAAAGAAATAGTTCACCTGGTATTTTATTTTATTTATTTTATTTTTACATTTGTAAAGCGCACTGCAGCCCTGAGGCATAGAGGCGCTGATAAGTGGTGCTTAAGAAGGCTTGATTAAGGGTTACAAAAAAGCCACCCCAGAGGAGATCTTAGAGTATACAAACAGAGTTACAGATACATAGGTCCAAGGTAGCGAAACAGAGAACAGGCACATTAATTGAAGAGACTAGTCTTGATGGCCTTGCGAAAGGCCGTGTGAGAGTCGAGTCGTCTGATGTGCGGTGGAAGGGAGTTCCAGAGGGTGGATGCCATGGTGGGAAAGCTTGTGCCACCAGCACGTACTCGGCGGGTTTTTGGCACAGTTAGTAAATTGGAGTAGGCCACTCTGGAGGGCCTGGAAGCACAAGGTTTAGAAAATCTCTGGGCGAGATATATGGGGGCCAGATCGTGAAGACATTTGTGCGTGAGGGCAAGGGTTTTGAACAGGATTCTTTCCTTGACTGGGAGCCAATGGACCTGACGCCTGAGGTCAGAGATGTGGTCCCTGCGTGATAGTCCAGTGGCGGCCCTTAGGGCATTGTTTTGGACTAGTTGGAGTTTCGCTAGGTTTTTTCCAGACGTACCTATTAGAAGGGCGTTGCAGTAGTCCACTCTTGAGCCAATGATTGCCCTGGCGATAGTTAGGCAATTCTGTTGGGAGAGGTACGGTCTGATTGCGTTGAGCAGTTTGGAGTAGTAGGCTGAGGAGGATGCAATGGCATTGACCTGCCTGTTCATGTTCAGGTTCGAGTCCAGGTAGACACCCAAGGTCTTGACTGTTTGGGATACAGGGATATGAATGTTATCTATGGTGAAGGAGTTGTATTGCTTGTCCAGCTTGCCCAGGGTGGACGGGGAGCCAATCAGCAGAAGCTCGGTTTTCTCGCTGTTGAGGCATAACCAGTTTTCTGCCATCCAGGATTGGATGGTGGTGTAAATGGAGTTGAGCGTGTTCAGGTCAGACAGGTAGTCCCCAGAGAGGGGGATAAGCACCTGAGTGTCATCAGCATAGTTAGTGTATGAGATGCCCAGGGCGTCTAGGATCTTGAACAGCGGCCTCGTGAAGAGGTTGTAGAGGGTAGGGGCGATGCATGATCCCTGAGGGACGCCACATTGGATGATGCTCGGGTCAGCGCAGGAGGAGTCGGAGAAGACCTTCATTGCTCTGTCCTGCAGGAAGGAGGTTATCCAGTTGCAGGCAGTCGGGGAGAAGTTGGCTGCGGTGGCAAGATGGTGGCATAGGGTCTTGTGATCCACCAAGTCGAATGCAGCTGATAGGTCCAAAAGGAGGAGTAGAGCAGGTTTGCCTGCATCTCTGAGGTCGTCCATCTGGTTTTTGAGGTCAAGAAGTGCCGTTTCGGTGCCATGTCTTGGCCTGAAGCCTGACTGCCGAAGACCAAGAAGATGGTTATCTTCGAGGAATTTTTGAACTTGCAGGTAAGCTGCTTTGTCCAAGACTTTTAGTAAAAATGGGACAGTGGTAATGGGTCTATAATTCCCTGGGACCGAAGGGTCTAAGGAGGGTTTTTTGATAAGCGGACGAACCCATGCTTCCTTGAGCTCAGCTGGAACATGGCCAGACTTGAATGAAGCATTAATGAAGGCAGTGATGAGGGGGACAAGGGCAGGGGCACAATCCTTGATCACCTGGGCTGGGCAGACATCCCCTTTACAATTGGACGGCTTGATGGATCTAAGGAGGGCAGCGACTTCGGATTCAGTCATGTCCTTGAACTCAAACAGAGGGGCTTGGCAGGTGTCAGCTGGTGGAGCAGGGGAGCCAGTGTGTTTGGCTAGAAGGTTGTTGAGGGCTTTTTGGTGTGCAAGGATCTTGGAGTGTAGAGTGTCCAATTTATCCAGCATGGCGGATTGAATTTTGTTGCACCAGGCTTCATCTTTTAGGAGAGTAGAAGGGGGGGACGCAGGGGTCTCGAGCTCTCTAAAGATGGAGAAGATTTCTTTGGTCCCTGATTTGGCTTCTGAAATCCTAGTGTTGAAGGAAGACGCCTTAGCCTTGATTATGGAGATTTTGTATTCAGTGGATAGGGCCTTAAAAGCTGCTTTAGTGGTGTCATTGGGGTTATTCTTCCAGGCCGAGAGTGCAGCTCTTTTTTTTTGACGTAGCTGTGAGAGCTCCTGGGTGAACCAGGCATTGGTATGTTTGACCTTTTTTGCTTTTTTGAGGGTAAGAGGGGCTGCAGTGTCCACGGCCTTGGTGATGATCCTTTTGAAGTCTTTAGCAAGTATTGATGGATCATTAGAGAAGGGCGGAGAAAGTGCAGGTACGAGGAGATGTTTAGTAAGGTTCTCCTTTGTGAGCTGCCGAGAGCTTCTGGTGAGTGCGGCAGGGAGGGAAGTCGCTGGTCTAAGCGGCCCTTTTGAAGTGGAGATGTCAAATTTGATGCAGTGGTGGTCAGACCAAGGGATAGGGGAGATGTCTTTGACCTCAAGGGTGCAGTTGTGGTGGGCAACCCAATCTAGCGTCCGCCCTTTAGAGTGGGTAGGCCTGGAGATAGATTGGGAGAACCCAAGGTTGGAGAGCGCTTTATTGAGGGCAGTGGCGTGGGAGTCCTTAGAGTCATAGAGACCGAGGTTAAAGTCACCTAGGAGGATAACTTTAGATGAGCTTTTTAGATTGTCTGAGAGCGAGTGAATTAGAGCTTCATGGAAGTCAGTGCTCGGCCCAGGCGGACGGTAGACCGCATGGAAAGCAATGGTACAGGTGGCTGAGAGCTGGAGTTTGAGCAGAAGGTAATCAGAGCTCTGACCCAAGTCTGCTTGAATCCTTCTGAGTTGTAGATTCTCCTTGGCAATAACAGCCACCCCCCCACCTCTATGAGTGGAGCGATCTTGTCTATGGATGGAATACCCTTCCGGGATGGCAAGTGAGAGGGCAGGGCCAGATGTATCGTTAAGCCAGGTTTCACTAATGAAGAGTAGGTCAAGTTTGTTAGAAGTGATAAGGTCGTGAATATCGAGAGGGTGCGCCGGCAGGGAACGTGCGTTAACTAGGGCACAGTATAGTGTGGTGTCCTTAGGTTGCAGGGTGTGGTCGGTGGTGGCTGGAGTTGTCACAGTGCGAGTTGGTGGTACAGGGCCGGGGGCAGCATTAATACCAGGGGCAGCAGTCATGGAGACCGGCAACAAAGTACAAGGCGCAACAGTATTAGCAGGGGCAGCAGTCAAATAAGCAGGCACCAAGGTACAGGGCGCAACACTTTTACCTGGGGCAGCAATCATAGAGACAGGCAACAAAGTACAAGGCGCAACAGTATTAGCAGGGGCAGCAGTCAAATAAGCAGGCACCAAGGTACAGGGCGCAACACTTTTACCTGGGGCAGCAATCATAGAGACAGGCAACAGAGTACAAGGCGCAACAGTCTTAGCAGGGGCAGCAGTCATATAAGCAGGCACCACGGTACATTGCGCAACACTTTTACCTGGGGCAGCAGCCCTAGAGACAGGCGCAGCAGTGTTGGCAGGGGCAGCAGGCCTCAATACTGGCAGAATATTGCATGACACTTTATTAGGAGCGGGGTCAAAGAATTGCTGGACGTGGTCAGGAGTGGTGCCACGGTTGTATGTGACACGAGGAGGGTCCAATAGGGTCCGCTTGGCTGACAGGGATGGGTGGTTCCAGGTGAGGAGGTGAGTCGGCACATATCTTGGTGTGAGCCGATGGCCAAGAGGGACCACACCGGAGTGCCGTTGGGAGCGTAGACGCAGGTTATGCTGCTGGATGGATGGAGGCAGGCGAGTAGCGTGGTTGGCCTTCCATAGAGATGGAGTGCGGGAGCAAGCCCCTGCATCAGTGGCTGTAAAGGAGGGAGGGGCCTTGCAGGGTGCAGGAGCATGGCAATGGGGGATGACGCCACCGCGGTCCCTGTAAAAGCGGGACATCCTGGCCCCAAGGCGGGCTAATCTGGAGGCAACCCCAGGGGTGGAAGTGAGCGGGGGGTAGGCAGAAGTGCGTGACCTGAGCCGCAGGTTCCTGGTAGCGAGCGTGCAGGGTAGCATGGCATGCGGGTGGTGAGCCGGGTCATGGCCCTTACCTTGATGGAAGGGTCTGGAGGCTGCGGTCTGCGCGGTCGGTATCAGTTTTCCTGTCATGTAATTCAATATGTCTTTGCCTCTGATAAGGTGGCTTTTGCTCCATTCATTCATCTGACATTCAACTTAAGTTTCTTTCACTACTTTCATTCAATATGTTATTCAATTGAAGCAAATTAGTTCATGTGCTTTAGTACGCTATGTTACTTTCACTTGTTTCATTCAGTTCTGTGATTCAATGTCAATAATGTTAATTTCATATAAGTAAGTAACATTGTCTGTTTCATTCAATGTGTGAAGTTACTTTCATTAGTTTCATTTAGTTCGATATTTAATATAAGTAACATATTTTGCTTTGTTCCATATATTACATTGCTAGCATTTATTTCATTTAGCTCACATTCGGCTTAATTAACGGGCTTCGTTTCATTCATTTGACCAGTATTGTATTTTTTGTCTTCTTAGAGCGCCCTGGGTATTGCAAGTGTTCCAGACACTTACCCCATCTTGGCAGCTCCTTCTTTCTGCTTTTGGTTTCCAGGAGACAGCCAAATAGCTGGGTGCTTCACAATGCACTCGCCGGCTGTTCTACAGGGCTTCCCCTATGCATTGTTGCAGCGCCTGCTGCTCGCCTGCCCAGCTGGGGAACCTCTGATCCACATACACCTTCCTATGGGATTCGCAGCACTTCTGATGGCGTACTGGCTTCTCAGCTTCTCTTGCCGCACAGCTTCCACTCTGGTACTCTTGCTTTGGCTTCTGCCTCCATTCTAACGCTTGTTCTCAGTTTCCCTTTTTATACACCTGAGCTTTACTAATAGGCTGCAGGTGTAGGTTAAGGGCTTGCCTTGCCTGACCACAATTAAATCAATTAAGGGAACATGCTTGGCCTTCAGGCATCTTCTTCCCAGTGTTTGAATGGTAGGTAATCTTCATGGCTTCTAGTTGGCTCTTTCTCATCTCAGTAATGTCATGCATTTGAAAGGGGGTGAGAAATGGAACACATTTATATAAGGGGGATACCATGTGTCATTTTTACCCTTCCTCTTCCTTTGTTTAACATGTCTAACCTAATACTGGTTCTGCCCTTCTCAGCGATCATGGGACTGGATGAACAATATCCCATAACCACTCTGGTATAGCGGTTCCTTTTGGAAAGGAAGATATGGAATACCGGTTTCACGTATGGGCATCCCACTTCTAATCCACAAGACCCTCTATCCAGGTGATCCTCCCTCGCTTCGCCATTCCCGGGTACAGGATCCAAAAGCAATGGCTTTTCCCTGGCCATCTGCATAGAGGATCCAAAGGGAGTATAATGAGAATACCCTCAGGTTTCTCATACCCCTTTGTGGATTTGTTGTGAAGGAAACCTAGCATATCCGTGTGTCCTCCCTGGTTGGGAAGAGCATGCTTTGTGGAATGGGATGAACACACTTTGGTGGAAGTTAGGAGAGGTAAGGCCTCTGAGATGAAGATGAGGTTTGATAGATTGAAATGATTAGTGGCAGTGGATAGTGGAAGGAGATGAAGTATGGATAAGAAGACTGGGATTGATACCTATGGGGCACAGCAAATATACTGCACCGTTGTTAGTAAAGAAGGTTCTGGTTGATGCAGTATTCCTAGAAGATGGGAGGGCCTGGAACAAAGGAAGAAGGGCAATGAAGAGAGGTAATAGTAGATACATCTGTAATTGTTTGCTGGGGTAATAAAAGGGGAGGTGTGTTATATGTGCGTTCTTTTGACCATTATTCAGTTGGTGCACTTTTAAGAAACAATGACCAGTGCATTTAATATGTCTCTATATAGTTAAATTGGAGTCTACCATACTATTCTGGCACGCAGATGAGTGTGGACCTCTTGATTGTGAATCTACAACTTTGTTGAACAATAAAGACTTATGAAAGGTTACCAACTCATGGACTTGATAATACTCTTCTTTTCACCCTCACTCTGAACACAGCATCAAGGAACCATACTGCATGTATGTGTGCTTTACAGTAGGCAATGGAATAGAATAAATACGAGAGAATTGAAGGACTGCCAGCCATTATTTGTAGTGAGCATGGTGGTGGGCGTTAAGAGTTGCCACTGTCTGCATGCACATAGGAAGCTGACACAGCTCCCGTCTCCTCCACGCAATGAGTCGTTCATAGACCATGTCCAGTTCCAGATGGTTAGAAACTTACCCCAGTGACAAGAAAGCCACATTTAAAGAGCAGCAGGGCCACTATGTCCGACCCCTCATTGTGCTAGACACTGAGGGTCATTATTAGTTTGCTGGTATCCCACCAGTAATTCCGGCGGGATACTAGCAAATTGACCCTACTATTTCCGCTGCCTGATATCCCGGTATTACCGGGATATTCAAGGTGGCAGAAACACTGGTAAATCCCCATGAAGTCTCATAGGACTCCATAGAGGCATCTGCAGCATTTCTTTGCCGGTGGGGGCCCGATTTACCGGCAGTTCAGGGCTGGAGATAAAACGTGTGTTTTGTCAGTCTGGCAAAATTGCTGGTGCCCAAATTACCAGCAATTTTACTAGACCGGCAAAACGGTAATGAGGCCCATTGTCTTTACCACAACCTCTGTTTTGAAGGCCATTCCCTTGTAACCATGTAACTTCAGCACAAGCCTGCACCACTTATGGCCACATAACCAGTTTGCATGGAATAAATCACTAACACAGTTTAACTTTCCTTTTGTTTGGGAAGAACAAGTTACTTACCAACTGTAACGTTCTTTCGACTGGATGTTCCTCCCACATATTCCTTATCTTTGATAAATCCACTTCCAGCTTGCTGGCCTTGGAAAAGATTTTCACAGTAGAGGGCGCTGTGCGTCGCCGTCCCTCGAGTCAATGTCCTTCGAAGGCCTCCGTAACGCGCCGACGTCACCATAGGTATAAATAGTCTCGCACAGCTTCCGTTGCTCAGTTCCGTTTTGAGGTGCTGTGTTTGCCCACTATGAGATGGTTAGGACCCTTGAAGCAGCGCAGGCTGCAACTACAAGGAAAGTTTTACTGCGGGGAAGGATGGGAGGTGCGATAAGGAATACATGGGAGGAACAACCAGTCGAAAGAACATTACAGTTGGTAAGTAACTTCTTCTTTGAATGGATTGTGTCCTCCCACATATTCCTGATCTTTGACAGACTCCCAAAGCAGTAATGTGTATAGGAGGTATGAGTAAAACGTAATGATTTCTTTAAATATACACAGAGTGCAACACAGCTTTCCCAAATGTAGTCTCCTGGCTAGTGGAGGAATCTAGACTGTAGGATTTGGTGAAAGTATGTGCAGACGACCATGCGGCAGCCGCACATATGTCTTTATATGTCTTTAATTGTAACTCCTCTTTGGAGAGCTGACGAGGCTGCGATACCCCTGGTTGAATGAGCCCTGAAGTGTTGAGGCGGATCTTTTCCTGCCAATTTATACCACTCTATGATAGTCAGTATTATCCATCTTGAGACAGTCTATTTCATGATAGGAAACCTAGTTTATGTCCTGCATACCCCACACGCAACTGATCTGCTTGCCTGATCCTTGCAAGTCTGTTAATGTAAAAACACAAGGCACGCCTTGGATCCAGTGCATCTCTCTTCCTCTTTGCTTGGGTGAGGATGAGGGTAAAATGAAGGCAAGGTTATTTTTTGTGTTATATGGAATTCTGAGACAACCTTTGGGAGGACATATGGCTTCACTTGAACTTCCTTACCTTTGTGAAAGACTATGTGGAGGTTTGCAAGATAAAGCTTGTAGTTTGCTCACTCTTCTGGCAGAAGTTAAAGCCACTAGGAGGACTGTTTTTAGAGTGAGAAACCTTAATGGACAGGAATGAAGAGGTTCAAACGGAGTACCCATTAGAAATTAAATCCCACAGCGGAACTTGAAAAAGGAGTTGGGGGAAAGACATTAGACAACACTTTCAGAAACGGAATGACTAGGGGCAACTTGAAATATGAAGTTTCCTCAGCCGTGCGTTTAAAGATTGATAGCGCGGCAAGGTAACCCTTTATTGTGCCAGCTTGAAGGCCTGAATTTGCCAAATATAGTAGGAAAGTTAACACCATCAGTGTACTACATGAAAAAGGGTCAATATCCTTATCTCTACACCAGCTGCAGAATTTGTTCCAAAGGCAGCAGTATAAATATTTAGTTGCTGGCCTTCTGGCTGAAAGCAACACCTCCATTACGTCATCCGGGAGGTTCCAATCTTTGTATCTCAACCTTTCAGAAACCAAGCGTGAAGGTTGAGAGTCCTGATATCCAGATGGAGAACCTGACCTTCCTCTTGCGAGAGAAGATCCTCTCTTTGTGAAAGACGAATCGGAGGACAGATGGACATGTCTACAAGATCCGGGTACCATGTTCTCCTGGGCCAATCCAGGGCAATTAGAATCATGGGTTTCCGGAATCTCCTCAACCTCCTGATCATTTGTGGAATGACGGCAACTGGAGGAAACGCGTACAGAAGTGGAAACTCCCAGTCCACCACAAACACGTCCCCTGGAGCTCCCCTCGGGGGAAATTCCCTTGAGCAATACTGATCGCACTTCCGGTTGACACTGGTAGCGAACAGATCCTCCTGAGGGGTCCCCCAAACGGCGAATATCTCCAAAAGGACTTCCTGAGCTAGTTCCCACTCGTGGAAGACTGTGCTTTGCCTGCTCAGAGCGTCCACCGTCATATTCTTCTCTCTGGCTAGGTAAACTGCCGATAGAGAGATTCCTTCTTGAATTACCCAGAAGCAGAGCAGCATTGCCTCTCTGCGCATTGGCAGTGACCCTAAGCTTCCTCTTTTGGTGAGGTAGTGCATGGCCACTGTGTTGTCCGTCATTATGAGAACCATTTTTTCCCTGTACTGATGGCAGGAAACCTTTCAGTGCTAGCCTGATCACTCTCAGCTCTAATAGGTTGATGTGTAGTCTGGACTCCGATGGAGACCAACGACCGCTGATGGTTAAGTCGTTGGCATGGGCTCCCCACCCCGTGAGTGAGGCGTCCGTGACTACTGTTATCTCCGGCCATGGTTGCCAAAACGTTTCTCCTTTCAAGATGTTCTCCCGACAGGTCCACCACTGAAGGTCTTATGCTACTCTGTTTGGGAATTGTAGGAGATCTGACATTCTTCCTGAGAATTGCAATCACTGGTTCCTTAGCGCCCACTGGAGAGATCTCATTCCCAGCCTCACGCACTAGAAAAATGCAGGATGCCATGAGGCCGAGCAACCTCAAAAAGTCGAAGGCTTGTAGACGCTGGGAATTTTGAAATCTGGTCACCAGCTGAAGAATATCTTGAGCCCTCACCTCTGGTGGCGAGGCTTTTCCCAGGGATGTGTCCAGGAATGCTCCAACGAACTGGAGTCTCTGTGATGGTATCATCTGTGACTTCTTTAAGTTGAAGGAGAAGCCCAGCTTGTGGAGGAAGTGGTAAACATAATCTAGATGGATCTGAGCTTGTTCCGGAGACACTGCTCGGATCAACCAGTCATCCAGTTAGGGGTAGAGATGAATCCCTTTCCTCCTTAGACTTGCTGCCACGACCGCCATCAACTCGGTGAAGACCCTCGGGCGGAGGTCAGAACAAATGGCAGAACCCGAAATTGATAGTGAGAACCGCCAATAGCAAACCTCAGGTACTTCCTGTGCTTGTAATGGATTGGCACATTAAATTAAGCATCCTGAAGGTCCAGAGATACCAACCAATCCTGAAACTGGAGGGCCTGAAGGATTTGAGAAAGGGTTAACAGCTTGAACGTGTCCTTACTGAGGAATTTGTTCAATTCTCGTAAGTCCAAGATGGGTCTCAATCCTCCATCGTCCTTTGGTATTAGGAAGTAGGGAGGAGTACCAACCCTTGCTCCTCTCCACTATAGGTACCGGTTCTATGGCACCTTTCTCTAGCAGGTCTGAGATCTCCTGCATAAGAAGCGGGTCTGGAAACTTCAAACAGTTGTTCCCCGGTGGATGACTGAGGAGTATGTAGGAAAGGCAGGCAGTAATCTTGGTTAATTGTCTCCAATGCCCAAGCATCTGACGTAATAGCCTGCCATTCTGTCAGATGTTGAGTTAACCTGCCTCCAACTGGTGTTGTGTGGAGAGACCTCACAGGGGTTTAGGAGTGGCTGACGCAGATGCTGAGGTAAAGCAGCACCTGCTGATGCAGACTTGGTACCTTTGACCTGTTCACCACAGGTAAATCGTCTCTGGCCCCTTTGAGCTGGCTGCCCTCTGCCTTTTCCAAATGCGGAGTAAAAACAAAAGGGCTTCCCCATCCAGAACATACTGTCCCGGGAGGATAGCTCAGCGGCAGCGTGCGCGTCTTGGAAGCAAAACGACACGAAGCAACAACTGGTTCGATTCCCGGGTCCGCGCTTAGAAACCTCTGGGTGTTTAAGCACGTTATAAATAGTAACAAAGACAAAAAAAAACAAAAAAAACACAATTACGCAACTAGAAAAACAAACAATTCCTGTAACAGCGCCTCGATGCCTGCGGGCTGTGTGAGCGCTTTATAAATGTAAAATAAATAAATAAATAAATAAATACTTGTGGGGCTATTTGGAGTTTGAAGAACTGCAGCCCCAAGGGATTTGGCTGCTGCTTTGGAGGTTTGCAATTTCTCCAAACTGTCATCAGCTTTCTTGCCAAATAGGGAGATGCAGTCAAAGGGCATATTTAGAAGTCTGGCTTGTACATCAGGAGAAAACTAGATTTCCGGAACCATGCACATCTGTGGATTGTGGTACTCGCCGCCATTGCTCTGCTGATGCTGTCAGCAGAGTGGAGACCCATTTGGAGGGACTCACACATTGCATCCTTCCCATCCTTGATGATATTCAAGTATGCGTCTCCTTCCTCCCCTTGTGGGAGATGGTCAGACGCCGATGAAGCACACTCCCAAAGGGTGTGGCTTAATCTTGCTAACCATGCAAGTGGCGTTAACATACTATAGTGCCATGCTGCATGCCGAAAAGATCTTTTTAGACATGGCATCACATTTTTTGTTGTCTCCATCTTGTGGTATAGTGGGGTATGCTGATTTACTACTTGACAATGTCGCAGCTTGCACTACTAAGCTCTCTGGGGTTGGATGCTTACTTACGTATACAAGTTCTGAGGCCAAGACTCTGTATTTTGCAGAGAGTTTTTTATTTACTGCAGGGATAATTTCTGGTGTTTCCCAATTTGTAGCTATTTTCCTCTGTAATGCTGCATGAAAAGGGACTATATGGTCTTCTTGATGCCCTTTATCCAAGATGTCTGTTAGGTCATCTTGTTGAAAAGAGGGCGCAGGTGTTGACCACCCCATAAACTCCATAATTCTTGCCATAAGAGATCTTTAAGACATTTCTGCGTGCTCTCCAGGTTCTGGTCTGGCAAAATCAACCTCTGGAGAGGCATCAATGCCACTGGCATCTTGTAAAGATTCCTGGAGATCTCTTAATCTAACTTGCTCAGATATTAGCTCCTCTGGAATAGGAACCCTTGTATTCTGTAAGCCAAAAGGCCTCATTATCAGAATCTTCTCCTTTATAGATGGAGGACAAAGCTCTGAAGTAGTCAGAGCGTGGGGAAGGGGTAAAACCCATTTCAAGAGATGAGGGAGCCAAATTGGTCGACAATGCTTGAGATAGGATTGTAGTTGTCGATGTAGACGTCATAGGTCTCGACAAACTTACAAACAGCGATGATATACTCGAGTATGGTCTCAATGTCGTCGAGAGAATCGGAATTCTACTCGATGTCGTTGATATGGTCGACGGCCCTTTTGACATCTTCAAAGGATTGTTCAATGCCCCCAGTGCCGATGGTGCAGTCGTGGTTGACGACGATGACACAGTTTTATGCAAAGGGTTCTTGTCTTTACTCAAGGGCTTGTGACGCTCTCAAGGGTTTTTATTCACCGAGGTCGACGACTCGCGGCGTTTCTTTTTTGGGGTTTTCACCCGGGATATCACCTCTGGGCATCCCCAAGGGGGACAAGGCCGTGTTCTCGAAGACCCTTAGCATTTTTTTGCGAAATTCCTCCCACTTAGCTGGAGAGCTGTGTTTAGTGGGGCAGGTGACCCTTTGTGGAGAGTTAGAAGATGAAGAGAAAGGTTATCTATGAGTATGTCTTGATCTAGATGCGTGGTGAGAACCACTTTGAGTTCTCAAGCGGGAATGTTTTCTCTGATGGCGAGGAGACTAATGTCTCGACGCGGCCGAGGACAATTTCTAAGGGGTAGAGGATTTAACGGTCTTAACTTTTTCCAGCTTCCCCCTACGCTCCCTCAGGGCTTTTCACCGTCATGGACATACCCTCCTCACATTCCGAACACTGGTGCTCAGGCAGATCCTGTGAGGATCGGTTAACAGCATCTTTTCTCCAAAATCCCGCCATTTTTTGAAGCCGGATTATGGCATTGATGAAGAGGACAAAGATGCCATCGTAGAATTAAAGATTTCTTTCAAGGAAATCCAAGCTTTTTTTTTCGAAGAGTTTACTGAGGAACCGAACGTTGCGCCCTCTACTGTGAAATTGTTTTCTGAGGTCAGCAAGCTGGAAGTGGATTTATCATAGATAAGGAATACGTGGGAGGACACAATCCATTTGAAGTAGCATTTTCTGACTAAGAGAGAAAACATATGGAAGAAATAACTTAATTTTGCCAAATTCAAATATTCAGTGTCAAATGCATTGCAGCATTCGCCCTTCTCAGTGTGAAACGTGTGACAAATTCTCAAATGTCGTCTCTTCTCTCCTAGTGGGAGCCCCTTTCCAAGAGGCCAGGAAGGTGAGGGTGCTACCCAATAGTCCCCACTCAGTGGATGGATCTCATGGGGAGGGAAAGCCTCTATGGGATTAGTGACGACCTGGGGAGAACATGGTATCCCCATAACTCACTTAAACCTCACGCACCTTCCTACCCCCCACCCCCCACCAACACTTCCCCAAGTGTTCCTCGATCTTTATGCCAAACTTTCAGTATAGGAAGTACTGGGACGAGGAAGAGAGTGAACTCCTCAAGGAACGTGTATCCCTTAAGTACTGGGGCAAAGGAGAAAATAAAATGACCCTGTGGAACACATCAAGTTCAATACTGGGACAAAGAAGAAGTGCAGAGCAATGAGGAGCGCCCTGCGGAACTAAAGTAAGTGCTCTAGTCCATGTAAGCAAGATGAGATCCAATTCAATATAAGGAACAAGTTACTTACCTGTAACTATTGTGCTCCAGCATGGGTCTGGCATGAATGGCATGAATTCACATGCTCATGAATATTCCCCGTCGTCAGGCCGGGAATCCTCGGTATAGAAAAAATCAGTATCAGTTTCGTTTCTGATCTGACTTTCTCAGTAGTAACCAATCACTGGTCTCTGGGTCATACTGCCCCCAGCCAATGACTGCCCTCTCCCTAAGCCCGTCCCTGGCAGCCATCCTCAGATTTGGTAGCATGTGAAGTGGCAGTATGACCAATTGAAGAGCCGCAGAGGGCTAGGCGGGAGGGTTCGCATGTGAATCCATGCCAGACCCATGCTGGAGAACAACAGTTACAGGTAAGTAACTTGTTCCTTCACCAGCATGGGGTCTGGCATGGATTCACATGCTCATGAATATAAGAATACATAGCAGCATACACAAGCACAACCACGGGAGGTGGCACAAGGCTCAATATCAAGCAATACAACAACTCAACATTAAGCAACTTTTACCTTCATCACCAGGCTCAACTTAGGCGAACAGGTTGCGCAGCACTGCCTGGCCGACTCTGGACTCCTCCCTGGAATCCCGTTCGACGCAGTAGAATCTAGTGAAGGTGTGCGTCGACCTCCACGTAGCAGCCCTGAAGATGTCGAGCAGGGGCACACCAGACAGGAACGCCGTAGTAGCAGCGATCGCTCTGGTCGAATGGGCCCTCGGACGGCCTGGCAATGGTCGGTTTGCCAACCGGTGACAATGCATGATGCAGCCGGAGAGCCATCTGGAAATGGAAGTCTTCGAGAGAGCCTTCCCTTGATTCACAGGTCCAAAGTTCACAAATAGCTGTGATGTCTTCCGAAAACTCTTTGTGCGGTCCACTTAGAACTTCAGCGCTCTAGCTACATCCAGCGAGTGCAGAGTCCTCTCAGCCGGCGACGAAGGCGATGGGAAGAAAACTGGCAACACCAAGGGCTCGTTGAGGTGGAAGTCCGACGGCACCTTGGGCATGAAAGAGGGGTGCGTCCTCAGCACCACCCTCGTGTCGTGAAAAGTCAAGTATGGAGGCTTGCAAGACAGGGCCTGGATCTCTCCCACTCGTCGTGCAGAGGTGATGGCCACGAAGAATGCTGTTTTCCACGACAGAAACTTCAACGGCACTGAATGCATAGGCTCGAATGGGGGCCCCCATGAGCCTAGATAGCACCACGTTGAGCTCCCACGCCGGGGCAGGGGTCTTCACCGGCGGGAATGATCGGAACAGTCCTTTCATAAATTCCTTCACCAGACGATGAGACCACAAGGACGCCCGTCCTGTAGTTCTGGTGTAAAGTGAGACGGCAGCCAGATGTACCTTGATGTAAGCGTGAGATAGGCCAGCCTTGGCCAAAGACAGTAGGTACGGCAATACTTGAGGGGCCGTAATCCGCAGAGGGTTAATCTTCTGTGCACGGCACCAGACAGAGAACCTCTTCCTTTTGTGTCCGTAGCACGAGAGTTGAGGATGCCCTGGCCTTTGCAAGAACCTCTCTGCAGTCGGCCGGGATGTCGTATACTCCAAACTCTAGTGCTGCAGGAGCCAGGCCTGCAAGTTCAGCGACTCTGGTTCGTGATGAAGAATGGCGCCTCCTTCTCTGGAGAGAAGATCTGCGTCCGTCGGCAGCTTGACTGGTGTGGACGCTGACAAGTCCAGAAGGTCCGGGAACCAGATCTGCCTCGGCCACGCCGGTGCGACGAGGATCATCCTGCACCGGGACCTCTTGAGCTGGTTGACGTGCCGGAGTAGCAACGGCAACGGCGGGAATGCATAAAGGAACAGGCCGTCCCAGGGGAACGAGAAAGCATCGCCCATGCTCCTCAGTTGGGGAAACCTGTTGGCGAACCTCCGGCACTTGGAGTTTGCCGCCGTCGCAAAGAGATCGATCTGGGGTTCGCCCCATCGTCGGAAGAGTCGGTCCACTTGATCCTGGCACAGTTCCCACTTGTGGCACGAGCGCAGCTCCCTGCTGAGTGAGTAGGCGATGGTGTTTTTTATCCCTGCCAGATGAAAGGGTACCAGAAACATCCCTTGGCCGACGGCCCAATGCCACAGATTCTGGGCTTCCTTGGACAGGCCAGGGGATCTGGTTCCGCCCTGCTTCCGAATGTAAAACATTGTGGTGGTGTTGTCGGTGAAGATCCTCACCACCTTGCCCTTGAGGCATCCGTCGTCATCGTCACCTGGTGGGCCGGGGCTAGGAAACCTGTTCCCGCTGCCAGATGAGCGCGGACACCCCACCATCGCATCGCCTGACGGAACGCTTCGTCGAGCGGGATCCTGTCATCGAAGCTGCCCGTCGTCTGGATCCAGTGGGCGTCAAGGAATTCTTGCAAGGGCCGCATCCGAAGTCTGCAGTGGGGCACCAGATAAATGCAGGACGACATCATTCCGAGGAGGGACTTGATAGACCTCACTCTGGCCACATCTGTGGCCTGTAGACGTTGCACCTTTCCTAGGATGGTCCTTATCCTTTCCTCCGACGGAGAGGCCCGCCGTGCCACTGTGTCGAGCTGTGCTCCCAGAAACAGGGCGACTTGCGACAGGACCAGGTGGGATTTTGGAAAGTTGATGGAGAACCCCAGGTCCGTGAGCAGCTGGACGGACTTCGCAGTGTGTTCCACGGCGAGCTCCCTTGTCCTTGCCCGTATGAGCCAGTCGTCCAGGTAGGGGTAGACGTGGATCCCCTGCAGGCACAGCCGCGCCGCCACCGGTGCTAGGCACTTGGTGAACACCCTGGGCGCCGATTTTAATCCGAACGGGAGGGCATTGAACTGGTAGTGCCGCCCTTTGACCACGAACCTGAGGAACTTTCGGTGCCTCTTTAGAATAGGGATGTGGAAGTAAGCATCCTCCAAGTCCAACGAGGACAGGAAATCACCCTCCTCCAGCTGTCCCAGCACGTGCTGGAGGGTGACCATCCGGAACTTCTGTGCCTTGATGTATTTGTTTAGTCGTCGCAGGTCCAGGATGGGACACCATCCTCCTGTCGTCTTCTTCACAAGGAAGTATCGAGCTCGATGGCACCTTTCCTGAGCATCGCCCGTACTTCCAACAGCAGTTGATGGACGTGATTTTCCTTCCTGGCCACGGGAGGAATGCAGGGGCACCTCTTCTGGAACTCAAGGGCGTGCCCCAGGGCCAGGGCGTCCAGCGCCCAACGGTCGGTGGAGATGGATTCCCACACGCCGACGAACTTCGTCAGCCGGCCTCCCACCGGGGTGCTTCGGCGGGGGCCTGATCCGACGGACGGTTCAATCTTGCTTTGAGGCCGCTTTGCCTCCTTGACCACCTTGACGACGACGGCGGGATCCACCTGACTTGCCGCGTCCCCTGTAGGCCTCCTGTGACGAAGACCTTGCCGCTTGACGGTAAGTAGAAGAGCTGCTGCCGGCTCCGTTGGAGGCACCCTGTCTGCCTCCGGATCTCCGAAAGGTCGGCCGTCGCTGTTGGAGCACACCCAGTGCACGGGCCGTCTCCGTGTCCGTCTTGATCGCCTGAAGGGATTCATCAACCGCCTTGCCAAAAAGGTTGTTCCCCTCGAAGGGCTTGTCCAAAACCTCGGTCTGAACGTCCTGGCGGAAATCCGTCGCCTTGAGCCATCCTCGTCGTCTCAGGCAAACGCTGTTGCCCAACTGATGGAAACCGGTGTCGGCGATGTCCGTAGCCACCGTAATGGCGTGGTCCAAGGCAATCTCACCTTCCTGCAAGATTTCCAGGGCCTCAGCCCTCTTGGCATCCGGAAGGAAGTCCAACAGAGGGGCGATCTTGAACCACAACTCCCTGTCGTAGCGGGCTACGATGGCCAGGGCGTTGGCCGCCGTGATGGTCGTCGCTGCAGATGAGATGACCCGTCGTCCCATCGCATCCAGCTTCCTACCCTCGCCGTCCGGAGGGGAGGTTGAAGTCGAGGCCGATGCCCCCCCCGCTTTCTTCTTGGCCGCCGCCGAAACGACCGAGTCCGGGGTAGGTTGCGCCCTAAGGCACAAGGGGGCAGCGTCGGGGACCCAGTACTTCCTCTCGTACCGGTCCCTCTTCGCAGGAGCTGTGGCAGGGTTCTTGAGGAGGGCGAGCCCCTCATCCCAGATGTCATCAAGAAGTGGTACGGCGAGGACCGTCTTCCTTTTAGCCTCGCACCGCTGGTAAAGGAACCCCTCCTTCTTTTCCTCGGGGCAGAGCTGGAAGAGCTCGGATGCCCTGGAGATCATTGCATGGAAGGATCCAATCTCGTTGGGCGGGGACGCCCGGGGGGAAGGCAGAGAAGGCCGCAGAGGCGGGAGAGGAGGCCTAGGATGCGTCCTCCTCCTCTTAAGTGGTGGGCTCCCCGAAGGTCCTGGCTCCGGTTCCTCCGTCGGGTCTGGCTCAGGCACCCCCGTCGGGGGAAGGGGCAACCTAGTCCTTATCTCCGAGCATAAGGACTGGATGGCTGACAAAATGGCCGCCGAGGTGTCCTGCGGCGCCAGAAACGACGGGAGCGAGGGCTCTTGAGAAGCCTCGTCTGCGTCACCGTCGCCCTCGTCGTCGCCCTCATCGGGATCCCTCCCCATGGGCTGCGCCTCCTCCACGACTTGGATGAGCTCCTCTTCAGAGGTCGTGTCCGTATCCACGACGGCCACCGACCCCCTCCCCCCCTTTCCAACGAGGAATTCGTGGGGGTCTTCTCGATGGGCCTAAAAGACGACTCCCTCCACGGTGGCAGGGAGACTCTGGTACCTGAGGGCGCCTCCACTGGTGTAGCCTCCACAGGCTGAGCCAGGGCCGCGGCGACATCCTCAATCGAGGTCTTAGCAGGGTGAATTAAGGCCAATGTCACCTTCTGTACGCCTGGGGCCTTCACCTTGGGGGGAGGGCCCGAGCCTCGCTCCCCCTCTGCTGGAATCTTCGAGATCGACCGGGGCCTCTCCAGAAGCTTCGCCGGGTTCTCGGACTTCCTCTTACCCGGACCAGAGCGTTGGCTCGTGGTTGATGGCGCCAGGGAGGGTGCGCCCTGCCTGGCAGCCAAGGAGCCCGACCGTTCGGCGCTCCCGGTGCCCGCGGACTCGCGGTGCTTAGCCTTTTGTTGGGCCCCCGTCGCCAGAGCACCCTCAAAGGATTTAGAAGACCGCTCGGACTTCTTCTTCTTCTTCTCGCCTCTTACCTTCCAGCCAGTTGGCGAGACAGAGGTGGCGATCCTTCATGGTCCGCTCCGACATGTTCCCACAAAACGCGCAGTCCTTTTCCTTGTGCGTCTTGTCCTCATGGAGACAGTAGAGGCATAACAAATGCTCGTCCTCCTTGAAAACGTTCTGAAGCTGGCATCCAGTGCAGGTCCTGAATAGCTTCCCGGGCGTCAAGCTCCCTTTCTCCTGGGCCCTGTCCGGGGTAGTCCTCGGAACTTCTGGAATCCTCCAAAAGCGTAACTCGACGAAATCTTCACCCTTGAAGGGCGTAGAAACTCCGAAACGGATCCCCGATGATCGGAAGTAGAAACGGTGGAGCTTGAGGCTCTATTTAACCGAAAAAATGAGAAAATCTCCTGAAAAAGTGCGAAAACGCAGCAAAAACTCGAGAGCTAAGCACGAGGACTCCCAACACTTGAACGTGCGGTAAAAATCTGAGGATGGCTGCCAGGGGCGGGGCTTAGGGAGAGGGCAGTCATTGGCTGGGGGCAGTATGACCCAGAGACCAGTGATTGGTTACTACTGAGAAAGACAGATCAGAAACAAAACTGATACCGATTTTTTCTATACCGAGGATTCCTGGCCTGACGACGGGGAATATTCATGAGCATGTGAATCCATGCCAGACCTCATGCTGGAGAAAAAGGGAAGAAGGACCAGTCGGACCCGCCCTGGAGAAACCAGGAGATTTGAAACCGGCTGGAGGAACAGATGGTGAGAGTGCAGAGGACAGGATGCTTGCCCACCGACAAAGGAATCCCTGACAGGTCCACCGTGGTTGGACCAAGGAAGGAGGCAGAGATGAGGACAGCCAGCCGAACTGGAGAGATGGGGCGCATGGTCAGGTCAAGACACACAGCCCGGCAGCAGGGGAACGCTGCAGAGCCGCTTTAGTCCCTCGGAGAGACCGTGAGACACCAGAGTCGGGAAGGGAACCCCACAGATAACCAGAGGTTGCTGGTAAGCATCCAAAAGTGCTTTGTGTGGCCAGGACGGTTGGTCGGAATCCCAAAAGGCAGGAACCTCATAATGGATGTGTCTGGGACCCTCACCCAATAAACTACCTCCAAAGACATCTACTTGAGCACGGTAGCTCGCAGTGGGGTGAGCGAGGCCGACCAGAAAAATCAAGAGATAGAGGTACGGGTCTGGGACCCACACCCAGTTGAGAAGAGCCTCACAAATCCTGTTCTTCAGTACAATACCTGGAAGATGAGAGAGTAAGGCAATCCAGAACAATCCAAGAGAGAGGTATGGGTCTGAGAAGAGCATCACAAATTCTCTTCTGCTGGTCATTTCCTGGCATGAAAGTGAACCGGTGTGCCAAAGGAAAGCAGTAAAACCCTACAGATCTGGGACCCACACCTACAAACTAGTAGAACAAGGTGAAAGTAAGATGTGGCGAAGGAAGTCATTTCCCCCAACCTTCGTGAACTGTGAAAAAGCTAGAGAAGGGCCTGGGGAAGCGAGTAAAACACCCTGCCTTCGTGAAGTGAGGTAAAGAACCTGAGAAGGGGAAGCGCGACATTCCCCCTACTACAGTGATGCTGTAAGCCAAGAGATCAGTGGAAGGAAGCCGTACCTCTCCCTCCCCAGGTCTTGTAGACCGTGAAACAAAGCAAAGGAACGCCGGGGAAGGTGGTCATTCCCATGGCACTGTAAACATACTGAGAACAAGACACTTGGAGAAGGGAGGCCTTCTCTGGGAGCCCAAAAGTGAAGAAAACTATCGTCAATAAGGAATTATGTTTTTGGAACTCTACCGTTTTTAATTTGAACTGAGACCTTTACAACAACACAAGCTGAAACTTTGTTTTGTATCTTGGAAAGGAACTGATACCTGGGGAAGGGAGTCATTCTCTCAGGTGATATACCTACCTGCCTATTATAAAAATGATCCGTCGTCCAGAAGAAGGGAGTCTTTCTTCTGGACCAAGAAGATCCATTATCTCTTTAGTTTAGTTACAAGAGTGAGGGATAGAATTAGGCATTTTGACACACAACACTGGACTCCATTTACTTGGGGATTCTGACAGAATCCTTAGTTCCTTAGTTGAGGCAGGGAAACCCCTCTTAGAGCTAGGGAGAGATAGGTTTCCTCTTTAATTTTTGATTAAATAAAAGTCTCTAACAACCACAATGGCATCTGTTTGTCAGTCTCCTCCTTCCACACTCTTACAAATGGCAAACCTATGTGGAGCTTCCAGAGCCAGCTTCTCTACTGTGACAAAGCCTTTTGCCTGTGGGGAGGTCACAGTCACATCGTAACCTTTGATCCACACGCTGGGTGCCCCAAAAGCCCTCATAGGAGAATCCAGGTAAGAAAACTCTGTAGGGTGGAGCAACCTCCAGGCAGACTAACTAGCACTGGCGACAAAATACTTATACCGTAAATATCCACATTATAAGAACCGGGACAATGGGATTGTTACATGCATCCATCAGGCAATGCTGCCAGATTACCTTTCACTGTTTGTGGGTTTCCTGTGTTTCACTAGCTCAAGAACCCCATTTGAAGGTTCTTCTGGACATTTGATCACCCTGCTGGCCCCTTCTTCCTACCAAATCTAGACCTTCAGATCTATTATCCAGACTTCTTGTTTTGTTGATTTGGCAAACCACCTAAGGCTAGCTTAAATATTTTTGTTTGTAATAGAACTTCTAAACTTCTTTTTATGTCTAAATTCCATTTCTGCCAGCACAGTGAAGGGCCATCACACTATGCAAAATGGCTGCTACTATATATTGCTATTAGACATACATTATAAATATTTCTAAAAACAGTAACGTTGGATAGACATTGCAGTTTCTATCGATCATTTGCCTTACTCAGTAAGGCAACTAATATTCTGTACATACATCATTAGAAATAAGCATTGCAAACATTTTCAAAAGAGCCAGTTCACAATATTAGTACATTTAAATAACTTTTGTTTGAAAGAAAAAAAGAAAAACGTCACCTCAAGATTTGTTTTTTTCTTTGCTCGCATAGCTGTCAGTAACGGATGGGGTGGCTTTAGCAATGCACACCTTACTATGCAGCCCTCACCCAATTAGAACAATACAGAGTGAAGAAGTGACAAAGTGGGGCAGAGAGAAGCAGTTAAATCAAACCACAAAAACGTCTATTGAAAAGGATTAATGAATGTTGGCTCCTTTTCAACCTTCAGTACAGTCTGGAAAGCATCTTTATCATGAATATGTATTATCCAACATCAAATCAATCTAACCTTTGAAAAGGAACTGTGAAGAATTGAAAGTTAAGGCCACTGAATTCCAAATACATTGGTGAAGCTGGCTTTAACCTACTATATGACCATTCTCTAAAAAGAAATTTCAAATGGAAGTTACAACCCTTGTAATTGCACAATTCACACTAGACGATGTATTAAGAAGACACAATCCTGTTGGTCAAGAGTTCACTTTTTCATTATTGCCATAATAGGGTTTTCAGTATGTCCATTAGTTAATTAGGCTTATTTTATTTATGCAGATGAATTCTCTATTGAGGCCATCTGTGCCTCAGACCGTGTGTATTGTGGCTTTACAGTTAATGAGTTCACAAAATCATGACACAGGATTGAGTATAATGTGACAAATCCAGGGAATTCATCCCTCCTCCCCAAGGGGGAGCCACCCCCTTTAGGACTAGGTAGTGTGATGAATTTTGGGAAATCCTCACAGAATCCCAGCCTAAAGTCTCCTCCCATGTGGCCTGGGAAAGGCGATCGCTACCTGATCCTAAACCTGGGGGTGGTATTAGCTGCATGGATCACAAGGGAGGAGTCCATCAAGGGAATGCGAGGATTCCGACAGGGGAGACGCAGTATTCATCCTCTTCTGAGGGTGAGGGTTTCTGATGGCTTGTTTTCATAGTAAGGATTCCCCTCCCAGACTTTCCCAAGGTACAAAGTATGAGATTTCTTTTTGTAAACAGGAAAACGATGTATATAGAGAAGAGGGAGATAATGCAACTACTTTTAGTAGTTCTGATTTTGTTAGGATTGGATAAACCTAAAATAAAAACATTACCTCCTTTAAAACCTCCCCTTGAAAATATATCCTGTAAACCTTTTAAACAAAGTAGATTAAATGATTTTAAAACTAAGAACATGATGGACTCCCAGTCCCATAATGCTCTTAGTACTATGAAGAGGGATGCAGAGTTGCTAAACCGTAGTGAACAGTCTAGTTGTTATAACAACCCACACCTCAGCGGGACCTTTAAACATTTAAAGGCCCTTCAATTACAGGCAGCGTGAGCAGTAGCAGCGGAAGCAGGAGGGAGTAGAAGCTGGGACCGGCACATTGCCATTAGCGGGATGTGCTGAGGAAGAAGCAAAGGTCAGAGACCCAGAAAGGTGCAGAAGACGCACAGCGGTAAGCAGTGTGGAGGCCGGCTGCCTCAAAGGAGAGAGAGGCTCTCTGTGTCCTGCATTTTGCTCCGGTGAGAAGTTCTTATCTAAGCGCATGTGGATCAATGGGTGTTCCATTGACAGTCAGCGCAAATAGAAGGAAGCGACACAAAGCTGTCAAACGTCGGTGAGGGTCCCACGTGTGAAGAAACAGAAGCAGCAACTCCACAGGAGCCGCCAGTAGACAACTGGGCACAAGTACATCTTTTGTATACTGAACATTTAAACTAAAGTGAATAGGAGAATATTATAACCAGCATTGCCCAAGTCAAGAGGGGACACTCAATGAGCAGCAAATGTAACCCTTCAAAAGGAAGATGAAGAATGAGAGAATACTGTACTCACATTGCCAAACCCAAGAGTGGGCAATACTTGAGCAAAGGGAATCTTTCAAAAGGGAGATGTCGAATGAGAGAATACTGTAACGCACGTTATCAAAGTTAAATGGATACAATAAAAGAGCAAAGGGGACATTGCTTGCCTAAAGAGAGATCTCCAACACAGGTACTGTCAACAATCAATAGGTTGTATAAAAAGAAAATCAGAAGTTGCAGGATAAATGCCCTCCATGTAGATATTATCAAGGGGGAGAGAAGTATAACCTGAACAGGCCTACTGGACCTTCCGCAGAAACTTAAAGGCTTGGTTGTTCAACTAACTGTGCCCCTCCTAAAACTATTCCATCAAACCACTGCATCTCCCCACAACCCCTCCCTTCCTCTCTTTTTTTTACCCTAATGTAACATGTAACTTTGTATCTTAATGAAACTAGCGCCTAGATACCTGAGGGTTTTGTGTCCTGTAACAAATGCAAAAATAAATAAATAAACTTGCATTGCCTTACGGCAAACGGATCCATACAAGAAATATTGTCATTTTGTACAATAGACATGTAAAAGAAGTTGTGAACCAATTGTGCTGAAAGTCAAGAGATTGAATCAAGAAGCAGTTGTTGATTTATCTTTCCACATTGAAGATTTAAGTGTGGAAGATTGGAACAAACCTCACCACAGAGTACAAATAGTAGTGGTAGGAGTTTGTATTCGGGCAGGCAGGTATCCAAGGAAAGGGATAGGCAAGTGGACCAGGAAAAGCTGATTTAAAGTACTGCAAAGTGGTAGAAGGTTGTGTTGGAAAAAGAAGTTACAATTCCACTGTACCTTGATGAATCATTATATAAACTATCCTTCTAAAGCGATGTTGTTCATGAAGATGAAATGTGATATGATACCAAGCTATTTGCTTTCAAAGTGAAGAATATTTGTATTGACATTTGGTTTGACATATGAAGAGAGAAACCTTTTTGGTTTACCAAGCAAATATTGTGGAAGCTGTGAAAAATGGTCTTCAAGATAGCCAATTCTTGGTTGGAACTGAATTAGTAAACTAAGCCAAGACAAAGGACATTTTGGAACTGCGCATTTTACTTAGCTAGTGAAAGAAACTTTTCTGAAATTGAACTTTGAAGTCCATGGAACGGCTGACACAATGTTGAGACTTGGCAAACTTCCAAAAAGCTAAAATGTTAAGAGTATGAAAAAGACTTTCAGTGGCATTGTTCCTCAGCAAGCAACTCTCCTCCCAGGGATACAGTGTTGCTATCACCAAACAGGCTCAGTAAAACAAAATACTCCCAAAGCTTAACGAGTGCGTTTCCAGCCTGGAAATATCGCACGCTATGAATACAGAAGAGCTCAAAGTCAGCAAACAGGAGGGCCAGTGGGGAAAGATTAAAATTCAGGATGACGAACAGACCACTTTTAGTCTTGGCTCAGCTTCTGCAGGGCAAAGCAGCCTCCGATTTACACACACACAGAAAAAACAATAACAGTAATTCCCCAATTAGCAACCACAGGTGCAAAGGCACATTAGGAGACCCCACCCAGACAATGCACTATGAATGAATCCAGCACTAGTCAGGCTATTTTGATTGTTGTATAAAATGTGGCAACAAGTGGGACACAGTTGGAGGGTAATAGGAGGACTTATTAAGAGGTGCTGGAGGTGAGATGGGGTGAAGAAAGAGAAGGATGAGAAGGTCAAATTAGCAGGAGGTGGTATCCAAGTGGAGGTGTTAGTAACATTCGAGGAGAAGCAGGAGGTCACAAGTGTATAGGAAGTTTGGTGTGGAATTATTGGCTTTTGGGAGCAAGGAAGGCAGACCATTAGCTAAGAAAAGTAGAAAGGTACAAGTAGACCAGTTCGACACAAGGCAGGTTAAGGATGGGGAGGTGAAATGAGACCCTAGCAATGGGGGGGGTGGGGGAGGGCACAGTCAGGGTTGCAGAGAAGGGATACCAAGACCAGAAGAGAAAGTGTTCACATAGTTGAGGAACAGCGAATAGCTAGCGGCTTTCAACAACCCTTGGACTGCACTTGTCCAGACAGAGATGCTGCAAGAGACTGTGCAATTAACAGAGAGGCTGCTCTCCCTTCAGGAACAAGATCGGAAAAAAAGTTATGGGAACAGCTAGACAAGGCCACAGGGCCACGGTTGGGGAGGGGGGTATAAAATACCAGTGTGCGAGAAATTTGTTCATGGTTTATTTTCATCCCATTTTGGTGATACATGTGCTAATAAAGAACTGTGAACAATTCCTCCTATTTTCAGTCAATTCAGCATCATCCTGAGGCATCCAGGCACCCAGACAAGTGGAGTGAGGAGGTGCCAGTGAGTGAAGCAAACAATGGATGTTGTGAGGCCATATGTCTCTCGAATTCTTGGATTTTACTGACAATTCCAGGCACTCCCATTTCCGTAATACATATTCTTTTTTTCTTTTTGAGAATCAAGGTCTTATAACCAAGACGGGTGTGCCCCATTTCCATAAAATTTATGAACTTTGCTTTTTTTTGTACATTCAGTAGATTGGCTTTACTCAACCTGCACTCCTTGTCATATCATTGGCGATTATTCACTTCAAGAGTTTTTTTATTGCTGGTCCTGTATTATTACATGCCCTAAACCCCATATGCATCCACAGATTTGGAAATGTAAGTAATTAACAATGCCTTTTATACACCTCCTACTCTGGTGGGATTCCCCTTCCCATACTTCAAAGAGGAATTCAACCCAATACATAATCATATTCATGCATACCCCCACCTGTTATTATAACTTTAACCACCAGAATTGTACGGTGCATCACTAAATTGAGTTTAATTTACTGTATATCCAGTGATCCGTTTAGCAAGGGGCTTCACCCATTACAAATGCCTGTTTTAATCAAAATGTTCAACCCTCCACTGGGTCATCCCTTGTTTCTTTTATTTGCAGGCTTTCTTAAACACATATGACCCTCAATGGTGTCATGTTTGAGATACTACGTTTCGTGGAAACACACAATTTCAGATTCCTTAAAATCCAACTCGTCGTCGCCTACTTTTGACTTTAACCTGGCTATGCTCCTGGATGTTATGAATACCCCACCTGACTGGTTAGTGTTCTCAGCAAAACCTGCTTTTCTTGTTCATGTACCAATGAGGAGTTCAGTTGAGAGGGAAAGGCTTCAATAAATGGTGATGCCAAGCAGTGAAGTTTCATCCATTGTTACCATTGTGTCAACCACCTTGGAACGCTGTGTTTTCACCTCAAGGACGTCCGGCTATTTCGCGCACTTCCTTTTTTCACAAGAAACCAATATCTAGATGTACTAGTTAAAGGGATGCTTTCCTTTGCTCCTGATGCATTGACCGGCTCTCCTGAGTCAGGTAGGGTAGCCTTTAACTGAATCTATGTTCCTCTGGGGGCATGAGCTCTATGATCAATTGCCCGAAGTCCATTTGTCAATTTCTGATTAGCTAATCTCAAACATATATAATCATATTCAGTGTTGAGATTGTCCCTCACAGATTATGACACTTTGTATGACTGAGTAACAACCTTTCACATTTCTTAAATAGTTTGAGCATTTATTGGCAAAAGAGTCCCTCCCCTCTCTTTGGAGTCTTGATGTGATTTTGGGATGGAGTTAAACAACATTTGTGAGTAGGTCACTTGCTTTTAGATTGAGGTGTGTCTCTCTATTGGGAGGAGCCATTGTTAATTCATTTGAATAACACAAGCGTAGATTAGAGTTGCTTTAGGGAGGTGGATTTGCTAATCCATGTCTCTATAGGACCTTACTTACTGCACTGTGTTCATCACTCCCACTTGATTTCACATTTAGGTCTGTGGTTATGGATTTATTTTTTATCTTTTTCATTTCCTCCTTTATCACCATCCTCCTTTTTATCAAGCATACTATTTCTATTGTCTTGTTGATTAGGCCCCTTCCCCATCATTAGTTTTAGATCATCAATATCGCTTCAAAATGCGAATAGCTTCTGCATGACCCAATTTGCTGATCAGCATGTCTACTTGAAGGCCTTTTGTAAGTGCTTTCTTTTCCTCTCAACTCGTTGACACCTGCTGCAAGCTTGTTATCTTTTTAAATAAACTTGCGGAACTACAATTAGCTATATTGGAACACCAAAAAGGATACTCGGGTATACAAAGGATACAAGTTGGGTCTTCCAGATGACTCGGAGTGAATGCCGTTGTTGATTATAGACCTTCCAACTAATGTCACTCTTTGACTATTGATATAAACAGTCAAAGAGAGTAATTAGTGGAAAGGGCGAGTTATGGAATGAATACACCAGCCTGTTGAACAAGAACAAAAGGAGTTTTAGTAACTGCCCTTGGACTGGTAGACTAAGTATAGGTCTATTTAGATATACACTAACCTGCTTTGATGGACTTGAAGGACTGTAACCCAGGAAATCCAAGGCCAAAAAAAAAAAAAAACAACGATAGGGAAAGGGAGGTTAGTAGGGAGACTAACCCGAACGGAACGAGGGCCACACTAGAGACGGGTCGGTGCACACCGGATAGCATCCATGAAGTTCAGTGCACTATTCTTACAGCAAAATATGATGATTAGCAGATGAGGATGTAACACAGGGTAAATGTTCACAGTTTAATGGGATTCCGTAGGTCAACAGAGTCCAGGTTAGGCAAGGACTGGCAAGCCCCTTTAAGGTAAGATGATGACTGGAATAAACAAAACAGGAAACGGTCTAAAATCACCATAGAATTCCACTACCCCCTGTGGAAATGTGGAAATGAATAGGGTGAAGGAGGAACGGTTATGTAGCACGACAAGATGAAGTTGTGAGTCCGAAATTGACAGGCAACTGGAGGACAGCGGGTTGAGCCACTGTGGATTGCTGAGTGAAGCCGGGAATTCCCGCGGCTTCAGGTTACCTGAAGTTGAAGCAGCGAGATCCTAGCTCTGAAAGCAAGGACCGCAAAGGAGATGAGCAGCCGGAAGAGACTGCTGGGAAGAGCGGTACGGATGTACTCCAAGCTCCGTAACGAAGATCAAAAGAACAACGATTAGAAGCGCCGTATTACGGAAGGCTTCCGATTTAAATACCAGTCAGCTGATGTGTCAGCTGATGCGTGCGCGCGAGTAAGCGCAATGATGTCAGGTCATGTGACAATCGAATACACTTGTAGAAGATTATCGAAGGTACGCGCAGAATGGAATTTTCATTGCATGAGGTAGGATACCAAGAATGCGTGGCAACAAAGAGTCTGAAAATGTATGTTAATGAAAGCATTTGCCAGGGAGTTTTCCCCAGAGTCGCCACCGTGTATTAAACGGTCTGGCTGATCTCTGGGCTGTGTGTGCAGGATACCGAGCACCTGCTGTATCGACAGGCATGACACTTTTTCTGTTACTATATGTTTAGCCACCTAAGGGTACCAATACATTTTTACTTCTGGGTATAATACATTCTGTTGCTTAGGGTTAATATTCTTAGAGAATGCCCTGGATAATGCTCTCTGCACGAGGATAGTTTTTTAGTTAGTTGTTTTGCAATATAGTTGTGATATTCGTTAGTCATATTTGACTAGAAGGGATTTACAAATGCAGTGTCACACTCTGGGTTAAGCAGACAGAATATGTTTGTTAGAGTAATTGATTTGTAATTAATTACCAATGGTTCCCTATGGCCACCTGAAGGTGGTATACTTTGCAGAAGAGAACGATTGTGCTCCTCTCTAATCTTTCGTGTTAGTATGCAACTTCCATCTATGCTTGATAATATCGATATGCAGTCCTTCTAAACCTTAGCTGTTATTTTATAGAATGTTGCTGCCTCTTGACTGGGTTCTCTCTGCAATCTGCAACTCATACGGGGCTAGTTAATTTTCCATCTGCTCTCTACGTTTCCCTACAAACAGTTCCTCTGTGCTCTCACAGCAGCTTGCTCATCATTGGCACTAACAAGGCCAATTTTACAAGTCATTAAAGTCTCACCTTTTGGAAAATTCTTGATTAATTGTTTTCTTATTATTTTTTGCTTATTCATTTTATTGTACCATTCCCTGTTCAGCGCCTTGGCATAAGGCGCTATATAAAACAAATAAACACTAACAAAGCTGGCTAAGGTTCTACTTCGTTGCTTCTATTCAGGTCTTAGGGTTGGTTTATTTTATCTTATTAGTCCCTACTATGTTTTTATACTTCAATCAAGGTTGATTTGGATTTTTAGATTAGTTTCAGGGATTTCATAGTCCTTTAGTAACACATGAATATCACTTATTAGCTCTTTTGCATCACGACTGGTTTCGGATTGCAGATTTCTGACAGTTTCTTTGATGCAGGTACAAAAAATTGTTTCTCTCTTCCGCTGGTCTTTTGTAGCAACTCTCTCGATCGAGACATGCTAGTGAAAATAACTTTTTCTACACTTTCTTTGAAAATTTAAAAAGGGTTCAGTGCAGCTAAGCTGACTACACTAATGCTTAAAATACTAAATGTGTAGCGTTGATCACTCATAGGCAGGCACACTTTTATTTGTTGGATGCTAAATATAAATAAGAGAGAAAGCCATTCTCTATCTTGGGTGTGGATTCGCTAGGTAGGCTTTAGCACTGTTATTATGTGGAAGCAAGCATTATCGACATGCCAGACTCTAAAATGAGGTGCTTTTGTGAGAAGCGAGAGGAGCACCATCAGTGTTTTTTATAATTAGTTGTTGCCGGCAGGAATCTGTCCCCAGTGGCATACGACATTACGGCCGAACTTGCAGGCAAGTGTTCCTGCAAGCACAATTTTCTGGAAAGAGACGGGTGTGAATACTGTACATCTGGATACAAAGCCTGTGATCATCTTTATTGCCTCAAAAGAATCTCAATCACAATCATCAACCACATCTATGGTGCCTGTCCATGTGGAAAGACTGCAACTCCTGATAGATAACGGCAGGAGCTATCCACCATCAACCTGCCATGATTCAGGGATTGGGAGCTGAAAGCGAAAATAACCCTGTGGTTTCCCAAGTGAAAAAAGGGGATATCTGTTCAGGAGATGAACTACCCATAGCGTACCATTAGGAATTACCTTAAACTGCTAGGTCCTGTTCGAACAGGTATTAAGCGTCTGAATCAAAAGGGCTACCTATTCATAAGGGTCTAAAGAATGGTCAGGCAATGGAAAGATGTAGACTAGTCCATTCTAGCACAAATATTGGTGAAATAATACCCTAAAGGGTTAGAATTCTGAATTTCCTCCAGTTCCTAAGGTGGATTCTACTGAAGATGCCTCACCACACGATGCCAGGAATAAAAAGGTTGTAAAGCATTAACTATTCAAACAGAAAGGAGCTTGTGCTGCTTACAAGGCCATGTCAATAATTATGGACTCCCCCAATTTATAAGATCTAGTTCAACTCCAAGGTGACTTGGTCATCTTATTGTACAGGAATTGAAAACTAATCTGTAAATGTAAAACATATCTAATCTGTTGACTAGACCATACACGCCTGTTTTGAGCCAACATTCATATGATGCCATCTATTAACAGGACAAATTATCTGCAGACCAGGGTGAGAAGGGTAGCTATTTACTTATTTTTGCATTTTTTAAGCGTGCTAAACCCAGAGGCATCAAGGTGCTGGTTGCATTACATTTACAAACATTTGTTTCATAGGAATCAATACAATCAGACAGCCTTTGGACAGGTTTTAAGAGAACAGCAAAGTGCCCAAATAGGATTGTTCTGATCTTACAGTCGGTGATAGGGAGTTCATGTTTTTAGGGGCGATGACCAGGAAACTGGAAACCCCCCCCCCTCTGCTCTGGTCCATTTGAATCTTGAGGTGATGAGTTGGTGGGTGCGGGCAGAGCCAGTGGGTCTGGTCGATTGCGCTTTGCAGAATGTTTTAACAAGGTATCTGGGGGGCAGTGTTAGAGAGGCATTTATGGGCAATTGCCCTAAGATGATGGGCTCACAAATTGGGAGCCAACACGCCTTTGTTGTTGCGGCTGTGATGTGTTCCTACTTCGGAAGTGCAGCTCTGAGTGCATTGTTCTGGATTGCCTGGAGTTTGTTGATGTTCCTCGAGCAAATGCTTGCAAAAAAGGAATTGCAGCAATCCACTCTAGAGCAGATAATGGCACGGGCAACAGTAAGCAACTGTCGGAGGACAGAAAAGGTCTGCAGGAATTGATTAGCTTGGTGTGGTGTGCAGCAGAAGATGATACAGCGTTAACCTGCCCGGTGACTGACAGGGTGGCATCTAGGTAGATGTCCAACATTTTGACATCCCTTGAAACAGCGATTGTGATGCGATCCATGGTGAAAGCGTTGTAGGCTTGATCTAGTTTTCTGAGTGATGCTTGCGAAATTTCCGTCTTGTCATCATTGAGGCATAAGAGGTGGGAGGCTGGATTATGTAAATTAATTCCCATAGGAACTCAGGCTCAACCCAAGAGGATTCCTGCCTCACACACCAATATACACATTCCCATGAAGGTCCTAGCAGGACTCAGAAACTTTAAAGAAGCCGTGACTGGTGCCTTTGCTACAAGGGATTCTGTGGTCAACATCCACCCTCAGATAAATGTGCCCATATTCCTACCAAATGTGCCCATATCCCTTCCAAATGTGCCCATATCCCTTCCAAATGTGCCCATATTCCCTTCCACCTTTTCCATCTGTAGGCCGCTCGTGGCCTAGAACACCAAGTAGAAGGGCTTTGCACGCTGCATTTTATTGGGCATGGTTTCTACATGTCTTGGCTCATCATGACGATGGGTGAAACGAGCAGCAGGTGGTGGCAGAGCTTTCCCGTTCAGAGCAGCTAACTTTTGGAATAGCCTCCCAGGGAATCTAAGACTCGAAGGAAATTATAGCAAGTTCAGGAAATTACTGAAAACTCACCTATTTCAATAGCCTCCTGACATTCCAGGGTCTTGCCTAGGTATACATATGATTACCTGTCCTTCTTGAGCTGTCCTCGGTTTTTACCGTTTCTCTATGCTACTTTCTTCTCAGGTTCTCTCCGCGCCCTGATGCCTGCGGGCTTTCGGCGCGTTATAAACACATAGAAATAGAAGGTTCAAAGTCTTACCACTGCTGAGCCATAGCTAGCCCTGTGTTCGTAAGCACTTTACACAGAAGCACAAGCTTAAATGTTTTGGTAAACCATATATATTTTGTTATGCATGACATGAATGAGGATATCCCCACAACAATTAAAGGTTGTTTTTGCTCGCTTTTCATGGAGTTTTTCCTTTTTCAAACTTAGTAAATTCGGTTTTCTGATATGCAACCCCACCCAAACATTTGATGGAGTTGTATGGAAGTAAGTAGAAGTACTTTGCTGTCTATTTTCTTGGGCATGACTTCAACATGCCTTGAGTTACCATGAAATAAGTACATTACACACATGCACCGTGGCGTTGTGAACTCCTCTCTCCAGCTGTCTCGCCTTTCAGCAATGTACCCCAGAGAATACAGTTGAGATCCATGATAAATTTGGTCTAGTTGTGCACATAGCTCCTCCACCTTTTCCTTCTCATGACTTCCTTGAGCGTCTTATCTATCCTCTGATCCAGATCACTACTGCATGTTCTATCAAACTCCTCCTTTACCTCTCTGACAGGCAAAGCGTTTCGATGTCATAACCTCATGGCAGGAGGCTCTTTTCAAATGTAGGATAGCATAACATACATGTTAGAACAAGTCACATTGGTGTCAAACATCACCTTAGATGTGCTTTGTTCTATGTCTGCAGCATCAGGATCAGAACCTATGGCCTGCAGGCCAACGTGAATGAAGCCATGGAACATTCAGTCATCTCAAAAAGCACTTCTGTTACATTTTCCCAGTGTGGGTGCTCATCCGTTAAGTCCACATACGGGTCACCCTAATAAGAAACCAGCAGAATATAGAGATTTATCCTCCTATTAGAGCAACACTGAAACAGTTGTTTTGCCAAGGTTTGACTGCCTCTCCCCATATGGGAAATCAAGTTTGCAGAAGTTTCCATGGCAGAGCCCATGGTCAGGGGGCCATCCAGCTTGACAAAGCCAGTTCTCAACCTCAGCCATCATCTTGAGTGCATCAACACGCCAAGTCATGACTATGCCAACCTGAACTTGGTTGACATGTCGATCCAGTGACTGAAGGAAAGGTCAGGAAGGAGGTGGACCTGCAGCCTTCCTGTAACTGACCGATTAATTCAGTACAAGCTTGTTAAGTGCAACTAATCGAGCACGGATTTTGTGACAGACCACGGGATAGTGGAATTATTCAGAATCTAGTTCCAGGTTGTTCTATGAAGAGGGAAAGCCTTTGGATTAGGAAATCAAGTGCTCTCAGAAAAGACAATTCCAGCTCCCTTCCGGCTAGGGCTCCTACTACACAATATTTGATACAAAAACATCTGGTGATTACAGACTGGTGCTGGATCTGAAATCTCTCAACAACTGTTTCCCATATACAATTAACAATGGTCACCTTCCCAGACAATAATCCCTCAAATGAAAAAAAGGGATTTTATTTGGGCTAATTGGATCTTCTGATGCCTCTCTTCACATGGCGATTTACAAGAATGCCCTGAGGGATCTGCATTTTTCTTGAAAAAGCAACATTTAGAGTTCAGGGGCTAGGATTGGACTCTGCACCGTGGGTTTGAAAAGGTATTGTGATTAATATGTTTTACTAACAAGGTGTCCAACTCCTTTCTCTTTGGGATGATTGGTTAGTTTCACTTTCTTTTTAAAGGCATAATCAGATGCCACAAGCCCTGCATCATGCTGTGGAAGCATGGTTTCCTAATGAACTGAAATAAATGCTTTACTTCCTCATTCCATCCTATACACTCCAATTCATCAAGCTTATTGTTCTACAGATACCAGACATTTTCTGTGAGACAATCGTATGGCCAAGCTTCCATGTGCAAACTGTACTCTAATCCTAAAAGAACACATCATGGCAAGAAAATATTTTCAGATGCAGAGTGACAGGATTGGCCCCACCGAGGTGTACCCCAGGCTCACCTTCACTTAAAACAAATGGCCCAGCAATGTTACCACTGCACTCTCTACTCTCGTCAGTAAGCTGCCTTGATGGTTCAACATTGTTTTGCCAAAGCAAATTACTCTGCTTTAATTTACTTCAACACCATTACTTTGTTTTATTTCAAATGTTTCTTTAATGTAGGTGGTCTCCCCATACCATCCAACTCTATCACGATCAACCAAAAAACCCCACACACTCCTATACCCCCATAATCCTCAGAAACACATACATATTTACTTCCCGATGATGTAATGCTGTACAAGTACGTTAAAACAGAGTAATTTACGTCAGGAAAACCACGGCACACCACCTTGATATTCCCATTTTCTTTCCGTGTGGGGGTGATCTGCTGGTGGCTGTCAGCCACCAATGTGAAAATAAAGTTACGCATTGTAGTGACTACCTTACTCCTATTCGATAGTCCCCTTTCCTCCCTACTTTTGGGACATTGCGTCCATCGGGACGGGACCGGAACACTTCGAAGCATCAAAAATGTATTGTTGTCCTTTTGTTTTTATGCGGGGCCACTGCATGTGACAATAGCCCCGACTTCAGGAGCTCCGCACGCGCATCGCCCTTCAGTTCTTTTCTATCACCACAGTCGGAAGACCATTAGCAAAATAGAGGATACTTATTAGAGGGGATTGCGAATGGGCGTCTGGAGGAAAGAGGAGTATGGACTAGGAATAAGGTAGTCACTACGGTGAGTAAAGTTGTTATACTACTACGTCCCGTCCCCTTTCCTCCATACTTTTGGGCGATTCCCAAGCACTGAGCACTGAGCAAAGAAACGGGAGGATGGAAATTTCCCTTACTGGAACAGGTTCTTAAGAACTACCGGGCCAATCTGGCCATTAGCCCGAGAGCTCAGGTCAAGACAATAGTGTCTGCAAAAAGCCAAATGAGAAGCCCACGTAGCCGCCCTGGCAATGGACTCCCAAAGGACATATTTCTGGAAGGCAACAGCAGCCACTTTGCCACAGACCAAATGTGCCGAATGCCCTTTGGGGGCTGAAGGCCTTGAATTGTGTAAGCCTCTGAGATGCACGAAGCTATCTAGCGTGAGATGGATGCTTTCGAAGCCGGTTTCCCTTATGGGTGACCAAAAGTAACAAAGTTGTGAAGAACTTCTAAGCTCGCTTGTTCTGTAAAACTTCAGAGCGTGTCTGACGTCTAGGTTAGGTAGAACCCTCTCTGCATCCGAGACCAAATTCGGAAAGAAAACCAGTAAGGATGTTGATTGATTCATGTGGAATTAGGAGACGATTTTTGGGAAGAAAGAAGGATGAGTGCAAAGCACAACCTTATCCTTCTGGAAGGTTGGGAACAGATGCTCGACAGAGAGCTTGAAGCTTGCTAATTCTTCTTGAAGATGTTACAATAATCAAGAAGGCCACTTTACAAGAAAGGAACTTGAGCTCACTAGTGACCATAGGTTCAAATAGCTTGTGACACAAAGCAGTGAGGACCACGTTCAGATCCCATTTCAGGTGAGGAGACCTGACCGGCGTAAAGAGGTGGAGAAGACCTGCAAAGTGCCTCGGGTACCAGGCCGTCAAGCTGAAGGATTGTGGGGAGGGGTGCCACACCTGGTGATTGCTATGGTGAAGGAGGTCGGGAATATGCAGCAACCTGATTGGGCTGCATATCGATAGGTGCTGCAGCTCAGAAAACCAGAACCTGGCTGGCCACCAAGGAGCTATGAAGAGGAGAGTGCAATTGGAGGCACTCCTGAATTTTCAGAGTGACCAATGAATCAATGGCAAAGGCGGGAAGGCATAACCCTTCATGTTGCCCCAAGGGATCTCATGGGCAGTCCCTGGAAGATGCTCCGAGACCATCCATGGAACTGTAAAGTGGTAGCTTCCTGTTAGTTGTTGTCGCAAAGAGGTCCACCGTTGGAGAACCCCCTTGCTGGAAAAACTTGGTAAGAACATCGCTGTTAATTTCCCACTCGTAATTCACCACAGACTGGCGCTCAGGGAATCTGCAGCAACATTGATCTGATCTGGAATGTGCACGGCCTGTAGCCAGACATTGTGCTGGTTTTCCCAATTCCAAATCTGGATTGCTAGATCCGTTAGAGGAGGAGCCCTGCTGCCACCCTGGTTGTTTATGTAGAACATAGCTACAGAATTGTCTGTGCACATTCACGCCAACTTTCTGATGTTAGAGGGCTGGAAAGCTTTCAATGCCAGAAGAACTGCCAGGAGTTCTAGGTAACTGATATGAGACATTCTGTCATGGGGCATCTACAGATTGTACACCTCGAGGTAACGCAGCTTCGCAGCCCACCCTAGGAGGGAGGAGTCTGTTGTAACCGTAACCTGTGGGCAGGGCTCCTGCAAGGAGGTTCCCACTGAAAGATTGCTGGTGGATGACCACCATTGAAGATCCGCCGTCATGGAGCCTGGAATCAGAATCATTTTGGAGTCCGGGTCCACGGCTTGGGACCAGCAGCTCCGAAGCACTAGCTGTGTGCATCTCATTTTCAGTCTTGCAAGAGGTAGGGCTAACTAGCCATCAGGCCCAGGAGTCTCTGGAACCACCAGGCCAACATGTGGGAGGACTTCAGGAAAAGGTGGCACGTGGCCGATAAATCTGCAATTGTGTCCTCTGTTAGGAACACTGTCAGTGACAGTATCCCCAGTATCCCAACAGGAATCTGGAAGAATTAGGTCTTACGCAACTGTCAGATGATTTCCACCAGTTCACCGACAGCCCCAGTTGGAACAAGAGCTGGAGGAGTGACTGAAGATTGGCCGTTGCAGCCCATGGGCAAGGACTCTGAAGAAGTCAATTGTCCAAATATGGATAGACATCAACTCCTGCAGTCTGAGGAACGCTGCAATGACCACCATCATCTCCATAAAGACACACAGTGTCGAGCTGAGACCAAACAGCAGCACTCGATACTGTAAGTGTTCCGTTCCCACAGAAAACTTAAGCTCTTGCCGATGGGGGTCCCATATCAGGATATACATGTAAGCATTGTAAAGATCTTTTTTTTTATTGTAACAATTAGTTATTTTCACAACTTTAATTACAAAAATAAGGACAACTTCTTCATCCTATTTCTTTTTTTTCTATGGTCGTCCGTATAAGTTCATCATTAAGTTAAAATTTTAATGCACTTCCGAATTAAAGACCTTTTTCTTAACTAGAGTCTTCTTCCAAAAGATTTTCAAGAAAATCTACCAAGACACAAATGAATCTAACATTATTTCCAGCTATTCGAGAATTCCACAGGTGTTCAGTTTGTTGAAGGGTCGATGTTAAGTGCTGAAGAAAGAATGAGCGCCTGGTTGCCACATAGCCACATTCAGAGACTAGATGTTTGAGCGATTCTGATTCATTTTTACAGAACCTGCATCTATTGTCAGATATGTCTTTGTAATGTCTCAAGTACATCATCTCTTTGGTTTTATATGTGTTAAGCCGAAGTCTTAGAAACTTGTTGAGATGATATCTTGATGGAATCTTGTTAAATATTTGGGTAACTTATCTAGGCCGTTGCAAGTCATGCCTAGGTTAAGTGATGATGGCATAGTCTCACGCAGTTCACCATTTTTTATCCAATACCAACATCTCAGTTTTTTTTTGGCAATCTGTGGGGTATTGCATACAGTGTCCTAGGAGATGTCGGTGACTGCCAGTAACTTTCTAATTTTCGTAGCCCAGATATATAACATGCCTGAATATTGTGTTACCGTCGATTCTTTTAGTATTTCATAAGCTGGTGCAACCGTATTAAGGTTCATTTTTCGTAGCAAGGCGATGGATTTCCATAGGATCAGGCCAGCTAATGGATCAAGGCCTAGTTCATGCCTTGAGATCTACCACACTGAACCAATCGCCCCTCCAGAGAGAGGACCTTATCTGGCTGGGCGTGATCATCTTGAATTTCTCTTGGGGTAGGAAAAAATTGAAGTTGGAGAGGTCGAGGATAGTGCGCAGGCCAGGCTGGTTGGGTTTGGGCACTGTAAATAGACTAGAGTAATAGCCCTCCCCTTGCTCCCACAAGGGAACAGGTTCCACCGCTCTGAGGTACACACGTTTCTGTACCTCGGCTCTGAGGGAGGGAGACCCAGTCTGCTGATGGTCTGCCACGCCTCCAGATGAGACGGTATATGCCCTCCGACCAGAGTCTCATGTGACTGATGGAAAACATCATTTGCATGGTTTGTCAGCGGCGAGACCACCTGTTGCTGAAGAAGAGGCTGATGACCGAGAGAAAAACCGTCCACTTTGCATTTGCAACGAGGAGCACCAGAAGAACTTTCTTCCTGGCACGCTAGACGCTCCTGAAACCCTCTGAAACCAGAGAAAGACATTGTCTGGGTCCCGACCTCCATGTATAGGCCACTTTACCTGGGTGTGAGGCAAGAACCACCAAAGATTTAGCCATTTGTGTGCTTGCCTTTGCTTTATTAAGTTCCTCATCAGTGAAGGAGTGGAAGGGAAGATCAAGTACTTTGTCCTGAACTTCCTTTGAGAACTTTGTAGCATGCAACAAAGCTTGGCGGGAGATGTCTACTCCGACCATAAGGCCCCGAGCAGAAGTGTCTACATGATGGGCCATGGCCTCCAGCAGGGCTTCAGCCAGAACTCTGGCATTGGATAGGCCCTCTTTAAAATCTTCCAGCCTTTTGCAAGGAGTGCATTCCTGAAATTTGGAAAGCGCCTTCCACAACTTGAGATTTGCTGCTGCAAGGATTACTTCAGTAATTGCCTGGCACAGCTGAAGACCAGAATTGGAAAATACTTTTTCCCCAATGGAGTCAAGAAGTTTGTCCTCTTTGGACAGGACCTGAGAGGCAGCTGTAGAGGATGGCTTAGCCTGGAGCATAGCTGCTGCCACCACTGTTGATAAGGGGAGTGGACATGCAGTCAAGGGTCATGCAGTCTTCTGAAGAGTGTAGCTTGTAGCAAGTGTCTATTTTACTATTTATGTGCTGCCGAGAGTGCAGATTTTCCCAGACCTTGCAGGCTTCTGCAAGCACATCCTTTTGAAGGAAAAGGCCTGTGCACTCCTGTGTCGTAAGAGTTACGGCTCCTGAAAGTACACCTTCTTATGGAGCCGGAGGCTTGGGTATTGGAACATCCAGCAACACCATCATATCCACGACCCGGTCATGAAAGGCTCTGACAGAGTGGGGCGGGTCTTCGCTATCCTGGTCTACTCGGGTCCTCGTCAGTTGTGGTAGGAACAGAAAACTGATCTGCAGCATGTATCTCAGACCCTGTGGGTAAACTTGTCTGCGCAACCGGCGTCTTAAGAACTGGTGAAAGTGGAGGCAGTGGTGGCAGTGGAGGAGGCGGCGCCACCGAAAGAGCAGAGGCGGCACTTACCGAAACCGGCTGAGGGATAGGAGCAGGCTGCGTCTTGAGCACACAGCATACAAATCTAAGGTTTCAATTGGTAGCCATGCAAAATACACACATCCTTGAATACCAGGTGCAGGTAGATACCATGCCAATTGGTCCCACAACGAGTGAACACACAGTATATCAAATGGCCTTTGAATAGATCCTTAAAGTACGCATTCATCGCATCAGAGTGCATAGGGGCCTGGAATTTGCCAAAGAACGCGTCCTCATAGGAAGGTCTAGGCACAGGAGTGGGTAGAGGCTGCTCTGGAGGGGGGAATACCCCCAGGATTGTAAAGAGGCTGGTTGCCAGGATGGCCCTCCACCAACTGGATCGACATAAACTAAGTGAGTAGACTAAGGAGGAAGCGAGACTGTGTGTGGCAGCAGAAATGGAGCACGCCAATCCATTGGAGGGCTGAAAGGATTCCTATTGTACATATTCCATGGAAAATGCTGCTCGGCCCCAAAAATAGGACCCCCTGCACCAGCTGCTGAAATGTTGGTGTGAAAGAACTCATCAAAATGGCTGCCTCAGACCGCTTGGGTTGAACTGCCATTTTGGCGCTGCCTGAGGTGAACTGCGTCACAGGTTTCCAAGAAGCAATTGTCACCACAGAGGTTTCAGGGGCGTTTTTTAATCCATTTTAGCCTTGTGACAGAGAACCTCGGCAGAGCCGATGCTAGCAGATCTGGAGCGCTTTATGAGCCCCTTTTGATTCTGCAGAAGAATAAGTCCTCTGTGAGGGAACCTTGGCAGGGCTGGTACTTGAAGACTTTGGGCCTTTGCCCTGCTTCTTTGCACCTTCAGCAGGATCGGTTTGACCAGAAGATTGTTTGTGGGAAGGCTTAGGGTAACCCCCTCTGTAGCCAGAACCCCTGGAGGAGGCCCCTCGATCTTGCCGGTTTTAACTATAGCCCTTAATCGGGGATCCTCAGGATAACCCTGGTACCTTTAGTCACTGTACTGGAAATTTCGAGACTAGGCTTGGTAGGTTTAGTTCCAAACTTGAAACATCAGGAATAACCCCAGTGAAACCAGCCCCAGAAATGTTGGGCGTAACCTTAGCCCCCAGATGGGGAACCTCTGATGAATATCCGGTCCGGACAGCCCCTTAACAGGGGGCTTTGGAGCAAACTCCGGAATCCACGTTAGATCCCTTTCAGAACACCTTAGGAGAACCATGGTACCAGAGCCACTTGGGCCCCTCCTGGAACCAGAAGACCACGGGAAGGAGTCCGCTGCCCGGGGTGCCCTAGAAAGGAAGGAACTTACCGGATGCTTCCTTTTTTCATCAATGAACTGCTGTAAATATGGAGGAGGAAGCTGTTGGAACACGGCCTCCCACCTGACGGGTCTATGCTGGAGTGCCAGGACAGAGAGGGAGCCGCAGTAGAAGTAAGAGTCCCACCAATGTTCCGGGCCCAAGCATTCCAGGCATAGAGAATGGGGATCCACCCTCGAGAAATGATGTTTGCACAAAGAAACAGGACACGAATCCCAGAAGCTCTGGTACAGAGAGGAAAGAAGACCGTGGAACGGTAGCAGGAAGATGAAGGACAAGGGAACAAAAAAGAAAATTCCCTACAATGCCAGGGCGCCCGCATGGAGAAATAGACTGAAGGGTGAGGGTGATGCCCAGGGTGGAGCTCAGGAAGGCGGGGCTACGGGCACAGTCCAAAGGACAGAACATCATTTTTGATGCTTCAAAGTGCGACGGTCCCCTCCCAATGGACAGAATGTCCCAAAGGTATGGAGGAAAGTGGACAGGACGTAGGAGTAAGTGTTCGTCGATTCACTGAAGCAGATCATCCAAACCACAGAAGCAAGCTATTTGGGATGGGAGGCAAAAAGGATCCCACCTAACTCATGGCAAATTGTCTCAAGAGGAAGCTATCAAATAGTCCAAATAGAGAGAACTGAAAGCAGTTCATTGTGCCCAAATTGTGTTCATACGTCTGAAGGTTGGCTAGGCAGTGACAGTGGTGGAGGCAGCTGTTGGTACCAGCAGGAGGCTGGGGGTGCACTGGGTACCAGGGAGGGGCCAATGGAAGGGGCCAATGGAAGGGGCAGCCGCACCTCGTGCCCATTCCCTGGCTCTGCCACTGGCCAGCTAGGCATCAAAAGTATATCAATATAGAAGAAACCCCTCGCACTCCAGGAGAAAAATCTTGCCTTCACTAACTGCATACTCTGGGCAGAGAGAATGAGCGTGTGGACAAGTTGTGCAAGTACTTTCCATCCTCCATTCATTATGCCCTTAGTGCCTAACCTTTTCAACAATTGTTCATCTATTTTGCGCTCCCAAGGTTGGAACTTTTTGTGAATAATTCCAATAACATAATCCCAATTTTTTGTTTTGGCTATTAGGTGGCACTGAAAGAGCTACCTATGAAGCCGAGACTATTGTCATTACAATAAGAGCTTTAACATGAGAGCTTGAAATAGGGGCTTTGAATGCAGGTTTGTAATGATTTTCAGTGCAGGTTGACATAGGACGATGGATATATGTAGTTTGGCTGTGTATCCCACCCATTTAACGCCCATTTCTAAGTGAAATCGATAGGATTTGCCTCCCATTCCCACCCATTTTCCCTCCAGCCACACCTCCTTTTGCACTCTTTGGCTCAATTTCTACGGTGTGGTGAATTTGTCATCCATTTTTACTTCCAAAATGGCAGCCGCCATATTTAATGTTAACAAAAAGTTATTTGACTTTATTGATGCTTCTAAAATATGTACTACAGCTTTGAAGCTATGTTACACATTTTTATGTATTTTGTATTTAAAATAAACAAGTTAAATTAATAGTTAAGTTTTGGTCTAAAATCTTTCAAAATGTTCATATGGAGGGCAAACTGCTTGGATCGACATTACATCAAAGGTCGACATAGAAAACGTCATAAGAAATTTAAAGAAATCCAGGGCCCCGGGGCCAGATGGATTAAGTAACATCGACTTAAAACAAAACCCGGAGATCTGGGCAGTCCTAATAAGGACCATCTTCGAACAGTGTAGACTGACAAGAACGCTCCCGCCGTCTTGGGTAAACGCGGTGGTGGTGCCAATCTTCAAACGAGGGAATGGAGAAGAACCGAGTAATTATAGACCAATTGCACTACTTGATATAATAGGCAACATTTTTGCAACACTCCTTCTGACCCATTTTCGTAGCTGGGCCAGTTCATCACCGGCAAATGACCCGTTTCAAGTGGGGTTCCTAAAGAAGGGAAGCACTACAGTAAAAATCCTCATTTTAAATTTGATAAAAGCCAAGGTCAAGTAAGGAGCACCAACCGTGTTCATGGCTTTTGTGGATCTGTCGCAGGCGTTCGACAGAGTGGACAGACGGAGACTGTGGAACAAATTGGAAAAATGGAACTGCCCTAGGGAAATACTGGACCTGGTGAAGGCGTTATATACCAACACCAAGCTAAGAGTGCGCCTAAACAATCAAGGCCTGCTGTCGCAAGAGATACCGGTGGAACAAGGAGTAAAACAAGGGTGCTCTCTGGCCCCGGCATTTTTTATTGCTTTTCTAGGGGACCTTAAAGACTCGGACGAAGCACTAACAGCTTTTCCTCCAAAGCTGGGTAAGACCAATATACCACGTCTACTATACGCAAACGATCTAATAATATTAGATCAAACCCAAATCGGCTTACGACGACAACTCGCCAATCTGGCACAATATACGGAGCAAAACAACCTCAAAATAAACAAAGCTAAAACAAAAATATTGATATTTGGAAAAAAGGCTAAGAAAACATCTGCAGGCTACAAGTGGGCATTGGACAACGTAGAAATCGAAGTGGTCCAAAGCTTCAAATACTTAGGAGTCCACATCGCTAACTCGGCAAAAGAAGTTACAACGCAGAAGATCCTGTGTGAAAAAACAAAATATCTTGCGGTCCAAATGAAAATGTTAGACCGAAAATATGGCAAGTTCTCCCTGGTCCCGACGATTGAATTCTATAAAGGGAAGGTGGTGCCAACCTTGACATATGGCATGGGAGCGACCCTGAACATTCCTAAGAACATATGGCGGAAACTTGAGAGTTACATCTGGAAAACGGTCCTGGGTCTGCCAAATGCGACCGCAACGGAATTTATCAGAAGAGACTTAGGCCTACTCTCTCTAGAAGCCACGGTGGAATTAAATGCAATGCAACTCTGGAGAAACACTCATCAAGGACAGCTTGCCTATTTACAAGATAGTGGCCGACGAAATAGCAAACCATAGCCTGGCTATTTTAAACAATTGGACAAACAACCTGAGAGAAAAGCTCACTGATATCGCCTGCAATGAAGAGGACCTTATAAATAACCCTACAAGAGTGAAGTCAAAATTGGAAGACCAAGACTGGATAGAAACGTTGGAAAAAGCGCAGAAGAACAAACTGACTAAAGATCTGCCCCCTAACTTCAATAAGTTAAAAGAACCAATGAGATACTGCAGCAAACTTCCAAATAAGCAACTAAGAAAAATGTTCATGAGGGCACGTTTCAATCTCCTACCAACCGGGGAAATCCAGGCGATCAGAAGACAAACGAACGAAAAGTCTTGCCGACTCTGCAAACAAATAAATGAGATTGAATCGATAAAACATCTGCTGTTATATTGCCCAGAGTTAAGTAAAACAAGAGCCACATACCTGACTACCCTATCTACAGATCTTTCTAGAACACTAGAAGATGCAGATACAACATGGTGGAATAGGCTAATGTCAGGGGAGAAAACTAAATGGACGATAGCGACTGTGAAGATTTTGGAATGTGCATTAGAATCAATTGCCTCTAAAGTCCCGACGCTGACCGACGACGAGGCCCCCGACCTGGAATCAACACTCTAACAGGGAAGAGGAGGAAACCAGGCGGGAATCGCCCCCTGTTTGGGTTTCAACTGTGGGACTGCTGCATTTTTCTGTTTTCCTCTGTCGCTCTTCGTGTGGCTCTTGTTAGTTGACCAACATCACCTTTTTGGAAAAATTGTTAATGCAATTATATACGAATAAAAAAAAAATAATAATAATAATGTTCATGTAGGGATCTGTGGGGTGTTGGTTCAGTGTTTGTGATGGAACAGCACCTGATTGACTGTGCAGTGAGGGATCAGTATGATGTGGGTGGTTCTCCAGTCTCTGTGTGTTCACTCACGGCAGCCATTTTCTTTCACCATCTGATAAAAAGTTGGTTAATTATATTGTATGTCTTTTGTATAATCAACCAATCCCATTTAAAGGACTTACGGCAAAGGAAGGCCAATTATCTTAATTGTAAAGTGGATGTCATCTACTGCAAGCTTACAAAACACACTTTGTGAATGGCACTGAGCCTTGACGTATTCTGCGGGCTCTACCCACTCCACCTGAAATAAGAAGTGGGCAGGTCCAAGGGAACAGCAGAAACTTCACCAGACAGACATAGTTCGCTGGAGCGGGGAACATCATGGCCTCCTCCGATTTAGGAGGCGTGGCGCACTCCATGTGTGACTATCCCCGCAGTAAACCCTCTCTGCTGACCTCTGGCTACAGACTGCAGCGCAAGTGTCCAGGTGCAGTTCTCTGAGCTCTGAGGCATTGTCCAAGGAACGAGCTTGGCGCTAAAACATTTCTTTTTTTTTTAGAAAACTGGTGGTGTGATCCCAAAGAGCCTCAGCTACCAGCCCTCCCCTGTCTGCAGGCCAGAACGTAATAGATTCCCAACATTTCGTGATATTTTTCCAACCAAAATGATTTTATAATCTTTTATACAATATTTGGTTCGACTTTTCTAGTGCCGACCTTCCTGTCCCTAAGAGCTGTAAACTAGTACAGAAATGCAAGCTCGGACTTTGCTTTGCAGTATTTCCTTGTTAACTCCCTCCCTGGCCCTCCTTTTCTCGTAAAGTTACTTCCATTCCCCAGCAAAATACTTCAATCGGGATGATCTCGAGGTGTGGGCTTTGGGGACAGGGCCAAATTTAAAATAAAAGCAACATCGACACGTTTCCATTACAAAGGGTGTCTGCAACAGTGGCTTCCGCTTCACTGAAACAATGCCCACTTCCCCATTTACCAAATTTATTAGCAACCATGTGTAACTCAGGACTTATTTCCCGCATAATTGCAGTGCCATTGCAAACTTAATCGAAACAGAACGCAAATTCAGGCCTTCCAGCTTCAGAGCTAAGCGTGATCATCCGGGAGTAAACTGAAATGACGTCTGGGCATAACAGAAACACAGAATTTATCAACATGACACCTTACATTGTTATGACTCGCAAACCGCACTGTGGTTTTCTGACCGGCCAACACCAAAATCACTACAGGGAGGAGCTGGCTGAAGGGGAAAGGCGGACGAAAAGGTATTGTCTATAAGCATAATTGGGTGAAAATTCAGGACAGCCTGACCCAAAAAGGTATTTCTCATTCGGATCCATGCAGCGCGCAAGGAAATAAGCACTGTGGCCTATTATCCCAGCAGGTTCAGACCCACCATTTAAACATACATTGCAAAGCAAACCATAAACCCTTGCGTATTGCAGTGTGGGACCCCGCCCAGGTGTGTTGCCCCTTTTAGGGAATGTGTCCCTCCCCTGTGTGTTGCCCTTTTAACATGGGCCAAGCTAATAAAAGGAGCCTCTGCAGACACTTTCCCCTACTGTGACAAGACCACACAGACCAAGAATAATACTAACCCACGACTACATACTCAACCCGAGAACATGGAGAATTGAGGCTCAAGCCTCGGTATCCAAAAATCACTGCTGATGGATAAAAAAATCTATCAGTAAGAAGAAGAAACTCGGACGCTCACCAGATTCACTGCGAAGATCCTGTGAAACGAGCACTACTGTGACAAGACCACACAGACCAAGAAAAACCTAACCCACGACTATCAACCCGAGAAGATGGAGTAATGAGGCTCAAGCCTTGGTATCCAAAAACACAGCTGATGGAGTGAATCTAACAGCAAGAAGAAGAGTGCCAGATGCTCACCAGAACCGCTGCAGACTCCCAAGAGGAACGGCTGAGTCTGTGTCTCATTTATGTAGGCCGGCAGGCCTACACGTGGAGGCACAGGCCAGCATGCCCTGATGCCGTGGGACCCTCGTGTCAGGACAGTGGCAGAGGTCTGCATGGTCATGGGCATGGCTGGCTGTGCACCCACCCCCGATGGTGCTGGAGTCCCATAGCACCTGTAACACATATCTGGATGTACATGAACTTTGTTGCCCCGATGGGCTTGCTTTGAAATTCTGTTAATGACCTGCTGCGCAGCAATCACCTTCCTCACACTTTGCTCGCAGAGGACTGATGAATGGAAAGGCTGCAGCCTCTGCCTTGTAACTTCCACAGCTCACCTTAAGCCCCAGTCATCGTAAGCATAAAAGGATTGAGTATTAGCCTAGCTACCATTTATAACCTTCGCATAAAATGTTAACTAGTGAACTGCCGCTCAGCAGTTCATAATTTCCTCTACATTCATTACCTAATTATTAACCATGACCGCCAACTGTTTCACCTAACAACATGGCTCCCTGACTGCTCTCAATTAAATCTTGCAGTTAACTACTCTGTCTTGTAGGAGAACAGGATGGAGGAAAGGAGAGGTGGTGTAACCTTAATTCACCAAACTCCCAGTTAGGGTTCTAGAGGTGGGCGAGCCAGGCAATGCTTGGACAGCCCAAGGCTAAATGGCTAGGCTGAAGCTTAACTCCAGCACTGCTCGGCTACAGATGGGCCTTGCCTGCTCACCTTACAGTCCTGACATACTTAAACAAGCATTGGCAATGCCAACAGTTTGGGATTTTGTGTACGCATGGGAAAGGCGCTTCTCAGGCACAACCGTAGTAGTATTATCTGGTCATTGACGATAAGTGCAGAATGGTGTAAGTACCTAGGCACCTAACAGCAGTGCCTGTGAAATGCCTAGTACTTATACACAAGCCAAAACTTGTTCTGGTGTGGAGAATGGGAGGGTAGATGTGTTTTCATTTGAGTGGCCTCCAGCGATTCTCTCCACGTTTCCCCTCATCTTATTTCTAATTTACTTCCTGTTAAAATACAGCTTTCTGGTAGTCCCTGTGCAATTCTTTTCCTCTCGTAAGAGGATTTCTGGTGGATGTCTCTGGTTCCTTCCCATCTGATATCACCTGTTCTGACACAGATCACCTTGCACAAACTCCAATTGGTGGGTTGGGAAGTTGAAAGGCTACCACTATAGCAACTATAAGAACACAATTATGTTGGCTATGCACAATAATGCAAATACTGCGACTTTAAGAAGGCGTTTTAATTTTCAATGTGCTAATTTATGCCAGTACAGCCACTGTAAAACAGATTGCTGTGAACAATAATGCTGTACTGCAACTTTAAGATTCAGATGTTTTGTGCCTATACATATCAGCGTTGAGCTCGATTATACGGTCCTACAGCAAGTAGATAAAGTATGTTAGATTGGCCTGAACACATTACTGGTACTTAACAGAACCGATCTCTCCCAGCCTTCTTCCGTCCCTCATCCCCAATGAAGGACTTTCCCACCTCCAATTTACATACATATACACAAAACATTACAATCACACAACACTCGCACTGTATTTGATCTTTAAATGTTATCTTTCTTGGTCTCCTGATCCTTCTGGTAGACCACTGTTCCCTCTGAATCCCTGCACAGGAACAGGACACAGAGGTAGGTTGACAGTTCCCTTCCTGTGCACATTAATACATATAAGATCGTTCAAATAGATCCCTGGATTACGTCTAAGGGCTATTTTCTCTCTGCTGGCACCAAGGCCTTGTTGGCCTGAACTTGGGTCAATCTGCAGGGCCTTTGTCCCTGTAGCCACTTGGCAATTACTCTGGCGTTAACAATGCTGCAGAAACATGGTAAAATAGTGACAGCCTGCGTATCATGGGAGGGGTTGCAGACCACCGACCATTATGGACTGGCCGCTACTGCCATTTTCACACTCCCCGCCCCCCCCAAGAAAATGTCAATGCCAATTTCATGTTACCACCAGAAAAATGTACACTGCTTTCAGACAAATGTCATGCCAGCTTCATGAGAACACTACCCCATGTCTGTTGCAATGGCAGAGGGATCAACAGACAACCAATGCTGTAACAAGAATAAAGAAAGTAGTGAACCATGATCCGGTTTCAAGTAGTGTTTTCAAACCAAGAAGTGGCAGCAAATGTGAGTAATTTAACTCTTGTCACTTCACTTCCTTTAGGATCACGGGCCACAGTTATTCCCTTTTGTTTAGGTTAGGGCTGTCACCTTGGGTGGTTAAATCACTTATTCAGTCACTCTAGTTTTATAGTGCTCTCGAGAACTCTTTTCCTTGTCCTGGTCCATCTTGGCTGTAGAAGAATTTGTCAGGATTTTATGCTGGTCTTCCTGGACTCTGTTACCAGCAACAACCACGACAGCACACATAGGTTGTCAGTATAAGGTCAGGGATCAAGACACTTCAGGAGCAGTTAAATCTCTGGGCACTTTGAGATTGCCTTCCTGTTAGGTCTTTTAGGTGGTCCCTCTTAACTGCTTTGGACTGTACTGCAGTTTACTTCCACTAGTCTCTTGCGTCCATTTTGTCTTGGGTCCTTTGAATAAACTTTTTCAAAAGCTTATGCACACCAGTCTGCTCCGGCTCTTGAGCAGCCCTCCAACCTCCTGACACTCCCTGTCTCTCCTCAGTTTATCTTCCGCTACATTTCCTTCTCTCTCTGTTCACCCCTCCTCTTTTCTATGTTCCGCCTCTCTTTCTCTTGATGTTCCTACTCTGCTCTTTGATATTCATTCTCCAACTTCTCCACCGCTTGCACCACTCAGTCCTCTATTACCTTTCGGTGTTTCTTTCTCTCCTCCCACCTTCTTCTGTGTTTGCCAACAATTTCATAGCTCTAACTTCATTATCTGGATGTGGCTCCCAGTTATATCCCACCAAAACTGGAACTGGGCTCTTGAATGGGGAAACTGCAGCAGCTCTGTTACAATCTGGAGTGGGCCTTCTAATTGGTATGGTCCTGATTGAACTACAATTTCCTCATGCAAATTCACTTGTGCTGTGGATCGCACCACAGCTCTGTGCTAAAAAAATACGAAATGACGGTCCAGGAGGTAATGACTCCACAGCAGACAGATTCCAGAATGCTGGAGCCAGTGTATGCCTCTGCTGTGTTTCTCTGCATGCATGATTCCCTATTCCACTAAGTGCACCAGTGGGTCCCCTGTGTTCATGCAGGGATGACTCGCAACATGTCCTGTGATTATGTTAGTGGATGGTATCTATTGTGGGTAATCTACAGCTCAAGCATTCTCACAAACTAGGACCTGTGACCTGTACTCTCCAGGAGTCATATGTCCCCTTCTAGATACATGCCAAATGAGAGACCACATTGAGGGTTCCTGGCATTTCTGTGATGTACAGCACATAGGGCAATGGGGGAGCTGAAGGCTCGAGAGCTCCTCCATTAGCTACCATTAGGGCTAGCATCATGGTGGATGTACCATTCTCTGTCTCTCAACGAGTCTTCAAGAAAATAATAGTGCACCCAGAAAACTGTCCCAAAATATTTTTTTTAAATAATGGCAGAATACAAGGTTGTTTAAAATAGAACTACTCAGGAATTGTATTTGTGTTATTTTAAATTTTGTTTGCACATAATCTTGCATTTAACATGTACCGGCTTGTTTGCACACTTCACTGTACAAGCCAATTCTACATAGGGTGGACTCCTAATTTTTCTCTTTATTACTTTTAAATAGGCAATTCACAATTTGCTATCCACGAAACAGTTTTAATCTAAATAAACTTGGTTAATTCATAATGTAAAGTTAAGAGTGCCGTCAGATAATGAGAAATACTACAAAAACAGAACAAAACATTAACTCACTCTCCTTGTTAAACCATAAACCTTTGGGAAGGGCTGGTGGTTTGAAAACCACAATCCATAGAAACCTCTGTGCATATGTTATCCTTTTGTGAACCCAGTATCTGCTCATTCACGCATTCATACAAATCAAGTGCAACAGGTTGGGCTTAATGTGAATAAAAACATCGGAAGAACTAAACAGAAAAATGCTATGGCTAGGATTTTGAGTGGTATAAATAATTTCTGATTCAGACATGCCCGTATTGATCTTTTTGGTGTTGGTTCTCAGCATCAAACAGCCAGTATCCTGAGGCTTGGTAATGCGAGTGCATTATAAGCCTCAGCAGCCATACATCCGGTATACTCATAGCTAACTTTATTTATTTGTATTGATTCATTAAAGAAACTTTACAAAAAAAGTCACTATATCAGATGTAAAACAGCAATAAAGACTATTATCCTAAAAACAATAGCACGTTATTACAATATTACATAAAAATATTTACCAACAAGTACATATATATATCTTAAAAATTTCGTTTGAGAAAATTTGAAATACAATTGATATAATTCATAAAATACCACTACAGTGCCACTTATACTCTATACCTTTAAGTGAGCATACACAGTACTCCAGGTTCGAAATAATGTATGTATTGATTTGGAGTGAGTTTAAACAATAACTCCAGAATTCATCTGTTTTAATAGCATCGTAGTTCCCCATATACTGACCCAGTATTGTCATATAGGTAGTTCCCAACTTTGGACACAATGTCAGGACATGCCTTGCTGTTTTGATACTGTCCTGATTTTTTACAAATTTGACATGTTCTAAATTTGAGAGGTATCTTAGTATAAGCGCCTTTTAACGCCAAAACAGGTAGTTGGTTGGTCCGGAGTCGCAACACAAAATTACCTAATCCCGGGCTAGGGAACTTCAGAAAATACTGCTGTGTTGTAAGGTACCAATGAGTAATATTGGAGACATATGTAGATTTGTGCAATATTTGTAAATGGGTATGGTTATACACCCAGTCCCATTGCTCCATCTTGTTCTTAAACATTACATTCAATATTTACTATTGTGTGCCATGTTTGAAATCAGAGATCCAATCAATAGCAGAGAAGCACTCTACATTTAGCTAAGCAAAGGTTTATTTTAACTGATTCACACACTAAAATAAATTAAATTAGCTTAGCAAAATTGCACATTCCGGGACGACAAGGGGTTAAAGGATCCGGGATCTGACCCATGGATTCCAACAACAGGCACTTGGGCACTGATCTAGATTTAATGTATAGTGTACCTCTCTGTATCAGGGTTTTTTAAGGAAACCAGTCCGAGTTCCAAGCGAAGGTAGGCTATAGGGGTAGATGGTGTTAAATCCCGGATTTTCCTCCAAAAGAATCCCTCCAAGACATTTAACCAAGTCGGATCACTCATAGCTAGGGCTTCAAGCCCATACAATATAGCTCAGGTAAAACAATATAGAGATAAATGATCTCTTCAACTAAATAACGGGCAGTCTGCTTCGAAAATCTGTTAGTTGCGAATGTGAGCTGTCAGGCTTTTCTCTTCTTCCCATCCTTTACAACATTGTAATCCCTGCTGGACATCAATTCCAGTCCTATGTATGGGTAGCTATTAACATATTAAATACTATGGTAATCTACTCCCAAATTAATCAATTTATCTTATTCCCAGACACAATCATAATGTTTGTCTTGCTCGTATTGATACTCTCCCAGATAACTGTTAAGCATAGTTAGCTGCCCACCTCAGCTGAAACTGTGACTTGCAAACCCTAGTCTAGACTGGGGGAGGGAGGATTGGGTGACTTGTGCCATCAAGCCGTTTTGCAGTAGCCTACATACATCTAACATTCTCCACACATGCACAGATACCTCCAGAAATGCTTACCATGCATGGAGACGACACATTGAGGTCATGGGAGCATGGGGTGCGTGAGCGAGTGATATTATTATTATTATTATTATTGAGCAAGATGATGAGATTGAGTGACAAAGCATATCGTAAGTGGAATGTTGTTACTCTGTGGGACGTTAGTTTGTGAAGTGGAGCATGCAGTACGTTGAGTGGGTCTGGTGTAATTACTGTGCTTGGAGCATATGACACTGCAGAGTTGCTGGAGCGGTGTCACAGGAATGAGCCTGCTGGACATCAGTTTTCTTCCTGGACTTGCCCTGCTGAGAGCTGAACCCAATTGATTGTTTCAAAGGGTCCTCAGTGTTTTCATGAGAGTTAATCTTTTCTCACTATATGCCCGGCATGAGTGTCCATGAAATAACCCAAAATGAAATGACGAATGAGAAATTACCGATTTCTTTGTGGTCGAAAAACAAAAATTACTTTAGCGTTTTTGCACTTTTTTTCCCTTTTAATAATGTGGGGGGTTGGGGGAGACCCCCGCTTCCCTACACAACCTTAACCTTTGCCCCACCCCACCTATGTTTTAATAAAGGACAATTTCGAAAAAATGTGCCCAAAAAAAACTCTGTCATTTCTCCTTTGTTATTTTTGCATTCGGTTATTTCTACGGATACCGCCCCCCCCCCAATCCCATTTCCTGTTTTACAACTATGGATTGTCAACCACAGGGCCTTTGTGGGATCAGTAGTCTTGGTCAACCATTCTGACTGAGCACCAAGATTCCCTTGGACGACGTAGTGAGTATTTGATCTGTTATCTTATCACCTCTTCCTCACCCTACCTCCACCCCTGCATTCCCCCCAGCCCCGCCTGGTCTTTCTCTACTTCAGGGAGCAGAGCTGGCATGGTCTTTCACATTGCCTTGATGGGCGTTGCTGGCACCTCAATTTGCTATTGTACTTGGACCAAGACAAGATTTTTGGTTTTCTTTTCTTTTATCAACCATGGTTTCTATCTGATGCACATCAGTTGTGCTGCTAGTTCCCTTCGCTTCTTCCCAATTTTGTTTACTTCGACCAAAGTGTCACTTCAGAGATAAAAGAGTGCTCTGCAAAAACAGTAATTCATTCACCCATACGAATAAATTATGAAAATAGAGAGAAAAAAAAGACGTTGGTAGCATTAGGCTAAAATGTACTACAAAACAAATGAAAGATGACAGATTAGAGAGAAATGGTGTAACAGAAAGTGAGTCTGAGGTTGGCGAGAAACACACAACAAATTATAAAGCAAAACAACTTTCTTTTTATCCAAAAAATGGCAATTCCCCAGGCAGCAGCTTCATGCATGTGCATACAAATATATTCCAACAATTGTGGTCCCAAGATATAAAAGACAATTCGTAAATACAGAGTGTTCCCCTTATTTGCTGGAGGAGGTAACGCCAAAATATCTTGTGTGTTCTCGCCAACCCTTTAGAACTTCATCCTTTCTGTCCTTTCCCCATTTGGATTGGATAATGTGTATATTGGGCTCTGCAAGCATATTAAAGCCACACTATGGGAGCTCCTTTCATTTGGTCCAAATCCTCATATCTTTCTAGTGTAAAATCCCATGTCAGGGCTCAAGGGACACTAGCCAGCCTGCAGCACTGGAAAATAAAAATAGACCAGCAGGGAGAACAGTAATTCCTGCATACTTTAACTGCCTGTCTTCTATGAAAAAGAGTTTGCTTAGATATCTGTGACAAATGATACCTCGAAAAGACCTGTGGAAAATTGCTTGAAAGGTTACTGGGTTTGGCTAGGCCACAGATAAAGGCTCCCTCTTAAGAAGAAGAGGATCATGTGTGGAGATAAGCAAATGCACTGTTTGGCACACTAGGCTGGAAGAGGAAAAGAGAAGTAAGTGACTGATTTGTGAAAAAACAATGGGAAGAGGTCAGGTTACTGCAATACAACCTGGCAATCTGTTTTGAATCCAGGAATGATCAACATTTCTAAAACCAGGGTAGGGCGGAGGAAGTAAGGAGGAGTTGTATGGTAGATTGTATCTCTGATTTCTCTCGCCTGTGTAATGCAGTCACCACTTTCTCTCCTACAGAGGGAGGTTGGGGAACTCTAGGGTCAGGGTAAGCCCGGTATATGCGATCTGACCACTGAGGTAGTATGTGGAGAAGCCCACTGGGTGATCCTAGAGTTCAGGCAGTGCCACAATCAGTTGAGACCCCATATCATCGTGGCTGATGGGGGTGCATCCCTTGTGAGAGGGAGAGGAGTAATCCCACATCAAGTTCACCAACCAGTCTCACTAAGGAAGGGAGTAAACTCCCCCACACAAAACAAATCAATCCATGGACCACTGTACAATAAGCAAACGGCCACAAGGTGCTTTGAGGGGCTCTTTGCCACCCAGTAGTAGTTCTATGCCTGGAGTGGATTGTGAACTAGAGCTCAATGAGCATTCTCGGACAAACAAGGAAAACACTGCAAATTATCGTGCTAAGTGCAGAGGTGCTTAAAGAGGTGCTCAGGCCAATCATGATCATTGAAACATTAACATCACTTTTGAGAAAACCTGTTTAAAGGCCAAACACATGTGCTAGAGGCAGCATTAGTGGGTAACCAATCCCAAACAAAGTGTTAACAGAAAAAGCTGACCCCACCAAACAGAGAATTCATTGGGTCAATAACTCTTTCTTTCAGAACCAATATAAAGAGGCACAAGCCTGCTAACATTGTAGGTGTTAGAGCGGCTTTCCAGTTAGGCCGAGAGAGAGCGGAGGAACAGTAGTAGAGTGGCGAAAGCAAAGGAGGCATAGAAGATAGTGGAAGATAGAACATGTGGTAGCTGTGTCAATTGTAACCCTTTGCTTGGAAATTAGAAAAGTTTGAACTCCACGAGCCATACTACTGACTGAGGGGTGGACACATCATCGACATTTCTGTCACAATCACAAATTGCTACAAATATCGCAATATTTATTATAAATGGGATAAGTGTTCCATTTAGGTTACTTTATGTTATTTTGTGTAGAGGCAATATATTTGTAGATTTGCATGCGCACAGAAACATAACAGTGAAACATTGTCACACAGAGAGACCCTCCCCCCTCAGTTGAAGCAGGCGATCAATATGTACATATGGAGTTTAGCTGTAAGAATGACAGTCATGAGAGCAGATCATAATAGGTATAAAGTGTACACATAATGGCAAACATGCATGGGAAGTATTTTCGAATTTAGTAAAATATATGAAATATATGAGGTGTGGTTGCTCTGTGTATCATGGGTCTCCGTATTGTGGATTAATTAGAAGGGTGTTTTCTGATTCATGGCAAAGGCCCATCAGCAGTCAGAGAACAGGTTTCGTTTCGTAAGTTGGTCAACGGGGTGGTTGCCGTCAGTTTGCAGATGGCTCAAGTCTTGGAGGACAAAGGGATGGTATGGTCTCTGGTAAACAGGAGAGCTCATTGCTGTAGGGGATAGGCATCTTGTGAACTTGCGGGGGTATTTGGAACAGGTGGCTTCTCCCATCAGTAGTAATACATTTCAGGAGAGCGATTGTGTTGTCAGAGAGTGGGTGGAACCCATTTGAATAGGAAAGGTCAGTAGTCATAACAATCGGACACAGGACAGGTTTGGGCAACGCGGTCAGCAAATATGAATAGGTCAAAAGGGAATCTACGTGTCTTTCTCTCATCTTCATGTGCTTAGGTATTTTTAGTGCAGATCTGTGTGCATCATTAATAATAATTATTTTATTGTGTAACTAAGAGGCAATGCTGCCACCAAATATGGAGAGGGTTTTGGGAAAGGGTATGTTGAAAATGTAAACCTTGTAATTATAAGTTTTTAGGGAATTGTGTTATAATGTCTGTCCAATGACCTGTCTGGGTTTTAGATTTCTCTGTACAGGGCAACCAATCATGTTTGGGGGATGCCTTTGTAACATTATCTGGGGGAGGGTATTAACTGTTGCAAACTGTATATAATACATGTTCTTTGTGCGATTCAGGGAGACCAGGGTTAGTGTGACTGTTAGATGTCATCTATGCCCCTCCCGGCCGTTTGTACAATAAACTTGCTTTATAGACAAAAGGCGCAATTACTAATTCTAGAGGTGGGCTTAATTTGGGTAAAGGGGGGGAGCTAAAGGTCCACGCCTACACCCCAGGTTTAAATCCTACTCAGAAGTATTCTGTTAGGTGGGAGCATGTACATGGAAACACAAAGAACAACCCTGAGGGCAATGGGGGGGGGGGGGTGAGTACAGATTAAGCACAGATAAGGTACGAGAAACACCTAGGGCAATAGGGGTACATTACAGCATTACAGGACATTGGCAATGCTGCATCAACCCATTGACAAAGGTAAAGATACAGATAAAGGTAAAGACATGAGTGCTCAAGGACACTTAAACATCCATGTGGCTGAGCTGCTTTAAGAACCTTGTCCTGGATGGATAGATGGATAGCTAGAGTAGGGAATGGACTTGGGGCATTAGGTGCTTGTAGAACAGGCCCTTCACTGGCCCTGTACCCCCAGAGTTTACCTCAGAACCAGCCTTTCAGTTGGTCCTCCACCAAAAAGGTGTTCTTCATCTCTTCTCTTTGCCCTGAAGCTTGGAGAAAACAGAACACAAGCTCTGGAGAAGTATCAGCCAGCTAGGATTTTTCTTGTTGAGACCAGGGACTGTCCAGCCCTTCCACAGCCCCTAGGTTCTGGAAGGAAGGCCACTCAGTTAATGAGAGAGATGTATTTTTATATTATTATCCTTGTCTTTCTTACATTTGTTGCGATGATTTTGTGTTGCTACCCGCTTTCCCACTTCCTTTTTGATCCCAAGAATAAAATGTACTACGTCTCAACCAAGGCATCCACATGTTGTGTTCCTCATGCCTCATGACACTGTTCTAATTTCTATATGCTGGTCATGCTGAAAACTCAAACAATTTCATTAAAAACAAGAAGACTGAGTGCATTTCCAGGAAACAAAGGCGAGGAAGGACCCAAAACAGCAAGTGATGAAAGCAAGGGATCAAAGAAGCATGATCAAGAAGAGCAGTAAATGCAGATGAAAGACCATGGTACAAAAGAATAAAGGACAGTTAGGATGTTGTAACTCCTTGTGTTTTACAATCAAGAGGAGAATGATATCTATAGAGCAGCCAGAGGGGAAAACACAAACAGGCAGAAGAGGGGCAGTAGACTGCTGCAGGTGTCAAATATTGTCTGAAAGCTTAAAAAGTGGAGGGATTTAGGTTCTTAAACATTTAATTAGCAAACCAGTTTTTAGATAGTGGTTGAGAAGAGCGTCAAGGTAGGATACCATCAGGATGAACACACATCGGGCCAGTTATGAAGTTTATATGTCAGAGCACAAAGAGTTAGGATTAACACTTGTGAGTAACCTGAGGGCGTCCTAACAACTACTCCCCTTAGGGCCTTCTCTTAGGTTGCCTGGGGAAAAGTCAATGGTCTTGGATCCTGACCCTGGGGGTGGAGAAGCGAGGGAGGATCACCTGGATGGAGGGTTCTAGGGGATCAGGGACGAGCTGCTCTCAGTTAAGATGTGGTATTCCGCATTTGCCTTTCAGGGACAACCCTCTATCCCATTAACCAGGAAAATATCCAGAGACACTATCACTCTAGAATCACCAGAAGGAGGGGGAAGAATAGAAGAGTTAAGAGAGGGACATGTTATCCCCTTTTCCTATTGAAGACCAACGTAACCATGCCCTGGCCCTCATAGGCTATTGTAAGCCAGCTCCACTGATTTTCTCACACTTTACCTCTGACAGTACTGGGACGAGGAAGAGGCACATAGAAGTGATGAACACTAACCTCATTTCACCACTCTAGTACTGGGACGAAGAAGATGCCTGTAGTGTGTTTTATAGTTCAGGCAATCCCAATTGAAAACCCACACCTGCAACCTGTCAAAGGTTGCAGGTGTATAAATGGAGACCAAAATTGCAGCAGCGAGAGAAACAGGAAGGCATGGGTGGCAGAGACCAGCAGGGGACCTGTATCATGAGGAGGCGCCGTGGTGGGACCGAAGAGCAAGCCAGGACGCCGGCCTAGATCCATGAGAACCTGTGGTGCCCAAGACAATCTGTGCTGGGAAGCTACCAGACAGAAAGCAGGAGTTGCGAACTAGACAGGAGAAAGAAAGGACACCGACCGCATCCAAGAAAGGCAGCAGGGATGCCGGCGTATGTAGGGCAGAATCAGTAAATGCAAGTGGGGCTTGCAGAATCTGGCTCAGCAGTTTGAAAGACAGAGGAGGAGAAGCGGAGCCACTGGAGAGGAATGTCAGGACCGGTGAGTGTCAGGGAAGTTACCCAGCACTGGGGCACTCCTAGCAGCCTACACTTAAGCAATTAAGGGCTGCACATGTTTACTGAATTCCGAACTAAATGCAACTTTGGAACAAAGTTGAATTACATTTATTGAATATCGAACTGATTGAAACTTTGAAAACAAAGCTAAAATACGTTTATGCCTTATTGAATGAAAACTTAGCTAAAGTAACTTTATTGCAGACGGAATAAAATAACACTTTTTGGACAAAGTTAACAATGGATGACAACTGAAAGGGAAAGGGCCCATTTGCACGTAGCTTACTGAAAAGAGCACACGTGTGAAAGAATACAACAGAAAGTTGGGACAGAGAAAAGATCACTGTAAAGTGAACTTTATAAATGGATACAATTCTGCAAAGCCAAAAGCTGTCAAAAAGTGTATAACGCGTGGTGACAAAGCCAAGAGGCTAACCAGGAGAAATCAGAAAAGTGTAAAACGGCATATAGAGCCAAAAAGGGTTCCTGGTTGCAAGACCTGTGATGGGTGGACCGTGCGGTCTGACATCTGCGTCTAGACCAGTGAGCCCTAAGTGATGAAAGCTAAAAGACATTGTGAAATAAACCAAGGAGCACTGTGAGTGAACTGGTGGAGCGAACCAGAAAGGTCAAGTGGACCTATTTTGTGTTGAGCATTGAAAGGTTGAAACCAGTGCAAGTGCTACATTGAAATCTTCGGGAAGGGAGATATGAGCAAACTACAAATACTGTATTGAGGGCAGAGCCTCAAGACCATTTCTTTTGTGTATGTTGCATTGAACTTGGGGAAGGGAACCCCAAGGATTGTGCAAAACTGTATTGCCTTGAACTGGGAAAAGGTAATTTTGAGACTTTTGTGGAACTTTCTTGAACTTGGAAAAGGGAGGCTGAAAGGGAAGCCAAGATCTGGAAGAAGCTCAGAACTTTATTGTTGATCACCATTTCTTTCATTATTGGCATCCATACACATTGTTTATCTTTAGTTGTGAGGGCAAGGATAGGTTTTGGACACAGACAGGCTTTTAAATGTAACCCTTTGACTTAGACTTTCCTTAGTTTAATTTAGGTATGGAAATCCCACCTTAGCATAGGGCAAGTTAGGCCTTCAACCACCCTGACATTTACGCTAATAAAGTTATTTTGTTTGAACTTTGAATCTGTTGTCTGTGTCTTGCTTCATGCTACCTTCACACACTTCAAATAAAATGGTAACTTTCTCATTCATATATTTCGTAAATAGACGAAACTTCAGCAGGTTCGGAAGCAGAGTAGCTGGATTCCGAGAAAATAAGGAACAAAGTTGCATTTTGTTATCGAAATTGAGAGCCTTAAGCTTCCATAGATAATAATTTATAAAGTTGCAGTGGTGCCCTGCAGCACGAGGTATGAGACATTGCTCATTAGGATGTGGTAATGCCAAGTAGTGTGTTCTCGTTAACTTAGGCTCTCTGCAGCTGTGGTGCAAGCAATCACATACATAGAAGGAGAGAAGAGTATACTCCACTCTGCCCCCTATCCCAAACAGCCATTATTGGCACAGTAGTGATCCTGTATATTGGCATAAATGTTGCAAACATACAGCATGCCGAAGCTTAGGTTTTCAGCACATTCTTCCGATCAAGCTTTTAAGCCGGGTACTGAAATTAATATAGTTATGGGCTGTACCAACAGCATAAACAATTGGCGCATGGTAGGGCTCTTGGCAGGTGCCCTTTTCATGACAGCATTCTGGTTAATGATGGACAGATGGCAAGGCAAACTGTTTTTCATACTGCTTGCCTACAATAAACATGTGAAAGCATGTCTGAGATGCAGGTTTTTTGATGTAGATTCATAGTGCATGCACTAGGTCAAACGATAAACAGCGCTTGAAATATATTTGAAACGCAGGACTTTAGTGTGCCCAGAATTCCTTGGCCCTGGCCTCGTCTCTATGCAAATACGCCCCTGATGACATCATCTTGTTGCTCGTTTATTCCCCATCACCTCTTTCTCTCCTTCAACCACCCCCACAGATGGGCTCTCTGCATGTCTGCTGCCATGCAACAGCGGATAACTACAGCTGCCAGATGCTGAACCTCATCAAGGCCGAGACTGTGCTCCCCCTTATCCACCGATCCAAAAACCTTCCCATTGCTCATTTCTGCCATGTGCAAACGCACTGTCCGTTCGCTAGTAGCATGCAGCATCAAGGATCATTTAAAAGCAAAATAGCACCCTCCATCTTTTTATATTTCGACTTTTCACAAAGATCACAAAATGCATCTGGGCTATTTAAAACAAATTTACAATTTGAAGAATGCATTAAAATTAAGATCTGGACACATTTTTAATTAAAAAATAAAAATGTTCTAGGCAAAAAGGATGCCACGTCCGTTTCCATAATAACAGGCATCTCGATTTAAATAAGCAGCATCTCCTCTTTACGTCGTCATTACAATTTCGTAAACTCTTTTTGCAAACTAAGGTATTTTACCCTATTACTGCATTTACAAACAGCTGTTAAAACAAAGACTAGTGCAGCCTCTTAGTCAACATTCAGCCAGTTCTTAAGGTTTCAGCACAACACCAAGGCAGCATTCATTTGTAACCTTGATGACCTCCTATACATGGTTGATGAGAAGGGCAATAGTTCCCGTTTTCCTGCTCCACTTCATAGCATTTCATGCAATGGAACATAGTTTAAGGATGGGCTCAGGAGATCACCTCTGGAGTGGAGCACTTTGCATCTTCTGCAATGTGGCCAAGTTCTTGGCGCTGTCCACATATGCTCTCCAATATGGAAAGTCAATTACAAATGCATGGCAACAGCCACATTTTCTTGGAAGTTTACACAACTACCATTCCTTCGCTGACACTGATCAAAAGCACTTATTGAAGACTTGTAGTGAGACATCAAATGCTGGAGGAAGTGAAATGTCGAGGGAGGGTGATCCACCATTTTCTGTTACTACATTTTCATTTATTTAGCGTCCAACTACAATTTATGCTGTTCTGTCTTTTTGATATATTCCTTTTCATACAACTGCCTACAAAGAAAGGGAACATGGAAACTATCTAATGAAGCTTGATCACTGGGGTAATTGGAAGCATAAATCACAAACATCATTATAAAAGTGGAATGGGATAGCTAATGTTAAAGGTATTTGTATCGCGCAGCGTCACCACCAAAGTGGTGTGGTCAGATCATTGCCTCATTGCAAAAAAATGATAGTTCGACCGGTGCTAATTACTACAGAACCTAGTATGGCTAATATTTGATTTGGAGGCAAAAACAATGACAGGCACATCATAAGTAATATGCACTTAACATTTTAAAACATATAATACGCATAAAGTCATTCATTCATACTATATTCCACATTTCTTCTGTCTGAGAGGCAAACCCATGAGCCAGTCACCCGCATCATGCAAGAACCAAATCTCATCTTAATCCAAGTCGCATCCAGCACCTACAGCATTAGTCCAAGTGACAGAAGTCCTTCTCACATTAATCGTGTTAACTGAATGTAGTGCAGTAATATCAAACTAAACTTGTTACCATTGTGATTACTTACATATGCAACCCATTTCTTTTCAATGCATTCAAACATCTACAGCTTAAGGAGGCCGATAATATCAACACCCATTCTTGTGGCAGCATTCATGATCTCAGCCTACTCTTTAGCTACATTAATTTTTCCCACCTAATGACCACTATCTATGATCATGCCCTCACCCACATGGTTATTGGTTCATTTTTCTGCTCCTACGGCCTGCCATACCAAGCTCATACCTAGGCTCAAATTGTCAATTGAATCAATTCCCCAACACTTAATTGAAGTCCACCATGTACTCTACCATCTAAATCTCTCCTATCTACCCATTGTTAAATCATTCAATGTGTTTATTGGTGCCTTCTGCTTCACCGTGTACACTGCATAGGCTCTAAACTCCAAGAGCTAAATTACCCCCCACCACATACGTCCTAAGAACGAGCTGCCAGTACCATCTTGAAGAATTCTAAATCACAAATATGTCAAGATGGCTCACTTCATAAAAACTCGTTTTTAAAAACACTTATCACATCCACATGTTCTCATATCTATAAACTCACCAAACCCCATTATCTCTACTTGTCCTAGATTAGCAATAATGCAATCTATGCTCACAACTAATTCACAACATTCATCTTCAAATTCAAAGCCATCAACTCTTCCCTTGCCTTCATCCTCTTATCTTCTCCTCTCCCCGGCTGTTCCTACATCAATCCCTCAATCGCATTCCAACGTCTCTTCCTTTCACTGCAACTGCTAATTTAAACACACACCATCCCTCACCAAAAGCTCCTGCAACCCAACAGACCACTTCACACCACAAATCATTAAAGCACTCAACATGCTAACAATGCACAATTTATGTTGTGTGTTTAAAAATAACTCATCGACCCCTGCCCTCATTCTTTAAACACTAGAATTGCTTCCTACTTAAAGTCTACAGCTAGCCAACCCTCCTGTCCAATTCCTACATGGTTTCTTGTACAAGACGGAAACCTTATACTGACTTGATTTACATACTAAGTAGTCCACTAACAAAGCAAAGCCAAGTCATCATGTTTTCACCAAATATACCTCAAGCCCACAGAGTTCTCAAACGTTATGGTCTACCATAACCAGCTATCTACCATCCATACGCTCTTAAATATTTCCACTTGCAACATGATTGACCACAAAATGTTAATAACTGTGAGGAACTCATGGTGGCAACAGTAAAGACAAGCAATCACAATTCAAGGGTGTTTATTAAACTGTATACATGGGTTGGGAAAACGCCTAATCTAAATCTAAGATGGGAGCAAGCTATGACCATCAAATAATAATAAGGCAGTCCTAGTGGTGTCTTGTGAAATAAAAAGGCCTATTCTAAGAAAAACTATTGCCAATCCTTACAACTATTACAATAGGGTGGGGGATAAGAGTCGCAAGAAAGAAGTGTTCACAAATGATAAATCAGAATGTGGTAGCCGGGGGTCTCCCTTCCCTAAGTTTTGAGCACGGGACAAGGTGGGACTCCTGAGCACAGCACACACTCAAGCTTTCCCAGCACAAGACGACAGTTACGTTTCCAGCTATCAGGACCTTCAGTGGTGAAGTCTCTTTTCTACAAAAAGAGTCTCTTGCCTCAGAGGATCTGATGTGTTCAAAATAATAAACAGAGGTTCCTTTCCAAATGTACTTTGGGTGACTTTTTAACCTGTAAGTGACTTCAATCCAACAATCCAACTAAGTCAATGCTTAGGATGGGATGCCCAATGCAAGCCCTTATTTATATATTTGTATGTCAAAGTTTGTTAAATCTGGATGATGAACCCTTATAAAACGCCCCTGTCTTTGGATCCCCCTGACCTCACTAAGCCAAGAAGTAGGTTTCTTTTGCAAATTAAAAGATTTATTTGAAGTATTAAACAATATATATAATCACACTTTTATGAATAAAATAATATTTGAATAACACTCATGAATATGGACGGTAATCAACAATGGGTAATATTACAAAACTGACAATCTCTTTAATCACTTAGGAGTATGAATATGGAGGATACTGTAGCAGAGAATACTTTATGTGATTCAAGGAAATGCAATAATGGGAAAGAATGCAACGCAGAAATAGACTTGATATGATTGCAATCAAAAGATAATGTGGTCACTTTTCCCCTGTAACTGCTCACTCCCCCCCTATGCAATATGAAGAGATGGAAATGAGGGCACATACGTTTCAGGAATAAAATCAAGAATGCAGTTCAATTCCAGTTCCCCTAGCAAGCTTAGAGAGACAAAGGAATGATTTTAAAACACAGGTCAAAATGTTTTTTTGAATGTGATTGCAATGGATAGGAAAATATGCTAAAATGATTTTAATTCACCAAAGGACATTCAGGATAAGTGATAGTTACTTTAGATTGGTTCAGGTCAACACCGGCAATGATTCATGAATGATTATCAAATTGGAAACGACATTCAGCAGTGGAAAGCAAGAAGCAGCTATTTTTACAAGTGGTGAAATGAAGCTAAATTGCAATTCGCAGCAATTTTTCCACGTGTACAAATTGCGATTACGGAAACTATAATGAATTGGAATGTCGTTTTGGGTTTGTTGGAAAGCTTAGGATCTTAGCTTTAAAATGCCAGTTAAATTTCAGAATGACAGATGGTGCTTTACATATTTGGAATCAACAGGATAAACACAAGATTCTATAATGCAGTTCTGTACAGGTTGAAATGAATGGAAGAGGATTATTTTAAACTAAGAGATTGGTTCTGTACAGTTCTAGACTAGATACTCACTCCTAGTTTTGGAATGGAATGCGCCTCGTCAAAGATCGGGTCAATGGTTTGGCTTCACTCTCGCCACTGGACAGGTCTTGGGCCCTCTGGGTTCTGCTCTCAGCACTGCACGGCGGTCTGGGTCTCTTGAACTGGTTCTGACGAGTCTTGGATACAGCTCTGCTTTCTCTGGATCTGGGTTCTAGCACAGGGTTCTTGGCTAGAATAGCAAAACAGCTCAGCCCGGCTGTTGAGAATCAGGTTGCAAAAGTTCTGAGGCCTGCTGAGAAGAGTTCAGCTTGGGCTAGGCCTCTGCTTCAGGTTCTAGAGCTTGGTTCTAGTGTCTGGTCTCTGGATCTATCTGGAGTCTCTGTCTGGATATTAGCTGGATCTGGAGTCTTCCGGCAGGGGGCTGCGCCAAGAAATCGGTTGAAGAGTGGAATGAATGTCCCCTATCTGTCCTAAGCAATCTCTTTTTATGCGTTTCCAAAGTGGGTGTGGAGGCTGATTCTACATGCACAACCCCCTAAGGATGTGATAGGTTAGGGAATTTCCCTTTCGCCTGACTGGAGAAGGGAGCAGTGTGTCATCCTATGTCATCAGGTGTCATGTTTATGGCTTAAGGAAAGAACACTCCCCTTTGCTTTTACTTAGAAAATACATTTTTTCCCAAGAACATATTTCCCAGATACACAAGTTGTTCCTAATACATATACACTTCACAAATTATTTAAGGTACATTCTTGTTCAAGTCCCATGTTCCTACGTGGTTGGGTTCAGAAATGACAACTTATTTGCGATTTTGGTGGGTTTTCCAATATATATATATCTGCACCAAATTTGATACATGCATGCAGATCCTTCCTGGGCATATTACTGTAAGTTATGTTCATAGCAAAAACACTACAGCTGCAATATTAATAAATACCGACGTTTGGTCTCAGAACATCACCCAGCGTCCAGCTTAGTCTTAAATTGTGAGTGAATTTTTCATATTAACCGTCTCAAAGTTTGACATTTCTGTCAGCTTGTTACAATATTTTAGAACCATTTTCCTTAAACATGTATTTGGTACAATGTTAAATCCACATTCCAATCAGGTCCGCCCCCAGAGCTGGGTGTGCCAGATGGTCACATGGCCTGCTTCTCCCAGAGCAGTTGTTGACAAGGCACACCCAAATTAGCATTTTCTATTCAGTTGAAACACTCTATTGTATCTTTCCTCCTGCCAGCAGGGGAAATCTCCATCTCACAACAGCTCTAATTAACATGTCCATGCGATATACTCTCCTGTTGATAGGAAGAACAAGGTGTGAAGGGCTCCCAGGGACAGCAAGCCTTTTGAAGTTTTGACTGCATCAGGTTACTTTCTGATCAATTGCAACAGAGTTCATTGTGAAAATAAATGCATTTTATAAACTTAAAATAAGCAATATATCTTTAAATCAAGTCTTTTTCAACATGAAATCATTGTGTAGCACTCTATATGGCATTTTGATGGAATTCTCTTCTTTGGCATATTTAGCTTCTGAAACACAGCTCTCCTGTCAGAATTTTGAATCACCAGCACCTGTCGGAGGCGAGCAACGGTACTACACCCATTTTTGACAGCTGTCTTTACATCAGTATCTTTAAAAGGAGATTTAGCTTGATAGCATATGATTCTTGCTGACATTGTATTGATGTGGATTCTTGCAGTAGAATAATGGGGACACCCAACAAGAAGGTTGGATCTTTTTAGGAGGTTTGTGAGCCATGATTTTAGCACTTTTTGACAATCAAGAAAGGGATTCCCACACAGCTGTGTGTTACTTTTGGCAATCAGCATTGCTTTTTCCAAGTGGTTTCAAGCTGCTTTGTGGATGGCATAATGGTGGGTTTTAGGCAGTGATCTCCTGTGCTCACTAATATAGGCAAAAGTGGATGGCTGCCTATCTTTCAGATTTTTACTGCGCATTTTTTGGCTGGTTTTGAGCGAGCAGCATGCTTTCCAGTGGCCATGCTGATGTTTCTGCTGCCAGCAATGCACAGTACTGTTGCAGGGCTTGGATGCGTGGGTTATTCATCCCACAAGCCCCTGGATTCCCCTCTTCTGGGCTAAGACCCACACAAAGGTTCTTAGCGATATCAGAACCTTCTTCTGCAGTTAAGTTTCTTGCTTCCGAGGGCCTGAGAGGTTCAAAATAATAAACAAAAGTTCCTTTCTGATTTCCGTTAACGTGATGATTCTTCACCACTGGGTCCCCCTCTTCCGGGCTCTGACCCCTCTCGAATGTCATCCTCCCTCTGTCGGGTTCACTATGGCTGGAATTCAAAAGATTTAATCTGTTACATTCACGTGTCGCTGGGTGATGGCTTTTCACCCCTGGATCCACCTCTTCCGAGTTCAGACCCTTCTCAAATGTTTGCCTCCCTCCGTTGGGTTCACTACGGCTTTTCCTCGAAAGAATTCTCCATAACAATTTCACCTGTGACATTCACAAGTCTTTGGGTGATGGCTTTTCACCCTTGGATCCCCCCTCCTACGGGCTCAGACCCTTCTTGAATGTTAGCCTTCCTCTGTCAGGTTCACTACAGCGTTCCAAATCAATTTCTCTTACAGCATTCACAAATCTTCTTCATTTCTTTTAAACAGTTCACTGTGGACAGCCCTCTGTCGGGTTCACTTTTGTGAACACACTGTTCATTGGGACTTTAGGGTTCGCCCCTCTTTGTTGGCACCCCTGCCCCCCCCCAACCCTGTCGGGTTCATTCTTGCCACTTCACAATTCCTTATACTTTCTTATGATGCAGGATTCACTTTCCTTTGTGTTGTCAATGGTTTGTCAGTCAAAGATTTTCGACTGTACGGGGATTTTGCTAGACACCTCTATGACCACTTTGACCTTTCCTCATGGCTCTCCTAGGGGCTTCTGGTAACAGTAGTTCTATTCAACACAGGATCAATCAGAGTCTCTTGAGCGAGTACCCACGTGGTGCCGGACCCCTCTGCAGCGGGTTTTCTCTTAACAGTTTACAGTTCTTTGAACTTTCCTCAATGTGCCACTTTGTCACTTTCATTCAACAGTTTGGTTTCTTATCGGTTCTCCCCTTGATGAACCGCTTGATTTTGCTTGTATCTGGACTCAAGGACGGTACCATGGTAGCAGGCATCTTTCTCAGTCCTGCTTATCGCCGTAGGCATGCTCCGTGTACCGGTGACATCTGCTGCAACCCACTCTGGCTATTGTTTGCAGTCTTACGATTTCTTCCACGGAGGTTTCGAAGGTCTGTTTCGGAAAGGGCAAGGTTGCTTCTCTCCTTGTCACCCTTTCGGTTCTCAATGCCTTTCTCCTCCTCTTGAACCGCCGTGCCTGAATAGCTTTCTCGTCGTGCGATCTGCCTTGCTTGTATTGTGCTTTGGTGCTCCATATTTCATCCCTGTGAGGAAAAAGAAAGGGGCGTCAGGTGTCTGATTCTGGTCAACCGCCTGACTTTGCCTGACCCTTGTATTGGGACATGTAAGGTAAACGGCTCTGGTATTAGTCCGTCATCCTTCCTGGTAGGCAAAAGTGTTTGTTTCGGAAAGGGGAAGGGAGGGAGTGTTTGAGTATCCTACATGGTAGGCTGGGGAAAAGGTGTTATAAGAAGAAGGGGGATACCGAGTCTCACCCGTCGGTGTCCAACTTCCACTCTCCGAGGACCCCCTATCCAGGTGATCCTCCCTCACTTGTCCACCCCCAGGAGCTGAATCCAATAGCAATGACCAATGGCCTGAATGGCAAAACCCTGTCAAATAGAAAGTGAGACACCTTCAGGTTTCTCACACACCCATGTCTACCAAGCTATCATGAGCACTGAACGATTCTAGCTTGGGAAGTTGTTAGGAGGGTGTAGCTCGCACCAAGGTGGTATTGCCGCTTGATGTTTAGGATGGCTAAATTCACTGAAGAGTGAAGTAAATCAGTGCAAGATTGCAGGATGTGGTAAGACAATGGGAGTTGAAAGTGTTTATTATTTCTAAGAATATGTAGCAATCATCCATACAGCTGGAGTTGATGGAACAAATGGGGCGGAGGGAACAGATGGAGTGGATCGATCTGATGGAGTAGATGGAACAGATGAAGTGGGTGGAACAGAAAGAGTGGACGAAACAGGTAGAATGGTTGGAACTGATGGAGTGGATGGAACTGAAGGAGTTGAACAAAAAGTTGGAATGGATAGAATGGAGAGAGCAGATGGAACGAAGAGCGGATTGTAGTGGACGGAACAGATGAGTAGATGGATCAGGTGAAGTGGATAGAACAGATGGAGTGGATGGAATAGATAGAGCAGATGGAATGAAAAGAGCTGATGGAACAGATGCAGTAGATGGAACGGATCGAGTGGATGGAACAGATCGAGTGGATGGAACGGATGGAGTGCACGGAATGGGCGGAACAGATGGAGTGGATGGAACGGACAAAGTGATGGAATGGCCTTACTGAAAACCATTATATCACACTACCACGCTTACTCTTTCCTATACACCACCACTCAACTAGAACACAGCGATACTATGACACATTCGGTATAGCTGTTCTCATACTAACACCTGCCTGTTGCTCCTCAACATCCTAATTAAGCACAGTTAGCTGATCGCACACTGCTAGCCGAAGCGTCTTCTCAGGCCTAACGCAGCCAGAAATCAGTCTGGGTGACAACCCTCCAGAATGAACACATATTCCTGACCTCCCAACCACCACACCTACCGCTAATAAGCAGCTATCATGCAAGTGCCACATCAGCTGCACACATCTGGTGCACCCACGCACCATCGATATATATATATATATATATATATATATATTATCTCTCTCTCTCTCTCTCTCTCTCTCGACTTGAACTAGTTCCCGAGGGCGTTCAACTTACCAGCGCTTTGAGACCATAGCAATGATACATAAGGCGCTATATAAATGCAAAGTAACATAACATATTCTTTGTTCCACCCTGTTTAGAGCGCTAAGTGTGTCCCTTAATGGCCAGCACAGGTAGTTGAAGTGATGCATTCCAGTTTCACAAACACCACACACTAGCCACCTTTGCTGATCAACAATGGAAACACATTCATACCCTTCTAACAAAGTAATAATAACTTACCAAGGTACAATATTAGTCAAAAGCAATCAGTCTTACCATCTTACAATGACTCAAGCTTTTGGTCAAACTGTGTCTAAAAGTAGAGCACAGACTAGCGCATCAGAGTCCTCTGTGGAACTGGAATGGGGGTCTAGTGAGGCGCAGAGTGGGCCGCTGCCAGAGTCCGCTTGGAGTGGAATGGAGCAGTGGCAATGCTTGACATCTTGCAGCAGCGGGGAAGATTAATGTGAGGGCAGGGATGGAACTGTGTAGTCTTTACTTGTTACCAGATGGCCTAATGAGCTCCCTACCACAAAAACCACTATGACAACATGGGGTAGATTAAAGGTTAGGGGGTACTCTCCCCTTTCCCTCCTTGGCCAGTTATACCTTATACATGTTAAACTGCCCTTCAAACCAGCATAGAATGGGAATAATTTCTCATTGTGGCATGAAGGGGTGGAGGGGGGGGGGATTTGCTTTCCAGATGTTTTGCAATAGTTAAATTAAATCTTTTAATCAGTGCAGGGGACATTTTGGGGTAGAAGACACTGAAACATTTCAACATTTTCATATTAGACACCGTCTTCTACATCGAGACCTCAGGAAAGTTGTGACTAGACCTCTTTCCAGTATTCCAGCAGGTAAAAAGTATTATGTCCAAGCTATACATCAAATTCCGTACGACTAAAAGGTCCAAGGTCCGGGGATATATGAAAGCCTGGGATGAGGGCTTGAGAATAGTCTGGGATACAGTGAAAAGGAAGATTTGGACTAGTGCAGCTGTGTCATCTACCAGAACATTGAAGTATTATGTGAGAGGAAAACAGGACTGTGCTGGAGGAGGTTTGGCGAGTTTATTTTTACATATGTGGTTTAAGTGACTTAAATTCATAATTATTTGACCAAATATTTAAAGATATTAACAAGATCTGAGGCTACCTGTTACCCAAAGACCCGGAGATATGTTTAAGTATCCTGACATATGTGATGTTTCTTCAGCCAAACCTTTCGAGTGAGGTCATATTGAAAGTATTTTTAGCTGCAAGGCTAGAGAATTTGGGATTATGGAGGTCAAAGTGAGACTGGGAGATGGAAGATTAGTATGGCAACATGTGGAAGATAATTATTAATTATGTCCATGATCCAACGATTCGATAAAACCTTTTAACCTCAGACATATAGGCGTTGACATCAAATGGTAGGCAGAGTTATTTATGCTGGACCAATTATCAGCAAAAGTGATTTTTAGTCAATAGAGACAGATTTAATTATGTACCCTTGAGAGAGTTTACTGCTATTTGGTCACGATTTATGGGAAAAAAAAAACAGTTTACTGTGCAACACACTATGTGATTACTTATTGCAATTTACTTTTTTTGTCCTGCTTACTCACAAATCAGGTAAAAATTGTGTGTTGTTAAAAAAGCCCTCATGTGCAGCAAGATTTTTCATTTGTATTCCTTCTGCCCATGAGAAAATTAAACGAAGAAAATTTCCCTCTCCTATTCTGGACAAACTACGAGCATTTGTACCACATCACTTCCACGTCAGGTATGATTGGATGCAACTACTCGGGCGGCATGTATTGCCACAATGTCATTTACAGAGCTGGTGTTTACCCCGGCAGCTTTGGCGTAGAAGTCAAGTTTTGAAAAGTTGCGGGGTGAGGGTGGACAAGGGGCCGCCAGTGGCACGGAGGAAATGCAGAAGGAGAACTGGGAAAAAGGGGACTTTGGATCAGGTTAGTGAGGCAGGGGGTGGCAGCCGGGGTAGGGGGAGTGTTGGAAGGGGTTAGACTTGAAAGTGCAAGCACAGTTAGGAGCTGTGCTATTAAAATCAGAGTGCTGATAGCAGTGAGAAAGACATGGAACTCACCCATTTTAAAAGAGTCCAAGTCTGTCTATTGATAGGGTTTATATTCTACAGTGCCACAGGCATATTGCCATCTAAGTGAACACTTTGTATCTTTGTGTAAAACGCTCTGAGATTGAGGGAGCCGAAAAGTCTTTACATCAGGCCTAATCTAAAAATGTGCAGGCCATAGCATGATCCAACTTCCAAATGTTAAGCCTCTGAGGCCAAGCAAGAGCTGTGAGCCTGAAAAAACGAGTAAAAGTGACAAGCAGCAGCTGGTGCTTGAAACCCAGGTGAGAAGTACAACTCTATAGTGCGGAAGGTCACCAAGATGGAACAGGTGGCAGGGCCAGCTGACAATGACATCATGGGACCCCAAAACAAACTGACGAATCCAGGTTATTCATCCCTTCTCTCCAGGGTGCAGCCATCCCTTTGAGCCTATCGAGGCAAGATCGCCCAGTAAGAGCCTCCCCTAGGGGTCTGTGCAAGTGGCACTGTACAGGTGATGGGGGGTGAATTCCCTTCACGGAGACAGTCTGAAAAAGGTTGTCTGTGCATATGAAGACTGAGAAAAAGGTTGTTACTTCGGTTTTGAAAATTAGTGACAATTCCTCTATCTCTTTGGTTTCAGATAGTGCTGGATCTCCCCTGAACACCACAGGCAAAGAACATCAACAGAAACTCCTTGGCCATGACATCGATCTACTTTCACTGAATAGTGACATTTCCTCAATCTCTGACTACAACACCCAGCCATCCTCCTTGCATCTGGTTAGCTTCAGGCAATGCTGAATACAGCATGAAGGCCACAGTAAACTAAGAAGGACAATGTTAAAGATGCCCCTGTGATGCATAGAAGAAGGCGGATTATACAACAAAAGGAAATTCCTACCAAGGCAGGAGAGTTGCTACACAGAAGCAGGCCTATGCTGTATTGACGTGACGTCCTGGAGTGGCAGAACCACGCTGGGCCATCTGGCCAGTTGAAGCAAGGAGTATGAAGAGAACGCTACCTGAACACCTGCGGATGGGCGTTCGAATCGACCCAGAAGTATAGGTCAAAACAAGAGCAAGGACGGAGAGACACATCCAGTCTGGTGGTGCAACCACGAAGGAGCAGTGGTGGCATGAAGGGCCAGCAACAGACGCCGAGACCAGACCATACAAAGGAGCCTGGATCCCTGAGGTCCACGCATCTACAGAGAAAGGTAGCCACAGGGAAAGCCGATGAGGTTACGGGTGCCTGAGAACCTGACACAGAGCCTACCACTACAAAGTACAAATATTGTGAATACACTCTGGGAAACCTATCTAGGTTACAGGAGCCTGAGAAACCCGATGGAGAGCCTACCGTTAGAAGGTATGAATATTGTGAATATACGCTGTGGAAGCTATGCAGGTTACGGGAGCCTGAGAAACACGAGTGTACAAATACCTGATAAAAGGGGGAGTGAGAATAACAAGAACGTTGTGAGAAGTCGATGGAAAAGTTATCAAGGTTACAGGGACGTGAGAAACCCGAGAATGGAAAACCCTATAAAAGGTGATCTGAGGAAAAGCACTAATATTGTGAATAACGGCTGGGAAGCAATCTAAATTACGGGATCCTGAGAAATCAGAGTGTACAAATGCTATGAAAAGAAGAGAAAGAAACAATGATACTTTGAATCAAGGCCAAGAAAGCCAAAGAAACTTTAACTATATATCCCCAGGGCGGATCAGAGCCCTATACAAATAACTTGTGTCAAGGAAAGGACAAGGTCATTTGAAAGTTCCAAGACAATTGGAAGTTGCAAGACAATTTGAATTGTCTGTGTCAAGACACTTTTCTAAAATCAAAGAGATTACAACCTTTAATTTTGTAGCAAGGAGGAGAAGAATATCCTGCGTATAAAAGAGGATCCTTTTATGATTGCAACCAATCAAGCATGAACTGGGTTCGACAGAAGCCACGTTGAGGATCTTGTACCAAAGACTCACAAATTCCTTTTTAGTTAGATGTTTTGTCAAGAATTGAAGGGCCAGTCAGTGGATTCGATTCAAACTCACCAACTTTATTTTGGACTTTACATTCATACTTAGTTTTTACATCACTAGGTAGGAAACTACCCTCATACAAAAAGGGTAAGGTAGGCATTAGATCCCTTTATTTTTAATAAAATCCTTTAACATGACTCCCACTCGTCAGAGTCCTCCTTCTTGTTCGCCACAATACCTATAATGCTTGTTTTTGCTCTGCATCTTCCTAGTGGCTCTATGCAGAGGAAAATTGGGCCCTTTTTTTGTTGGCATACACTGAGATCAACACATGCGGCACAATGATCTTTGGAGTACAAGTCATGGGCTCCGGGGCCTTGGAAGTGCTGAAAACTGGCGATGAGCACAAACAATCCCATTGTCACAAGGGCACAGAATACAGAGAGCTTGTTTTGACATACTTGACCTTTTTTGCTTTATGTTCATTTTTGCTAAGTCTAGTGTTTTTCATGGAAAGTCATGCCTGCACATTGTTAATCATTCACTGCACAGACTACATTTCATTAAGGGAACTATGGCCACTTTGGGAAAATGATGCAGTCAAAATAAAATTAAAGATCACATTACTGTAGTCCCAAAGGAAAACCTCAATTTAGCACTAAAGCGCCAAACTAAGAAGAACTCCAGTGACAGTTCAAAGCAATTTTGCTTTTATTTTCGAAGAGCACACTAAATAGAAAGGACAACCTGCAGTAGCATTTTTTTAAATTTTCGGTTGGCAGTGAATGAGAGAACACAAAAACCTGTTAATCAAACTGCTTAATTCCAGTAGCTTTGAAGTAGAGCAGGTGAGAAGTGATACCAACAATGGTCACACTTTCTTTCCATCAGTTCCTGGACCAGTTTCTGCCTGAGATTGAGATACCCTCTGTATGGGCTTATAATGCAGAGGTAGCAGCATATGGCGTTTGAGTGGTGGAAAGAGGACCTATGGCTTTTGCTGTGCGGACCAACCTATGCAGGGGACGGGGGGAGGCACATCCGTGAGGACGCACATGGAGTTACTTATCAATTGAACTGCTTTAGGTATTTAGTAGCTGCTAGAAGAGTGGAAGGCCTTGCCCAAAGCTCTGCAGAGCAGCATTGAGGGCTCTCCTTTCATGCACGCATACAGAAGAGAATGCTGCAAGGCTTTGTGATCCGAAGCAAGCCAGTGAAACAGCGCTGGCCATTATACTACACCTTGGTGTTTCACATATCTAGTGGCTTACTCGGGTCCAAAGACCAAACGTGTGGTAGTGGCATGCAGCAGCCACTCCAGGCCAGAGTGCTGTTGGAGTGGTTTGCTTTGAGTAAAGCTACCTGGGAAACACTAGATGGCAGACCAGTGATCGAAGTGAGAGGGTGATGACATCTTTGCCCCTCAAAACAAGTTGAAGGGGACTAAGTGTGGAGGTAAACTGGATCCCCGTGGTTTTAGAAACATTTTGGTGGAAAAAGCTCCTGTCCAATCCTCAGTGGACAAGGTGGAGAGCACAGTCTCGGATACAACTGGCAGAGATATTGAAGGGCACAGAGCAAGAGATGTTGGTGCTGGGATTCTAAGTTTATTCCTTAGATGAGACAGTAAAGAAAATTAGTATCAGGAATCTACGACTCAGAGGATAGGGAACACATGTCAGTGTCGATGGATCTGCTTGACAAGAAATTGAAAGCAGTGAACAGCGCAGGAAAGCAGTACATTTTGGAGTGCTGAGGATCTGCAAGACAATCCCTCATGACATTCTTTGCACATTGCTTCTGGCCTTGGTGTCTTCCAAGATGGGACCATGGCAAAACAGTGGAGTTTTTCTACTTCATGAGAGCGTACCATTTGCAGTCAAAAGTGCAACATTTACATTGATAGCTGGAAGTATCGTACTGGACGTTTGAGGTGATCCAAACCCAGGTGATTCAAATAGAAGGCAAAAAACTTAAACACTGGACAGTGGGATATAGGATACTAATATTTCCAGACCTTAGGTGAAAATGCAACAAAGCAAAAAACATCTATGTGCTAGCCAGAAATTGGCAGCTCTAGGCAAGTGCTTAGGGGAAGACAGGAAGGCAAGTGCAAGGGGATACAGGAAGTGCAGGAGGTGAGGACGACATGGTAAGTGCGAGGACAGGGATGCACACCCTGCCAGGCTAGTCAGGGAAAGGGGGCCCGGAAGGGCAAGTGCAGGTTAGGGAGGGGGAGAGGGGATTGCTGGAGTAGACTGGGCGAGGAAGGACCTGGTGCCCTGTAGGACTCAGAAGGGTCCAGGCAGCCAGTCAATGCGGCTGAAGGGGATTAGCAGGGTAGGGGGAGAGGGAAGGAAGAAGAGAAAAGGAAGGTCTTGAGAAGCTTCTGGAACTTAAGACGATCCAGCTCAAGCCTGAGGGCGGCAGAGAGGCCATTCCAGAGGGAGCCTTCTGCCGAAGAGAGGGATCTACCCCCACTCTATGCTTGGAAAACATCTTATCTGCAGAGAGTTGGAGCTAGAAGACCAAATGGCTCCAACACAGGGGTATTTAGGGAGAGAGAGCTGGATGTAGCAGGATCCCAGGCGCCAGAAAGTCTTTTGGGTGATGCAGAGGGTCTTGAACTTGATCCTTGCAGGCACCGAGAGCTAGTGGAGAGAGTTCAGGGCTGGAACGTCTGTGGGCTTGAGGCCAAGGATAAGTCTTGAAGTTCTATTCTGGATAAGTTGAAGTGGGCAAAGGGAGGATAAAGGCAGATTGAGGAAGAGGATGTTGCAGTAGTCCAGTCTAGAGAGGACCAGAGCTCTGGAGACATTGAGTTTCTGAGGGAAGGAGAGGAAAGGGAGAATGCCTCTGAGGAGATGCAGCTGAAAGTGGGACTTCTTGGCAAGGTCCGCGATGTGAGGAGAGAAGGAGAGAGAGGAAGATGACGCCAAGGTTTTTAGCCACAAAAGATGGTGAAGGGGGGGGGGGGCTGTGAAGGCATCATGAGGTAAGACAGACAACAGACTTAAAATTCAAACAAAAGCTATTAACTTAAATGTCATGATGTTTGAAGGCCTAACTTGCCCTACGCTAAGGTAGGATTTCCCTACCTGAACGAAACTAGTAAAGTCTGAGTTAAAGAGTTCAATTTAAAAGTCTGCCTGTGTACAATATCTATCCTGTAGCCCTCAACTACAATTAACCAATGTGTAAGAATGTCAAAGTCAAAAGCAAGTGTTCAACTCAAAGTGCGGAGTGCCCTCCAGCTCACAGCTTTCTTTCAGCACCCCTTCCCCAAGCATAAGAAAGTTCCATGAAAACGTCTCATGATTACCTTTCTTAAGTTCAAGATGTTACAGTTCAAGATCACTCCTTAAACACAGTTCAAAACAAAAGGGGTCTTGAGAATTTTTATCAAAACAAGTGTGGTTCATCTGCAGTGGTTTCATTAGGTTGTTCCTCTGTGTCTTTATTTTTCACCATTCAGGGCTCTCTGGTTCAGCTGCAGTTGTTATACTGCATAGTCCACCCATTACACTTGATCCTGTGCATTCGCTTAGGTCCTTTCATTGGCCTCTTGGCTTTATGGGTATTCTTGCATTTTTCTGGCTTCTCCTTAAAAGACTTGTGGCTCTGCCACCACGTGTCACACACCTCTTGCCAATCTGTGGCCTTGCTGCACTGCAGTCATTCATCAAAGCTTACTTCAGAGTTCAAGTTAAATCGTGATGCAACATACATTTAAAATGGTTTACTTTCAGTTCAGCGTCCCATGTGCCGTTTTGTTGCTCAATTGTAAGATCTCATTCTGTTCAGTATTTAATATGCACTTATTTGCTTCAAAGTTAAGTTTACAATTAGTTTGGTATTCAATATGCATATATTGGCTTCCAGTTTAGGTTTCCATTTAGTTTGGTATTCAACATGCATGTACTGGCTTATATGCACAGACCGTTATTCACCTGTGTTCCCATAGGAGCGCCCCAGTGCTCCCCCGACACTCACTGGCCTTTGTACGCCTTCCTAGAGCTTCCAGCAACTTCTCTTTACTTCTGCAGTCAGGAAACCCACTGGCGTGAGGCGTTCTCACCTGCCTTGTGCTTCTCTCTGCATGCCAGCTCCACAGCTTCTTTCTGGACGCGTGCAGTGTCCTCTATGCACCATACTTCTCTTCAGCAGTGCCTGCTGCTCGAACTTGGAGATGGAGGCTCCCAGACCAGGGCAAATTACACAGCCCACTCGCTTTGGGTCCCACAAGTCATCCAGGAAAGTTGCTGGCATCCTGGTTCTGGTCCCACCACGGCTGCCTCGTCATAAAGGACTCCTGCTCTTCCTGTTTCTCTTGTCACTGCTGGGCTGGCCTCCTTTTATAGACCTGCAGCCCCCTGACAGGCTGCAGGTGTGGATGTCCTATTAGCCTTGCTTAACCACAATCAAAGGGACATGCCTGACCCTCACAGCTCTTAGCGGGCATCTTCCTCGTCCCAGTACTAGAGTGGCGAGAGTGTGTGCTGTTCATTACTCTCAGTCTCCTCTTCCTCATCACAGTACTGTCAAGTAACATATGTGGGAAAATGAGGGTAGCTGTCTTGTAATAGCCCATGAAGGTTGGGGGAGGGTTAGGTTGGTCATCAATAGGGAAAGGGGGATACCATGTCTCGCCCAAGGACAACCCACTCCCAATCCTAAAGGACCCTCCACCAAGGTGATCCTTCCTCGCTTCTCCACACCAGGGTCAGGATCCAATAGCGATGGCCTTTCCCTGGTCACATGTGCAGAGGATCCTAGGGTAGTAGGAGTGATAATACCCTCAGGTTTCTCACAGAACCCATGGAGGGTGGCCAGAGAGTAGGAGGGAAGGAGGGGGCCGGTGTGCCAATCAGAAGGATCTCTGTTTTACTGGCATTAAGCGAACCATGCCTGAATCGCAGTCAGACAGTCAGGAATGAGATCGAAGAAGAGGAGGCAGTAGAGGGAAGCTTGAAGGAGAGCTGTGTGTATCCGCATAAAACTGGAAGTGAGGAGAGAAGGTGGTGATCAAGTGCGCCAGAGGGGCAAGGTAGATGTTGAAGAGCCACAGTGAGAGGATAGAGCCCTGAGGGACGCCACAGGTGGAGGGTGTGGCGGAGGAGAGAAAAGGGCCCGGTTGAATCTGGGAAGGTCTGTCAGATAGGAAGGAGGTCAACCAGTCCAGTGCCAGGTCCTTGATGCCAAGGGCATCACAGAGCTGATATTTAAGGGTGGCAAGATTAACAGTATCAAAGGCAGAGGAAAGATTGGGAAGGATGAGAACAGAAGGAAAGCTGGAATCAAGATTTGAGAGCAAGTCATCACGGGTGTACAGGAGAGGTACAGTTTCCGTACCTCTGGCTGCTCTGAAGCCACACTGGTGGTCTTGAAGACAACCAACAGATTCAGTGTGGTGGGTCAGCTGGGAGATGACCAGCTTCTCAAAGAGTTTGCCCAGGAAGTGGGTAATGGAGATAGGGCAGTAATTAGCCAAACAGGAAGGATTGGCAGAAGTCTTTTTAAGGAGACAGTTCACAAAGGAGTGATTGAGGGGTAGTGGGATGGAGCCAGTGGCAAAGGAGTGATTGCAGAAATCAGTCAAGGCTGGATCAACAGAGGCAGTGGTGTCCTTGATAGTTCAGGAGGACCAGGGGAGCACCTCTATGGAGGAGACTTTCATGGAGGGTGCTTGTTTAGAGACCTTATCCGGTGCTATGGGCGAGAAGGAGAGAAGGAGGGCATGGGGTAGGGGAGTGGAGGGCAAAGGGAGGCCTGAGAGCGGTTGAGGGAGGAGGGAAGGAAGGGAGGAGAGTGAGAGCAGGATGTCCTGAGTTTATGTTCTGAAGTGGGAGGCCAGTGCAGTGCACAGGGCCTGGGATGGCAGAGTAGAAGTGGACACTGCAGTAGGATTGGTGAGTTCCTTGCAGCTTTTGAACAGTTCAGCCGTGTTGTTGGTGGCCCCAGTGGTGCGGGCTTGGATGTGGTTTGTAACGTCTCTGCAGCAGGTGGCAGGCCATTCTGTCAGTGGATGTGCTTGAAGCCAGCCATTTACGTTCATCAACTCTGCACTTGCGTTTCAGAGAGGCTAGGTCAGAGTCATTCCAGGAGTTGTGCTTGGAGTCAGGCTTCATGCAAATCCTCATGACAGGGGCAAGGACATCCAAGGTGTTGGAGATGGCGAGGTGAAGGTTAGCAAGGACTGTGTCAGTGTGAGCGTCAGTGGCTGGAGTGGGCGGGGGAATGAAAGTGGCAAAAGCAGCAACTGACATTCACTTCATTGGTCGAATGACGGAGAAGGAGACTGGCAATGCGGGCATACGCTTTGCCTGGGGGACCCAAGTGATCAAGATGAGAGGACAGGAGAGCATGTCAGACCAGGAGAGTGGTGTGGTAAGAGGGTTGGATATGGGGATATCTGCAGAAATGTGAGCATCCGAGTGTGTGGGTCGAAGCGGAGGGAGGAATAATGAGGTAAGAATCCATTGACTGCATCTGTAGAGTCATTGTGAATACTGAAGTCTCTGCGGAGCAGCTTGGAGGTAGAGGTCATGAGAGAAGAGGCGAGGTCAGACCACTCTGAAAGGAAGAGGGAGACTGGACCAGGGTTCTTGTAGATGGTGGCGAGAGTCAACGAGAGGATAGGACAGACACCAAGCCTGCATCCGAAGGGAGAGTAGGACTGAGTGGGTATGATCGTAGTAGCAGGGACACATTTAGGAAAGATCAGAGCCACTCCACTTCCAGACCAGTTAGGCCTGAGTTTAGAGAGGATCTTGTAGCCCTCTCAGGGAGGAGTGTGTCAAAAACAGTGACAGAGCTGGTAGTGTAGCACGTCTCAGTGAGAGCGAGGACATCAAGGTCAAATTCTTCAAGGAGTTGACAGTTGTCCGAGTAGTGTTTAACGGCAGTGTGAGAGTTGAGGGTAACTAAGTGGAACTGGTTACCACCTTATAAGTTCTTCAGAGGAGGGGTACAGGGATGTGGTACACCTGTCGCTGGTGGCAAGGGGGGCAGGGAGGTGAAAGAAGGAGGGGTGGCAGGAGAAGTGAGGAATTTGATGAGTGAGGGAAGACAACTATCAAGAAGGTGGAGGTTGGGCTGAGAGCCCTGGGCCATGACAGTGCCCTTCTGGTAGACATTAATGATGCACCTATTGGATGGTAAGTGAGCCAAGAGTACTTTCCATCTGGTTCCACCATTAATGGGCAAAGAAGAGAAAGGGGAGAGGACAGACCATATGCTGAGTCCAAAGGTCCAGAGAGGGAGCAACAAAGAGGATGCCAGAGACAGTCTGGAAGAAGTGTTGACATAGGTATCAGTGATGGGCAGGGCCTGGGTTGGAGACCAGAATATTGTTCTTGAAGTTTTTCCTTCCAGGCTTCGAAAGAGAGGTAGGATAGGTGATAGAGTAGCAATTACAATAAATAGGGGAGATGGAGAGCACCATGAAGGGAGGGGCAGAGAGAAGGAGGGAGGGAGAGAGAGAGAGATGGAGAAATAGCAAAATGCATGATGAACTCACCAGGCGGCCAAGCAGCAAAACAGGTGCAGACAAATTGGGTGCACAACGTCGCAACAGGTCACTGAACTGCTCCAGAAGCAGAGGAGGAAGGAAGGTGACTCAGGTGGGATGAACCCTTCTAAGGAATACAAGGAAAGGGCCTTAAATCACTAGTCACAAGGCACTTCATGTGATTGCAAAGTTATGGCAGCTTAAAGTTTCCAATCCCTGCAACAATCAACAGGTATACAAGCCTTCACAGCCCAGCCCTCCACAAACATGACCTCGGATCTGGGGATCTCCACCCAAGAAGAGTTTCGGGTCATGTGTCCCCCAGACACAGCAGCGCTAAGTGAAGACGTATGTTGAACATTTCAAAGAAAAAACAAACAACTTCTGTACATTTATGTCAGAAAATAACTACATTCTTCAGCAAAAGTTCCCTGCCAACAGCGTGTCAGCTACATGTATTAACAATCTGCAATTCTGTTACTTGCTGGAGGGCTGCTAATACATTTATTGAAAGCAGGTGAGTCACAACTTTAATGAGAGTGCGCAATACTATGGAGACTTGTAGCTTGTGAGTGAATATGTTTGCATGAAGTTTCCAGCTGTTACCATATCACATGTTTAGCCGTCAGTGGATAAAAGGCAGATGACGTTAATGTAACAGCGAATTGTTTTTATGTAAACACATGGCCATTGTGTTCCGAACAAAGCCATTCCTAGACTGATCCCTTTTTATGGAATTAAATGCAAGGTATTTCCATTCTCTGCTATTCATATAAAAGCTTCGTTTTTGTGTGCCTCTAACAGCAAAGAGGCATGCTCGTATATTTTAACTTAAAGTGGGGCAGAAACCCAAATGGTTTACCTGCCTTAGGATATTAATTCACTCCCAGATGGAAGGTCAAAAGGATATGAAAATCAACCTGTCATGTTCAGACATTAGGTAAAAAGTGGAATGTTTATTTTGCTTCTTCCATTTCATTTGTGCTAAATATTCATGTTAAATACGTCCAACGAAACTCTAAATCCAGCTGAAAAAAAGTATGACCAAAACTGATCAATGCTTTTATGACCTTTGTCACACCACAACCCCCAGAAAAAAGCCCAATGCCCACCAGTTAATGTGTACATACTAATGATGACAAATTGTTAATGAAGAGCAGATGGCTACATAGGTTTTACAAATTGTCTGCACTTGCATGAAAACAACAAGAGAGCTATAGTACAGAAGATGCTACTTTTTGTGTACGAGTTTGAGAAAACTTTTCTAAATCAAGTGCATACTGTTTGGATGCATGTCCAGCTCCCAGGTCCCCCCAGCCCCAAACTATTTAGGCACGAAAATATGGTACGACGTCCTTTCAACACGGTTTGTTTTTATGCAGGTTTTTTTTACTGCTAATTTTTTTACGAAAAAACCCAGAACATTTTTTAGGGGGGGTTTAGAAAATGATATATATGGGGTGTGGGTGTTTCGTAATACATAAAAAATTAAAAGGGAATGGGGGAAGGCGACTGGGTGCAACCCCACCAAAAATAATTACAAAATAATTTAATGTTTTTTTTCCATTAAAATAATCGTTGTAAAAAAAACGCACGAAAAAACATCCTGCGATGAAATGACATGCAACCAGAAAATGTACTAGTGCTTGAACATTTGCGACGTGTGGGAGTAGAACATGCATAGTGGAAATCACAAATATAGTGTTTTGTAGCAGTTATGAAAACTTAGGTTGGCCCCGGCATAGGGCATGAGTGGTATTGAAGTACAGTAGTTGAAATATAGTGCATAAGGAGGTAAATGTAGGCCCTGGTCCTTGATGTGAGAAATACTGAAGCACCGCTATATTTGAAGTGAGGCCTAGCATGTTGCAGGCCCTATTGAAAATAGCAGCATTCTGTGATAACGAGTTTCAAATCACCTTCCCATTCCAAGTCCCAGCAGTAAAACCAATCACAGAGGCATTAAAAAATGTGTTGAACTATGGGCCTGCGAAACCAGAGAGGAATGCCAAGCCAGGTCTGTGCCTGTCCCGAAAGACAAACTTATGGGAGCCGGGGTAAACGTCTTGAGCTGCCAAAAGGCCGGCATAGATTTAGATTTGGCTGAGTGAGTTAATTGTAATATCCACATATGAAAAGGTGATGTTTAAGAGAAGAGAATGCTATGATGATTATGTCATTATTTGGACATCCTTCAATGATTTATGTGGTGAATCTGATGGTTGATTGTTTAATGGTTCTTAACTCTGTTTGTACATGACTGGTTCTATTGATTTATTTATGTATATGTGAGTATATACATGTATTTATGTGTGTGTATATATATATATATATATATATATATATATATATATATATATATATATATATATATATATATATATATATATATATATATATATATATATATATTTCGTTCTCTTTTTCTTTTCTTCTTTCTGTTAGTTGTGTTTGTTAGTTTTGTTTGTTTGTTAGAATGGGTTTTTATTTAAAATATATGGATTAGTTGAATTGTAGTTCAATGTGTGCCTTTCACCTAAAATGAAGTCTGTATTATTGGAGAGTATTGTATTGAATGACTCTTATTACTTGTCCTTGAAAATGTAAATAACATATTTAAAAATAGATTTAGAGCATTAGCGCCACCTAGAATAATGGCTATCCCTTTTGAACTGCCAGACGCCTATAAAACAGAATACCTAAATCCATCAAAATTTGTCTGATTAGTGGGGTTCTCGAGAGGCCCAGGAGAAGCTCCGTAGAGGGGTAGCTGATAAGGGGGTAGCCAGGAGTGAAGCAGCCTGTGATGTCTAATACGAGGAGCTGGAGGTGAAACCAGAAAATGTAGTCCCACGGCGGGGAGGCATGGTGGGGGCGCTCACATGTCTGGTATCAGGAGAAACACTCCATTATTCTTAAGGACCAATTTGATATCAAAGGTATCCACTGAGCTCATCTTAACGACCAGATGCACACAATGTGACTAGGCCCATGGGGAGATTAACATCCTAGGAAGTCTGTCAATCAGGTAGCGGGAACACAAGGTGATGTAGTAGGAGACCACGTGTTAGAGGGTGCGGGTAAATTATAGGAGACTGGTAGTATTTATACAGGTGTTAGACAAGGAGGGTAGGGGAAGAACACTGTATGCTAAGTGTGTCATTAGTGACAATGTCTCGCCTTATAATGGCGTGTTTGCTTTGAACTAACTGAGCTCCATGGCAGTTCGGTTCCATGGGACCCTCAGTCACCTTTTTCCTTTTTGTATAAAACATAAATCTTGTGATCCTTGCAAAGAGGTGCACCAAGCCTTTTTCCTTAGAGGGTTGGTTTTTACTGTATGGTTGTCTGGAGGTCTGCCTTACAATACCCACTGGGGTTACCTTTCCTTACACAACAGTATTATGTTTTTTTCCCCCCTAATGTCCTAAAAGGGACTGCTGTCCATCATCCGCAAATCTTCAGGCTGGACTATGTCAAGAGCTTGAAACCAAGTCCTACCATAAAGCATCCACATCAAACTTCAGGAAGTCCAAATCGTTGAGCATGGCTCTATGTCAGAAAACAACAGCTGAGCATCGAAACAGGTCAGCTACATGAAATGCCCTCCTGACACACAAGACCATTACTGGTCAGGCTCCAGACTATTTGCGCACCAAAACCTTAACACACCTTCCCAAATAATGCACCTCTAACTCACCATATTTGTTCGTATCTAGAATTTCCCGTGGGAGTTTATCTCAAAAGTAAGGAAAGAAATGGGTTTGGCGTGAACATTTGGGCATGATTAAGATGGTATGCACAATCAGGCAGCCAGAGCGCAGACCGGATATTTGGTTCGAGAGAAAATCATGTTGAAGTGGCATAATTCAGAGCGATCTATTGCCTCATCCTATGCTGACCATTGACATTCGGGAATTTAAATGGGACAAATATTCCCTTCAAGGGGTGAAGTTAGATAAAAAAAGGACTATATATACGACAAACCTCAAGGACAGTCATCCTCTAGAATAGGGCTCAACATTTCCCTTGGCCTTTAGGCATTGGCTAGTGATAAGGGACTCTTGGCAAGTAAGAAATAGCGTGCTATGTTTATGTGTAGCTGCATAGAAGCTTGTAACTTGACATTTTTCTCCCTGCTTTAGAAAAATAGGTTGTACAATGTAGGACTTATTCTAGTGTACATATCAAATCAGAAATGTGTCTGACCTATGCCTCCTGACAGACAATTCCCATCAGATGAGGCATGACCCATGGCCAAGGGAGGAGATAGCAAGTGACGCATCAATTCGGGAGTGATATTTGTAGTAGTAATTGTAGCAAACTCTCTGTAGTTTTAAGTTTTGTACTTAATGAAGCCTTTCTTTGGTCTATAACCGAGGTCTACAATCTGTGGCTCTCCAGATGTGCTAGACTATGACTCCCATGATTACTGTCTACTGACTAAAATGGCTACGGCTGATGGCATTTGTAGTCCAAAATATCTTGAGAGCTAAAGGTTACAGACCACTGGCCTACAATGCAAAATTGAAAGTAGGGTTTATTTCCAGCTATGACCAGTGGCCTCAGTAACTGAATTTCAAGTGACTGCTCGTCTTGCTACAGTTATCAATTGCAAAATGTTCCAAAACGGTATTTTACAAACCAGCCAATCATGCTAACCTACTTAATTTGGGTGAGTAAAACAGCTTGGGTGTGATGGTTGGACCTAAGGTTTAAGGGAGCGCCTTTAAAATGGCAGACACCTGTTCGGCTAAAGAAACCCAACTTGAAGCACAGAGCCACATGTCTTGGCACATCACTCAATGCAGCGAAATGTACTTCATGGTGTTCAGAAGAACGTTAATACAATTGAAGGTGGACTTTGCTTTCTAACCAGACAATTGGTCTGTCAGTAACCTTTGCTTGTGGCATACTAGCCAGCTGGTCACAGACATTAACAAATCACAAAAGGGACTTGGGCCCTGAATGGATGTCCGTTATCAAGACTACTTTTGTTAACACAATGGAGCAAGGTGCCATGCCATAAAGGCAGTAGTTCCATTTACCAGATAAACTGAAAGCTTACTGGCATATAATTATAACAAGGTGTACAGTCAATCCAGTTGTGCAATGTATACAGCAACAGTTCAAAGCTCGTGTCTGCACCATGTTAAATTCTTAATTTCAATCTAAAACTGCCATTAACCTCTAACAATAGTAAGTGAATCGGAGACTTTGGCAGAGAATGGGAGACTTCTGCAGAGCACTCTTGGATCAGGAAGAAGGTACTGCTTTTGATGTTACACAGAAGGTTTCACATGCATACTTATGTACATAAACACAGACACAGAACACACCATTACACCAGAGGTGGATCCCTTCCACAGTAAAAGGTAGGAACATGTTGTCCATGGTTTTAGACTATTCACCACTACTTTAGCAATAGGCTAAATAAAGGCAAACTTGATGCAGGATCTTGAGGCCTTCTCTTTAAAATGCACTCAAACCAGGACCACAGTAGGGCAATGGTAAGCAAAAAACGTGCCGTTATGTGAATCTGCAACTACAAGTTCGACTTGAGGATGACAACCACCAAGCCCTAGATCAAAATTGTCTCAGAGGGCTACCATATAGCAGATGTTTCCATTACGTATGTTTCAGTACACTGCAGTTTGAACTCTGTAGTCAGACTTTTTCACCCGACTTGTGTCGCTAAGAGCCATATTGATGTGCATTTCCTGTCTTGAGAAGAAGGCCAAAAATAAGTATGCAGCAACTCACATTCCCAGACTGTCTCCTATCCAAATAATGACGCAACCCTGCATGCCTAACAAGACCCAAGAGACTAGGCAAATTCAGTGTGATATCACCAGAGCCGCCAACCATCACTCTGAAATGGTTGCTGTGAGGAACAGCCATTGTGCTAGAATGCACAATCCAGGAAGAGTGCACTCATGCTTCATCAAGCATGTGTCTTACCCATTCCTCTTAGGAGGGTGTGGAACCCACAACTGTGCAGCAATTCCCCAGGATGGAGCACTTTAACCTATGTGACGAATCAAGGGAATTCCTTTTTCCCCCCAGAGCCCACCCTGTGGGGCTAGGGAGGTGTGCCTGCTCTGCAATACCCTCCCCAGGGCTAGAGGCAAGGAGACCTCACCGGGAGTGAATCCTCCTTAGGGGAGACAGACTCCCATTCCCATGAGGAACTCCCTAAACCTGTACATATGATGGCCTACATGGGATGCTCTAAAATATCTTAAACACTTTTTCAGCAAAACTGGGACGAAGAAACTCTACAGAGATGACATTATGTTACTAAAAAGGAATAAGGTTCTCTAAATAAAAATAACAAATGTACAGAGATGAGTATGTTGATTGACGTAGCTTCAATGACCCCCAGTAAGAGAGTAAAGATAGAGGAAGACTGACGTCGGCCCAAAGAGGTCCCAAGCCGCACAATACCTGCAGGAATCAGAGATCCAATGAGTTTCATACTCGCTCAAGTGCAGAGAACAAAATGCCAGAGCTACAGCATAGCTGGAACCCAAGAAACCAGGCGGGCACAAGCTCGGTGGCAAGACCACAGTCGAAGACTTGTGGTGGACCACTGGTCCGACAAACTTCTCTGATACATTCGGGTATGTGAAGCAACAGGGTGCCCGGTCTCATAGCCGAGAACCAGAAAGACGAAAAGAGACGAGAGACCAGGCGGAGAGGAGACACTACGAGAATGCAGACATGGACAAGGGAAAGGCACCAGTGATCAAATACAAATGAGAAGGATTGTGAGAAACCGGACCCCGGAAGACGTACCCATTCAGAGAAGAAGGTATTGGAGTCACGGGCGGCTTCGAAGTGGGAATCATATCGCACAGCCAACTCGTCTCATTATTAAGCTTGTAAGAAAGTTAATCTTGAAACCAAGAGATAAAATCTGGTAATAGGCAAGAGCAAGCTATTGAAAAGCTGAACAAAGTGAGGGAAGATCCCATGATCGCAATTCCCTGGGAGAAGTGAACAGAGCCTGCAGCAAACTTAAAGTGTGTTAACAGGAATGAGCAAACTATTGAAAAGCTGAACAATAAGACTGGGAAACTAGTAGTAATAATACCCTGGAAGGGGGCCCAAACAGTGCAAGAGACAAAATCGGAGAGACCCAAGTGAGTTGAACTATAATAATCTAAGAAGGGCAGTCACCCCACACCACGAGGAAATCTTGAAACATACTGAAGCCCAAATAAGAGGGTAAATATAAGAAAGCCTTAAAGAAAAATCTTAAAGAAAGAAGAATATTCACCAGCTCCATTGAAGAATTTCAGAGACTAATAAAAAAAAGCAACAAGAGGATATTTGAGGATCCTGTATTGATTGATGGACTGATACTAGAACTATCGAAAAAAGAAGGGAGTGAGTCTCTGAACCCAAGTTGATTTACATTGTGGTAGGGACAGCTAAGGTAGTCTTAGACAGCAGACTTCATTATTTGTACTTCCACGACTGACTGTCTAGCACCTTAGAATAAGTCATCCTGAAACATGTCACAATATGTCGTCCTCGTATATGCCACTCCTAGTACCAAGAAAAGCAGACATGACATACAATATCAAAAAGGATTTGAAACAGTAATGGCCTATGAATCAGTGCTTCATCTTTACTGCCAAAAATAAAACACTTTCAGATTTTTATGAGATCAAACATAGAAGCTGTACAACTTGCTCCCTTCAAACCACTGACAGCACATATCAAATTATATTCTGGCAACATTCAGGTGGCTGCTCAAGTAGAGGGTTGCTTTACAGCTCAAGAAGGTTTCCACAGAAGCAGTAGTGCTAATTTAAACACTCACTTCCTTAGACACCAGTGAAATTGCAGATCCACATGAGGGCTCAGTTAGCAAGTCCACAATGGTGCTATCTTTTCAAAAGACACATTTGCCGTTTAACAGACATATGTGGAACATTCTACCTGCAACAGCGTGATCCATTTTACACGCTATATGCATTTCAAAACACATTTGATAATAACATTTTGCTGCTTTTTATTCAAACATATGTGGAACATGCAGTCTGAAAAGCACACAGTTTTTAAGGATGCTTGTGACTAATTAGCAACTGTGCAAAGACAACTGCATTTGTGCAATGTTCAGTCTGCTAAAGCGTAACCAGTCCAAAAGACGCGGATGAAAAAGGGGACAGTTGATAAAAGTACAAAAACAATTGGATAACTAATAGATCACAGATTAGCACTATAAATGCACAAGATGCTACAAAAAGAAAATGTTTTAAACATTTAAGTGCATACTGACAGAACATCAAAATGAAATAAAAAGAAGGACATCCAAAATCAAATTGTGATAAGAGACTATAAGGCTGACAGAATATATGCTTTTCAACCTAAATGACACCACGAAGGGTTAACCCAAGGACAGCACTCCAGCTACCTCTTCAATCAGTTCTTATGCAGAGAGTGACAATGCTAAAGAAGCTTGCACTTCCTATAATCAAATTGATATTGTTGAGACCAATGCACCCGAAGTAGAGACATTATTTTTTAGACCATATAAGATTATACAAAAGAGGCAACAAGAATATTAATTAGACCAAACGGGTTACTTTCAGAGAATCTCTTCCCATCAATACCAGGGGAAAAAGGTGTAGCATAAGAGCAATGAGTTAATCAACTCAACAGACAAGGCAAACCATATGTACAAATCCATTAATACATAAATACAAATGTATATGATACCATTTAATCAAAGGAGCAGGATACATATCAAATGCAATTTACATCACATAAAACAATTCTTGACAACCCACAAATCAACTGCCTGAATCATTCTTAAATACAAAATGATTCACGTAAAAACATCAAAAATATTTCATAACAGAGGCTAAGACATTTGTGCAGGTCAGTCCACATTTATACTTAAAGGAAGTTAGCTGAAAAATGTTATTGTCCTGATCATTCGGGCATGTATTTTTAAGCATATTGTAATCGATTTTAAAAAGAAAATTCTATGCATCTTGCCTAAGTTTTCCTCACTTTTACTCATGGGAAAACAACAGGTTGGCCGCGGCCATCTTTTGCTAATCTTATTCGTTGATGCATCGCCCTAAGTTCAAGTGCCTTTGCGGCACTAAATCATACTACCCGCCCCTGAAGCGGACATCACTTGTCCAATCAATATGCTCCACCTATTTCCATTGCCAGCATAGCCAAACGTTCCCCATCATCACCCACACCGTAACGTTACTTAAGGCAAATAGCAGAAGATAAACAAACACATCCTCTGACAGTGCGTACGTTTTCATCAATAGTCTGCAATGTAACAAGTGCTTTTATTTATCAAAGAATGCTCACAAGAGAGTATTAAGTCCACAAAATGAACTATATGTTTTTGCGATACACTTTATAGCTAAAAACTAAACTATACACAAATAACAATCATTACTAGACAGGGAAACAAACCACAAGTTACACACCTGCTTTTTTATAGTGCACGGTATAAATAACATTCAACATAACATAACGTACTGTGTCAATTCTTTTGGTAAAATCGCACGTCGCTGATCTAGTCATTATGCATACAGCACACAGGGCGTTTTTAAATTGCACAAATATTATGTACATTGAGCTTGATTTCAGGAAGTTCCATTCTCTCGTTGTCACGCTGAGTAACCGCTCTTAACAACATCTTGCAGAAATGGAAACTAAATTTTCGTATGTCCACTTTCAATATAGTAAATGTTATCATTTTTTTGGGTATTCAACACATTGTGTTCATCGAACTGTTGCTGACATTCCATCAAGGCCAAATAACAATAGCATCCTGTTTTCAGTGACTGCAGCCAGCGACGGGTAGGTTTGATTTTGTGAAAGAACGCCACAAAAAAAAAAAAAGTCAAGATGCTTCTTTGGGAAAGTGTTTCAGAAAACCAAGGACAGTTACAAACAGCTATGTAAAATATGTGTCGCCACAGGAACGTAAGAACAATTCAGAAAGGTATGTGTTTGCTTCTACCTCTGGGGATATATCATCTCTGTAAGACAATTCAATCGAAACCCTAACTCACCCTCGTCCAGCACTGTTTCATGTTACAAAGCGCAGAATGTGTGCGTCAGTGTGACTGTATCTCTTCCTCCCTTCCCCCTGGCACCAGCCCCCAAGCCTCCCAGGTGCATGCCATAGTGATGAACTAGTAGGCTTAGCATATTATCATAGTTTTCACAATGTAAATTATGAGAGACCGGACCTTCACTTTATGGACAGATGAGCCCAGCTGACCCACGTAGGAATCGACAGGTGGCTGAGAAACAAACCAATTGTAGCCTGGCATCCCCTATGGAGCAGGATCATGTATACGGTCTTACCAATCAACCGTGCGGGTTCAGACCCTATATGTGATGTCATTACTGATACTGTGGCCTCTCAAAAGGCAACAACATTCATTATGGAGTCAGAATGTTCTCGAGCAGCAGAGTCCTTTGCTGATATGTTTTGTATTCTGTACAATTAAACCAGGTTATCCTTGCAAGCTATCTCTTGGCTTTTTCCATAGAAGGTTGCATTCATTCTTGCGTGAGTTTAACAGGGGACTGCCTTCAATTGCACAGCACTTACTATAATTCATGCATGTCCATTCATACTCCCTTGCTTACCTGAGGCAGCATATCTACCATCATGCGAGACAGGTGACTTTACGTGCCTATACTAGTAAGTTTCATTCATGCTCTGTCTAGGCCTTGTGCCAATCGGCCGTGCTAGTGCAAAAGGGATGGAAGGAGGAGCCTATGGGTGTACAAGTGCTGCAGGAGGGTGTTGAGATGGATTTCTAAACTCTGATTGGCCGAAGTTTAGGAGGCCGCCCTCGGTTTAAACAGGGGAACTTTCTGGACAAGTCAGACCAATCTAGGTAGTTTGGCAGGCGGGCAAGACAGTCTCAGGATGGGTGATAGTGATCGGATACCCACAGTGAGCACACACAGCAACGAACCACAAATTACTCTTAGACAAGTGTATTTGAAAGAGATCTATACATTTATTGTCGACAGGACCAATAGATACAACTAAACTTTAGTTATGCGAAAACATTTACCACACACAATACTCTACTATACAGCATGTATACAATACCTTTCCTAATGTGACAAATGAGGAAAACACAGCCACAACCTGCAAAGAGAAGGGATGATTAACACACTAGGAGCTTTAGACAATTTTTTCGGAGTCGTTCCCTAACTTTCTAGTCCAGCCCTAAGAATTGGGTAGCCTTGGGCTCAACAGTGCAGTAGTGCTTCAAAGCGCACTATCACGCCAGTGAAGCAAAAAGCAGGTCTTCTTGGGAAGGTGGCAGGAGGCGATGAAGAATTGGTTCCCACTATTCCGGTAGGATGTGCCCTTGGCGGCACAACCATTTTCAAAAGGTCAGAATAGCTGGGGAGTGCAGGCTAACCCAGCCAACATCGAATACCTTTATGGGACATTCGTGCATAAAAGGTATTGGTTCTGCCAGTGGGAATCCGTCAAGTGATGCAAGGGCTTGAAACATGTAGCCAACTGGAGCCATGGGATAGATTTATGTCTGTGATGACATCCCTTTTACCCCATACCATTGCCCTTGCATCAGACTCATTGTCGACGGGACGTACCTCGACTTTGTCCATATTAAAAACATATACCTTATTGGAACTACTTATTGCCTCTGCTAAGGGGTGGCTGTAAGGACAGTTTTTCTCAAGTCCAAATAAGGGCTTAGTAAAACCATTCAACTGAGGCAGTCCATGACTCCACTCTTACTATAAGGCTTTACCACCCGAGTTCAGGGTAGCGTAGACAGAGCAGGAAGGCTTATCTTAGGAGGGAGCGAGTGCTGTAGAATCAATACAAATGAAATTTTAATACAAATGGCTCAAAGAAACACTGAAACACTATGTATTGTAAAATTAAATGGTTTATTTACATAAGAGTAGGCTCGGATAAATCTTGGGGGAAATCAGTACTATCACATTATATATGACCACATTTATTAAAACACAACACTTTGCTTGAAGGTACACAGACCAAAGCATATAACCTTATTTGGAACACCTAATAGGAGTTCTTGGGAAGTCAAAACAAATAGTTACGTTTAGATTACTTTCAGGGTAGTAGACCCTATCAGTTGTACTGTGACGCTCGGCAAGAAATCACATAGACATTTCAAATGGACAATTTACTTTTTTCTGATCTAGTGAAACACAGTTACTAGTCACAGTATAAACCTATAACTCGGATCAGGATTACAGTTATTCTAGGTGAGTTGGACCTTGGTGTGTAATATTCAATTACAGTTGCTTTCAGTTCACATACTAAGGGAAGCAATAACTCTAGGATAACACAGTTACACTCAAGGTAAGTAAAACCTATACACTTTTTACAGGAGCTATAACCAACTTAAGGACAGGTGTAACCTAAGACTCTTTTTGTGTCGGTCTGAAACAGACCAGGGAAAGCAAAACCCAGTGTTACACTTTATGAATGACCCAAAGTTACTCTAGGTAGGTAAAACCTAAGGCAGACATATTCTGGACAGGCCAACAGCAAGTCGGGCCAATCAAAACACAATTGGGAATCACATATAATTATCCTAACAGGAATAATAAAGTGAAACCAACAGCATTATTTGTGTGTAAGAGATACAACCAATTCACAGGTGAGTAAAATAACCTAATATCTACTTTCCAGAATGGCAGAACATTTCTAAGCTAAGTAATATCCTTTGCGGAAAGGTTACAACAGAATTTCTATAATGTGAAGACAGTTTGAATCCTCTAATGAAGGTTAGACTTTCACATCAGTATAAGTGTTCAACAAATTACTGCCACCAGCCATTAATGTTAGGTTTGTCCTTGTAACATAAATGTTACCTTTATTTAAAATGATAAAGGGGACACTCAGTATCTCCCCCGCACTCCGCATAAGGTGGGGAGTGCTGGTCTCACTTAATAAAATGTAAAAGGGATATAAAGATCCTTTCTACCCTTGGGAACTGTGGTTCTCTCAAGGTTAACAAAAGAAAGTTAAAGATTGAGCGCCTAGGGCAATCCAGCAACAACAGGAGCTTATTGCCAGCAAGTTGTCAAAGAGGATATATTTTAAAAGACACTATCGAGAGTCCAAGAAATCACACACATAAAAAGAGTAAAATATTCTGCGAGTGTGGAAAAAGGTTCCCACTCACAGAGGTATAAGAAAAAGTAATCCACAAGTAAAGCTAAAAGTTCTGGGGTTGACACAGGTCAGGAAGATTTATCATTACTATGAAAATCTTACCCAACAGAGGCCATCAGAGCAAGTGCCATTAATTGCATGTGTGCATGGGGTTTGGGTGAAGCAGAGGGTTTGATGGACACCAAGCCTTAGTGTAACTTTCACAGATGTGAAATATCCATTTACATATCAGTCTTTCTCCCACTCAAATGGGCAGACCAGCACTGAAGTGCTAGAGCAATTCTCATCTGAACAATTGTACCAATAGCAACTCCAGACAAGGAGGATAAGCAATATAAATGAAGGAAAGGTAAAAGATAAACATGAATGCATCAAAACCCGACTATATCAGCACAAATAAATACTTTGTAATACATTATCTGGCATTGAAATTGCAAGTGTAATAGCATTAGATTGTTTCTATACAATGTCCAAACATTGGGGAACATATCTAAAATGTCATTGTGAGCAGATTTGGAAGATCGCTAAAAATCATTTAAATCTGGAGGTCAACCTTTCAACAAGTTCCGATTTTGGAGAAAGGCTTGTTTGTGTTTTGTGGCATTGTATGTGTCCTGGGAACAAAACCAGGATCCATTCCATGAGTCAATGTCAGATCTTTCACAAATTCAAAATCCATTTCCTGGTATATTAGCTTGGCCACCCATTTTTTGCCTCGTTTTGTAAAGGCCATGAGGTAAAAAAGCATCCATAATGTTCTTGCAGTTTTTTCTTTTTACCTCCCAACGTTCACGTTGTGCACAAATACAGCTTGTCTTATTCTGGCCTCCGTACCGTCTATGCCGAAATGCAACCTTTTGCGCACATATTATGGAACTCCTCCAAATCTCCAGTATGACCAAATTTGGAGAGTTCCTTCAGGTCTCTTGAAAGCGTTTTATCATACACAATCTTCTCAAGTGCTTTGTGTGGAGGGGAACATGGCACCAACCACTTCTTGCGTTTCTGCTCCTTCGATAAAGGTCCATGTGCATATTCCTGGAAATGTTGTTTTTCTGTCCCTGAGTGCACGTTGGAACAATGGTGCATCAATGAATTTCTAAAGATCCATCACAAATTTTGGAGCTCCACCAAAGAGGAGTGCTAATAGACAGACCACTTTAAAAGCTTTTCCGAACCATTTTTATTACCAGTAGCTGCAATTTTTTTATTGATTGATTTGCCAACGTACCATACATCAAATTGATGACGAATGTGTGGAAACTACTCTTGTATGGCCTTGGCTAATGAAAAACGTGCCTAGGCTATCAGGTCTATTTGCATTCCCCTGGATTCCAGATGTTCGATCTATTTAATGAAACCATGTTTCTCCATGGCCACAGACTATGTTCATTGAGACACCTGCACGATGACTGAACTCACAATTTATTTACTTTTTACATGTCCTGAAAGTGGTATGCGCAGTGCTTAGCAGAAAATCCTGGATTGTCACAATGCCTGTCACCAGCAAGCCAAGCCTGACACATACTGTCCATTGACATTTGTTTGAGTTTCCAGGTATGACTAATGGCAGGGAATAAGATTTCCCTTTGATATTTGTAGTACTGGGTTTTGGCAAAGAAATCAAGTCCCACAAATTGACAGAAACTGGAAATGTTACTGAAAGTCAATCCGCTGAACAATAAAGCTGCTGAACAAAGTACATTTCCAGCAGGCACTTTCCCGAGCATCGGTTGAGCAGACCATGAAAATGTATTATGGAGGTGGACACAGCTGGCATGGATTTTCAGGTTGGTGCCTTCTAATACATGAGACACATTCACCAGTGGCTCCTGCATATGTTCCCTCTTAATGTATGGACACATTTCAGCATTTCTACAATCTCTAGCAGGCAGCTGTAAAATACAATGTATTTTTGCTCCTTTAATAGCCAATCATCTTGCAATACTGTGTTTTGTGACTCACCGGTGGTGGACTATGACCCCAAACTAGGCAAACTGAAGTCACGATCTTGAGCAAATTCCTCAGTCAATTGCGTTGAAGCTTCAGCCTCTGTTAGGTCAGGCTGAGATATTGCTGCATGAATTGGAGAAACAGGTAATATTGAATGTTTGTAGGGTGGAACATTTTTAGAGGGAGAAGATTGTGTCAAAGGGTCTGTTAGCAATTGCAATGCGTCTTCATTGTCTTCAGTTTCATCTGGGCGAGTTTGCACAAAGTAGCAATGATCCATGGTAACTTTGTACGGTTTGCAGGTGAGATTCCATTCATTTTACGTCCACTGGACATATGCATCACAAGTTTGAATATTGACTGGACCACGAATAGTAATTGCTCCATTGTGAAATCCATTTGGCAACATCTTTGGTTTCAGTTGTTGTCCAAGTCTTTATACTCCACTTCCTTGTGGGCCTCTAACAGATTTAGAGAAAAAACACGTTCAATGTATAGCACACATACAGAAGATATAATTTTCCAACTAAAAACAAATAGGACTAAAATATCTGCTTAAAAACATCTCCAAAACAATCTGGTTTGTTCATTACCCGTTTTCTTAATTTGCTTCAAAACCATGGCTTTCTCTTTGACGACAGCAATATCAAGCTGAACAAAAGAGCATTTTTATATGGTATGAATCAAGCAAATTTCATTTCCACTCAAACATATGTACATATATACAAACAGAACCAACTTGACAGACTTCAAAACATTAAAACATTATAAAAATGTATTCCTAATCCAATGTGATGCCCAATTGTATATCATACCAGGTTATGTATACCTTTGGTCCATGTGCCTCTTCTAATTCTGCATCTTGAGTACATTCCTTGGAGAGAATAATCATTAAAAAAAATTAAATGTCAATCGTACTGAAAGGAAAAATGCTTCATCGCACAGAGCACTTCCGCACAAAGCAGTTTAAAATCATTAAAACCATATACTATAGGGTTTGTTGTTGCAACACAAATAGAACATTTGTATGAACATACCCTCGAAAACAGTTTATGTGATTTGTTCATAATATACATTTCACATTTCACCTGATAACCTTCCAAAATGACACATGGACTTGATCTGAGATCACCCTGAAAAACAGTGATTATAATGTTGCCTTCAAAAGTAGTTTGCTTTTTAATGTTTCTTTTGTAATCTATTCTGCATTAGGAAGGAATTGTAACGTTAGAACCGAAATCAGAAAAGTTTGTAACAGTGGAAGGTTACGTGCATTTCAGTCTCAAAGTATATCCTTTGTAGGATTTACTTTCATTTCAAGCCAGGAAACGAAGTATGCCTTCCTCATACTCTGGAACTGTTGCAAAGGAGGAAGTGATTGTAGTCAAAGTTCCAGCATCCCCCTGTAACATAGTACTTGTTTAAATATGGATGAAAAAGCGAAATTAAACTGAGAAAATGTTTTGCAGACGATGGTACATACAGAGAGACACTCATACATGCCACTTTGTGTAAATAACCAATAGTATACATAATAATTTTCAATATGTTGATATTCCAAGCATAACGCATGCATGTATTATTTATTTGCAAGGACTAGTACATTATAATTACTTGATAGGCGAGTGAGGTTGATGTTGACTCCGGAAAAGTAATTGATGCAGAATCATGCGCCTTCTTTTTCAGTACATTGTTAGAAAATAGTACAATCAAAAAGGTAAGTTAGTATTAGAAATGTGGCCACATCCAACACTCTAAAATATCACTTTGTGCAAGTTAGTAGGGCTCACCACTGGGATACTAGACATGTTGGTGGTTTCATCACTGGTGAGGGTCTGTGCTTCATCAGTGTGCTCTACGCAAAGAAGGATTTATGAGGATATAAAAGATCCCTTTAGATATCATGCATTGCGTACTTAGTGAGCTAGAGCCCAATTCAAAATGTATAGCTTTGATAGTCTTCTATGGAAAAGAGCTTTGGGCCTTCCTCAATGCTATTGCATTGAGAGAAGCCCAAAGCTCTTTTCCATATTCTCCCTTCAATTATTTTAATCCATTCTAATTCACTATTGGTATATATTTCTAGACCGTAACATATGCTGGGGATCAAACAAGATTTATCTAGTTTCAAGAATCCTTCTATAGAGTAACCACCTTTACTTCGGATGAAGTTTAATATTGCATTAAAACTGCTTTCCATTTTCAGCGACACAACTTTCAATTTCTTTCATCCCCCCAGCTGACATTTCCAACTCATTATTTCTCTTTTTACCGGATTTATAATCAAGCTATTTTTCATCGACTAATCAGCTAAGGTGTCCATGCTCCTTTGTAGACCAATCTGAGTTTTATCAATTAGCAGTGCATCATCGGCGTACCCCAGCCAGGCAATTTTTTGCTTTTTTGCTAATTTATTCTGGGGGAAAATTATTTCAAGCATCTAGAGGACTACCCATGTCAGATACATACAGATTTTATAGGGTTGGTGCCAAGGGGCAATCCTGCTTCAAAACAAAATTAGTATCAATTTCATCACACAGGAGGCCTTCCTGATCGAACCTTATCTGTACCGTAGTATTATTATACAGTTCTTTAACAAAGTGCAAAATCATCGGGTTAATGTGCCACATTTCAAGCTTTTTCCATAGCAGGTCCCGATCCATGGTGTCAAAAGCATGTTTAAAGTCTATAAAGTAAATAAACAATGTGCCTTCTCTCTTTCTTAATGTCATGCCTGCTGGTTGTTCCGCTGGCTCACCTGCCCTCGCCAATACTAGACTCCCTGCCAACTCACAGTCTATCATAGGTCATTTGCATTAAGAACGACTGCTAGTTCATTTTGTACGCGGTGGAGACTTGCAGGTAGGTTGCCATGGTGACGTTGTGGTTTCCCGGCACGCAGCGCAGCAATCATGAGCTTCACGGCTCAAAGTCACGTGACATGGAGCGCCACGTCTCGCATCAGGGCTGCGTCCTAATAGAAGCTATTTAAACATTTGGCGTACGGCACTCCGGTGCTTCCGATTGTGATTTTGTCCTGAAGCTTGCCCGTGAGACTCACGCCATTCCAGCGTTCTACTTGGTTTCCTGCTGCCGACTCGGAATAGTATTATGGACTTCTTTGCCTCCGCCCGCTGTTATTGCGAATGCTCGCTCTTCTTTGACCTCGGCCTGTTTAAAGGTCTTCCTTAATATGAATTCAGTAAGTCTTGTCTGCACGTTAACAACTGGCCTTCCTCACAGATTCCTTACCTCGATTCACTCATCACTTTATTGAGCAATTCATTGAGCGGATTTCTTCCGCTCATTCAGGTGCCAGTCCAGGCTGCCTTTGCATGCAATTCATTGCGTGGACTGCTTCCGCTTATTCAGATGCCGTTCCAGGCTGCCATTGCATTCAGAATCTTAGTCTTGATTCTCAAATCAACAATTCTCGTTTCTATCTCGAGGATTCACTTCAAACTGACTCTCCTTCCTCCTGTCATTACCATCATACCTGTATCACTGTGAACACGTTCACAGAACTTTATGGACGCTCTGCTGAATACAAGTGCACCAACCCGACACTTGTGCGTCGATCTTGCAGCCTGGGTTCTAGTCCCTGACCAACCTTCCCTTCCTCATTTTCTTCTTTGTTACCATCTCTGGATTACTATCCTGGACCACCATCAAGCATCCCTTAAGGTAAGAGAATTGACTGGAAGAATATAAACCCAGGGAAAGGGGGGGGGGCGCTGTTGAGCAGCCAAGCAAGATGGCCGCTTAGTGCCGAAGCTCCGTCACAGCACACCCAATCCTTGCTGCACCAGCTCGAATCCGGTCCGCTGCCACACGGAAAGCTAGCGATTCGACCAGCGACGCTGCCGGCTACACGCTCCTGCAACTCCGAGGCGAAACGGAGCCCGGGACCTGAACTTCTGCAGCCTGTGGCCTTCTGGGGCCTCCCGGATCTCCTGCGGGCCGCTCACCGCCGGAGGAAAACGGAGACGCCGCGGATTGCGGGCCCGCTGCCCCGGAGGCCGACCTGACTACACAGGATCGGGAGGAGCTCCTCCCGCGCCGCTGCCAGCTGTCGCCGCCGCGGAGAGGCATCCGCGAAGGAGACCGGCCCCGCCTTGGCCGCGTGGGGCTCTGTACGGCCGTGGCTTGCGGCGGCCGCTGGTCCCTGCGCCAGACAGAGCGCTGACCCGCTGCCGCCGGGGGCTGGAGAGCGAGGCCAACCCAACTACACAAGATCGGGAGGAGCCGCGATTCGCGCTCCTCCCGCACCACTGCCCGCTGCCGCCGCCGAGGAGAGGCCCCCGCGAGGGAGACCGGCCCCGCCTTGACCGCGTGGGGCTCCGCGCGGCCGCGGCTCGTGACGCCCGCCGGGCCCCGCGCCAGACGGAGCGCCGACCCGCTGCCTCCCGTGGCTGGAGGGAGAGCCCGGCGCTGAGGGGGCTGTGAACTGCATCCTGGGGACACCGCTGGCGGGCCCCCCTTCTTCCCTGAACCGGCCACGCGGACCGCCTCGGAACACTGCTGCAGCTGCGGGCGGACGCCGGACACAGCACTCCTGGCGGCCTTGAGGTGGGTGCTGTCCTTTCCGACCCCTCCTGGAGGGGACCAGTGTCAACCCCGCTAGGGGGTCCCGCTTGCTTACCACTGGGCCCGAGCCCCACCTGCCATCTCCGCCTTGGGATCCGGGCCTGGCCTGGCGCCTGGCAGCTGCATAGGACACCGGGGGCCCTGCCGGAACTGCACCGCCCGCGACCACGCACTCCCCCTTACCAACCCACACCACCTCGGTGGCCACTCTGTTGCCCCCCCCCATCTGACGGGCGCACGGTCCTGCCCTTGCCTCATCCACCGACTCCACGACCGTTCTTCAACCAGGCCGGAGCCGCTGTAGACCCCCCGCCACAACTATGTCCAGTAGGGCGCGGGGCGCCAACAAAACGGGGGCTATGGACAAATTTACCAAACCAGCCCACAGGGCTGACCAGGCGTCCCCCTCCGTGACACAGGAGGACGGCGATGTACGCCCGGACCCCCCACAACCTGACCTTACTACCATGATGGAGTCCATGGCCAAAAACTTTGCTTCCTTCCACGAAAAGCTAGACGATATTAATGCTAATGTCGCCTCCCTACGCGCCCAAATTGACCAACATGGGTCCAGGCTCACGGAAACAGAACAGAGGATAGGGGCCAACGAGGACCATATCCACACCCTCCAGACCACGGTTTCAGAACTCGTCCGAGACATGAAACAGGTCAAGGCCAAAAACGATGACCTCGAATCAAGATCACGGCGAAACAACATCCGAATAGTGGGGGTTCCCGAATCCGCACTCAAGGGCCGCATGGAGACCGCGGTTGAGCAGCTCATCAAAGACCTCCTGGGAAACCCTGAGCTATCCCCGTTCTTCACTGTCGAAAGAGCACACCGCTCCCTGGCGCCCCGCCCCAGGCCCGGTGACTTTCCCAGGCCCATCATCGCTAAACTACTCAGCTATAAAGACAGGGACCTCATCCTCCGCTTGGCCAGAGAAAGGGGTGAAATGCGGTTGGAATCCCAAGTCATCAGAATTTTCCCTGACTTTTCGGTGGGAGTTCAGATGGAGAGACGCCGGTTCAGCGGGGTCAAGAAGATGTTGAGAGACAGAAAAGTCGAATACTCTATGCTTTTCCCGGCTCGCCTGAAATTCATACACCGCAACAAGAGCTATTTCTTCACGGTCCCTGACGAGGCCGTCAAGTTCATCGAGGCTCAGGTCCCCCTGGTGGACCCGCCTGAGGAACAGATGGATGGCGACTGACGCTGTGAGTTCTGGGCTCCTTCCCTGACCCTGGGTGGCAGACGAGGCCCTGCTATGGCTACTACATGCTTCCACGACCAACACAGGCCACTGCCCCAGGGTCGGGCCGCATCGCAGCCCACGGCCCCACGATAGACTCCACGTCGTCCGTGCTATACTGTAAATTGCGATTATCCGCTATCTGTAACCTCCATTCAGATTGTCTAATGATGCTGGTAAGAATATATAAGCTGACATTCACTTAAAGTTTCACTATGGGTGTGCTTGACGGCAGCAGCAGCCCCCACTGCAGCTGCAAGGCCGTTGATGGCAGTTAATTTGTGTTCGAGCCCCCGTTGGGCTCCCTTCCAGGCGTTGCCGAGTTGGGGATGGCACGCAGTTTCGCTTCAGGGTGGTTGCTTATACACTGCTGAGTACCGCTGGGCAGGGAGGGTGGGGGGTGGGAAAGTTGGGGTTTGTTCAAAAAAAGGCGGGTTGGTCGAGACCGGTGCGACAGGGCGGCAGGTCTGCTGCACCACAGAGCTCCATTTCAGGCTCAAAATGAGAATACACAGCTGGGATGTCCCTTAGCTCATTAACATGGCTATTAGAATACTAACATGGAATGTAAGGGGGCTGACCAACTTTACCAAATCTCGCAGAATTACGGCTTATGCGCAAAGGCATGGAGTCAAGGTACTCCTGCTACAGGAGACTCATGCCAAGAAACTCCTGGCTTCAAACCTCGCACAGTCCTGGGGCCCCAACAGGTACTATACCCAGTACTCCACTCAGTCCAGAGGCGTCCTCACTCTCATCCACAAATCAATTAGATTCATGCTCCACACATCCCATATTGACCCCGAGGGCAGGTTTGTGATCCTACACTGCTCATTGGCTGGCGAAGAATGCCTGCTGGTAAACTCGTACGCTCCCAACATTGATTCTCCCGACTTCATGGACACGCTGCACGGCATTCTCATGAAATATGTTGAGGTTCCCATTGTGTGGGGGGGCGACATGAACCTCATTCTTGACACAACCCTAGACAGGACAACCACAATCAAGAGACCGGTAGCCCGAGCGGCCAAGCGGCTGCTGACCCACATGAGCTCACTGAAACTATATGATGTATGGAGAACACTCCACCCTCAGGAAAGGGACTACACCTTTTACTCCACAGTACACGATAGCTCCTCAAGAATAGACATATTCCTCCTGTCGAGCAGTCGGATGGGTAGGGTATCCGAAGCCAAGATCCTAGCGCGCACACTCTCCGATCATTCCCCCGTGCTGCTCCAGATCCAGTTGGGTTGCACTGCAGGGGCCCGCCCCGCTTGGCGTTTTAAGTCCGACGCCCTATCAGACATCGTTTTTAGAGCAGAAATACTGGCTGACATAAACCTATTCTTCGAAACCAACAAGGCCCCCGACACGTCCGCAGGGACCCGCTGGGAGGCCTTCAAAGTCTACATCAGAGGAATGTGCATTGCCAAAGAGGCGGGCGTCCTCAAGTCCATAAGACAAGCCTTAAGTCGCTCCGAATCTAAACTCAAAACACTGGAGCGGGATTATGCTTCCGAGCCAATGCCTGCCACCTTAGCGAAAATTAGGACGGAACTGGAACTATTTGAATCACATGCCCTCAGCGAAGTGAGATACCATACCCGCCCCGCAGCCGCCCGCAGATATGGCGAGGGAGACAGACCTGGCAGAACTCTGGCCAGGCTGGCCCGGGCCGAGAGAGGTGGGACTCGCATAGATAGCATTATCGATAATAATGGGTCCAGACATTGGGCAGACCAAGCTATCCTTGACACTTTCGCCAACTTTTATGCCACCCTGTACGGTCCCCAGCCAGAGCACACGACCCGTGACCTAGACGACCTGTTGGAATCCATCCCTATGACCCTGATCTCCCAGGATACCAGGGAACTCCTAGACGCCCCGTTCTCACTAGAAGAGATAGTCCAGGTGATCTCAGATCTCCCCAAGGGCAAAGCCCCTGGCCCCGATGGACTCACTGCTGAGTTTTACCAGGAGCATGTGGCCATACTAGCGCCACCACTACACGAGGTCTGGACCGAATCACTCCGCTCACACTCCCTCCCCCCCTCCCTGAGAGAAGCACTAATCACTGTCCTCCCCAAACCAGGGAAACCCCCAGACGAATGTGGCTCCTATAGACCCCTATCCCTCATTAATACTGATATGAAGATCTTTGCTAAAGTAATCGCCAACAGATTCCTCCCACTTATGCCCCACTTGGTCCACGCCGATCAGAGTGGATTTGTCCCAGGCCGCTCTACAACACTCAACATCCGGCGCTTATTCAACGTGATGTCGAGAATTGACCCGAAAGCAGACGCTGTGGTAGTCACACTGGACGCCCAAAAGGCGTTCGATATGGTTTCGTGGCAATACTTGTGGGCCGTCTTGGAGAAGATGGGAATTGGGCCGAACATGATCGCCTACATACAGCTGCTATACACGGGTCCGTCGGCAAGGGTACTAGTCAACTCCGTCCCCTCTCCCCCCTTCGCGCTGCATAGGGGCACCCGACAAGGCTGCCCATTCTCCCCCATCCTTTTTGCACTCGCCATCGAACCTATGGCCGATCATGTCAGGAACCGTCACACTAACAAGGGCGTCCGCCTACTAGACACACCGGAAATCATCTCGCTGTACGCGGACGATGTCCTCCTCTACGTCAGACAACCCTCCACACACCTGGACCCTATCATCCGAGACATAACAAAAATAGGCACCTATTCAGGCTTCACTATTAACTACTCAAAATCCGAAATTTTCCCTCTCACCATGACAACCCAGCGGCCGACCTGCGAATTCCCGCTGCGCTGGTCCCCGTCTGGGATTAAATATCTCGGGGTTCAGGTGTCAAGGGCGAGGGTCTCCCTGCTGGCGGATAACTATGAAACAGCGGCACTGCTCATTGAAACCAAGATGCTCAGGTGGCGCAACCTCCCTCTGTCCCTCGCTGGGAGACTCTCCCTCATAAAAATGATCGCGGTACCCAAGCTACTCTATATATTTGTAAATGTGCCGGTCTGGCCCGGCAAGCAGTACTTTAAGAGGCTCCATGCGTCGTTCGCCCAGTTCCTCTGGCACTCGGGGGCGGTCCGCAAGAAGTGGCAACACATGACCCTCCCGTACGAGAAGGGTGGCTTTACTGCCCCCGACTTAGCTTTCTACTGGAACGCAGCGCAGGCCCAGCATGCTACCCATTGGTACACACACCCCAACCCACCCCCACATGTCAGGTTGGAAAGAATGGCGGGAGATGGCATCGACATCATGACCCTGCTACTGCACCATGGTTACCGCGCGGATGCCCCATGGGACCCGGTAGCATCCACGATTAGAGCATGGAACAATATACTCTCCCCCAGTCCGACACGACGCCCATACTATAAGTGGCTTCCCTTATGGCAATTCCCTGGCCTAACCCCCACGCATGACCGACACCTCTCCCGGCGTTGGGAGAGCCTGGGGTACCGCGCCCTGACTGACCTGTACCATGAAGGCTCATTCATTACACCGCTAACACTGCGCCCCGGGCACTCCGGCTCCGCACTCGACCTATTACAGTACTATAGATTGAGGGCAGCGGTACGGACAATGTGGCCCTCCTTTCCTGAGGAACCTCCTGACTCACCTGAACTCCAATACATTGCGAACTCCGCAGGCTGTAGGGGCATAGTATCCTCCCTGTATAAAATGCAGATGGGAAAGATAGAGAATGCCTCTCCGGCGCCACGGGAGGTGTGGGCCAGAGAGCTCGAAACAGAGATTACCGATGCGATGTGGGGAAAGATGTGTGCACACACGCGAAAGGTATCCCTCAGCGCTAGGTTCCGCTGCATCCAATACAAGCTACTTAACAGACTCTACTACACCCCGTACAGAGTGGCAAAATTTACGCTTAGCTCAACACATAAATGCCCGAAATGCGAATCGAACGTAGCGGATCACGCACACATGTTCTGGTCCTGCGTAGCGCTGCGTAGGTTCTGGAGGGAGGTGACACAGGCGCTTACTGAGATAATAGATGCCCCGGTCGAGATGGACCCGCTGGCCTTGCTGTTTGGTATGTGGACGGGGGAAGATGTGATGAAAATGTCGAGATTCCTGAATGTCAGTGTTATGGTTGCCAAACGATGCATATTACAATGCTGGAAGCGCCGCACTCCCCCCACCCTTAGCATGTGGCTGAACGCCCTTACGTGGGTACAAACATGCGAGGAGGAGTACATCGGCACCCTGCCAGCTCCATCCCGACCTGCAAATGTGTGGACTGAATTCCGTAGCTACCTCAACAGCAAGGACTGTGCCGAACAGGCATTAGCCCCCTCCCCGGCATCACTTAACTCCCCCGGACACGCACCATAGGAGTATAAATCTGCTTTTTCTGATGTATGTCTGCCCCACTGCAATGTAAATCTATCGCTAACATGGTAGCAATGTGTATGGACGCTGGAATACTGTTCCCGTTTTTTTTTTTTTTGTTCTCATTTACACGATAAATGTACTGTACCTGTCTTGACCACCTGCCAATAAACAGAAGTTTAAAAAAAAAAAAAAAAACCCAGGGAAAGGGAAAGGGGTGGTGGGCATTGGACTTTCGGTTCCTGTATTCACTCCAGAATTAACTTGTCTTCCTAGGAGGGGTTACAGAGCAAGTACACTGCCCACCAGGAAGGTCTGGATTTCTTAGACTCAGGTTAGTCCAGTTTATCTCTGGGTCTGTTTAAATCTCCTCAAGAGGATACACTAAATTGTGTCCCTTTAATTCCAGCCTGGTGTTTATCCAGTTCTTGCAGATTCCTTGCCCTTTCAAATGATCAACTCCTCTAGCTTTTCTTATTGTTAGTAGCTAGTGAGGTGCATCATTGGGAAGGTCTTAATTGAATTACTAGATTCCAGAGCCTATTCATCCCTCCTCAGGGTGTCACAATTCGCTCCCACCACTTGGGGCATTATTTGGGGTTTATTCCCTACTGGACTTTCCTACCGAACCTTATGCTACAGTGCTGTGATGAATTGGGAGCGCTAATTCCTTATTTTCGTAGCTACTTCTCTTCCAGATCCATTCCAGGTTTTTGGCAGCCAGCATGCTGCTTTAATCAAATGACTATGCTTCCCAGAATGCCTGGCCCACAGCTTCATCTCCACCCTTGCAGGACAAGGCTGGGTGGAGGATAAGCAACACCTGGGCTGCAGGTGCAGCAAGCAGCACACCTGTGGCATGTGCTTGTTAAGCAGCCTTAAAAGCCTATATTTACTTCAGTCCAGCACTGGTCATTGATGCAGTGTTCCTGTTTGTGACTGGTCCCTTGTTCCTGGTTCTTAGCTTTGTGCCTAGTTCCAAGTTCTATTCCTTGTTCCTTATCCCTGGATTTCAAATGTATATGCTTAACTGATTTCTGCTTCCTAGATTCCCCTTCTGTCTTCCCCTGTTTGCAGGCAGCATTCCTCAGTGTTTTCCCTTATGGCGCAGCCCAGTTTGCCTGTGTTCTATATTTCTTTGACTTTGTCCTTTGCTGCTGTAAACCTTGATGCTTTAGTCTTCCTCTTTATAGATTTAGCTTACTGCCTTTTTCCTTGGATGGGTGGGGGAAGTTTGCCTTTGTAATTTTGTTTCCCCTGCCCCTGTTCCTTTACTTTCTCTTGGAAGCCATTCCATGTTTTCCCTTGCACTTCTGCATTTATTTCCCATTGATTATTAGGTGTGGTGTGCTGTTGTACCTCACTATTCTGTAATCACTATTCCTACTTGCCCCTTGTCTTGAGTCTTATGTATTTAGTGATCCTCCCATTGCTGTTATAGCCTTTCTGGGTCCCTGTTTGATCAAAAGGGTTCGTGGGCTTGCTGACATTCAAGTGGTATTTCTCGTCCTTGTGAGTACTGTGTTTAAGTTCCCTTATTCAATACCATCAAGAGTGTTAGCTCACAGATCCTGGCGTTGCTTGCCCTCTACGTGGGCTTAGCGCTCTCAGTACCTGTAACAGCAATTGTGGGTAAGGAGCGTGCCGACTTTCCTTGCAGTCATAAGGAGCTTCCAAGTGCTTACCCTGCATCCCTTTTCATATATTTGTATTGTTGTCACACTATTTGCACTCCTGGGTTTTAGTATACATGAGTCTTGGTTCCTGTGTGCATGTTGTTTGACTCAAAGCTATTCACTGTGTGATTTTGTGTGCATTCCCCTTGCCATATTCACTGCCTTTGTCCTCACCTGACACAGGGACAGGGAGGTGATCAGGGGTCGGCTAGAGGTCTCTTCCTTATTCATGGTGAGTTATTTCTTTTTCCTTGCCTTGAGTTTTTTTGCTAACTTTGCTAACTGTGACACTATGACACTAAAGCAATCTTACATTAGATAAGACAAGTTCCATATATTGGATATCAGCCCTATGTCCTTTCTGAAACAACTTTTTAGTTGATGAGTAGCTTGTTAATTTTTACCCATTTCTGTAACTCAGGCAATAGTAATTTTGCAAAACTCTTCGCACAGACATCAGTCTTAGCAAGTAGCCTGTAGTTTGTAGGGTTATCTCTAGCTTCCTTTTTGAATATAGGGATAAGCATAGAAGCTTTCCAGCTAGTTGGTATTAATCCGTTTAGGACTATATTCTTAGAAATGAGGTCCAGAGTGGGAGTCCAATAATTTGGATCTTTTTTATAAACCAAATTGGGTATCCCATCAGGGCCAGCAACACTAGACATTTTCAAGTTAGATATCATGTTCACAATATCCCCGACCTCCCAAAATTTGCTCTTGGGACTGTTGGTGAGCCAAGGAGAGCCAGTTCCTGTTTCATGGTCCAATAACGCTGCACACCTGTTGATTTGTGACATGAACATAGTAATCTTGTTTGGTTTACTATTGTTATGTTTAATAAAAGCCACAGAGTTATTGTCACCAGACAACAGAAAAACAAAGTGTCTGCATAATTTTGTATGATGCGTAATGTACATTTTCAATGCTACACAGAAACTAGCGATTTCACAACTTGTGGCACCTTGAGCGTCCACACCCACCCAGCTGCCTTGCGAGAGCATGGTCTTCGGTGCAAACTGCCATCGATACTGGGGAGGAGGGAGGCAGATGGATTGTCTTGAAGAGGGGAGCCTGGAGACACTGGGTCTGGGGAGGCCATGTGAGCAATGGTCACCATGCAGAAGATCCCTTGGAGGCGCACATGGTGTTTTGCAACTTGAGTGCTCCCACCCACCCAGCCCCCTTTGGAGCACATGGTCATAGGTGTGAACTGCAATTGATACTGGAGGGGGGGGGTGGATGAGCATGAGGCGAGCGCAAAAGGCCACGAACACTGCTAAAGGGGTACAAACTTATGTTGATTGCTGTGGCGGGGTCTTGAAAAGGGAAGTCTAGAGGATCCCTATGAGTTTTACAAGGTGTTTGGCACCTTGAGCGTTCCCAATCACCCACTCCTGGAGGGGGAAAGATGGGGACGAGGCGAGTGCAAAAGGTCACCAACCATTCTTTCATGACCCTCATAGACGATTGGTTGTGTTCTTCACTAATTTAAAAAATTCAAACAACTATTCATATATGCTCATTTGCATTTTATTTAGTTTTGTGATGTTGATGGCACAAACAAATTACAAATTGGATACTTGTGGTTGCAGCAAGTGTGTGAAAATCCCGCTGTACTGTCCACTGTGACTGGGGAATTTGGCAAGAATGGCTCGAACGCGGAATCCAAGCCTCCCATAAAGAGACCAGGAAAACGAACTGTAGGCCACCAGCCTGTACCGCGTATGAAAGAGGAACATAACAATTTTAATTGAATGAACCAGATAAGTGTACTACCTTAGTTGAAAATGTATCCGAAATTCTATGGCATAGTTGCCGTTAGAAAAGTAACTTTCTGGAAAAATGTACTTGAGCTTTGAAGTAGTGTCAGATTACAAAAGTGAACACCAATCCAAGCCAGACTGTTTGGGCCATAGAGACATTTTTTTTTTGTTGAAAGTGAAAGACAAGTAAGCTATGAACACTCTTATTTGCAATAAGCGAGAAAAATATATTCAATTTACATCCTAAATTAATAAGTCATTGATCGATCGAAGTAACAACAATGTAGGAGAACAACATGAGATTTTAGTCATCTTAGTGGTTAAAATGAATGAGATCACATCTAGAGAATATTTACTCGTCACTAGAATTGCGAGGACGCACTGTTGTGCATAATTCATGCATAAGCACCATCATAATCCTCAACACAGACCTTGTGAGGCAGGCTGACGTGAAGACATGCATCTTGGTAACGCACAGCGGTGGTGTGTCTTCTTCGGCAATGTAGGCCGAGAATCCAGAGTTCTCTTGTCAGCAGCAGTTCTCCACCTCGGTTGGCATGACCCTGCAAGGATTGCAGGTACACCAGGTGGAAACATCTTCCATGCAACTAGGCTCAAGCTCATGCTCTGGTGATTCATCTTCCCAACTATTGTCCCATTCCCCATCGTTTCCGCTTCTTTCGCTTTCCATTAGTTCTTCTTTTCGGAATACTCAGGCTCGTACTGGTAGGGCCATATTGTTGCCATTATTGACAAATATTTAAATAAACTGAAAGTACCTCAGTTCTGCTAGTGCAAGTACCTGTTTGCAGGGCTTCATACTAGGAAGATAGCTGAACAGAGCAGAAATGAGCTATGGGTGATCGATACTAAATACAGTGAAACGATTGAAAAAGCAATGTCTGCTCAGAAAAGGTCTGTTTATAGTTGTTGAGGAAAGGAGCGTTCTGGCATTTCTATGGAGACGTCAATAGCTTGCACAAAGAGAAAGGTGACACGAGACATGGATTTATATTGTGAAAATGGGCGTAAGCGTCTAGTGATGTCATTTTGAGCGGCGGGTGAGCTGTATTCTTGCCGCGAGTGCACTTGAACTTAGGGTGATGCATCAACGGATAATATTAGCACAAGATGGCTGCGCCCAATCCATTTTTTTCCCCATGTGTAAAAGTAAGGAAAACTAAGGTAAGAAGCATAGGAAAAAAATGTAAGATCGATTACAGTATGCTTCAAAATACATGCCCAAACGATCGGGACAATACAGTTTTTGAGCAAACTATTCCTTTAACACATTTTAAGTCATGAGCAAAATGACCCTCAATTTCTTTCAAAAAGGCTAAAACAGCGGCCGAACGTGAAAGCAATACAACACTCATCAGACCGTACCACAATATTTCATGGCAAACTGCAGAGGTAGAAGCCACAAAGTGGGAAAAGTGAAATCTCTTTGGAAGTGCATCGCATTTCATTAACAAATGATATAGAGTTTCACTTCCTTCCAATTTACAAAACCTACAACAATTATCTAATAACCCAAAATGAGGGTCTATAACCTCAAGTGTCAGGTAGAAATGAAAGCACACTCTAATGAATCTATCCCTGAAGGATCGAGATGGTGACTTGCAGACATAAATGAAAGGTTGAACCTTTGGAGGGGAAAGTTCCGTCCATAATGCAACATTTTTGAACAGCGATAAATTATGTAAGGGCTGTAATGACTCATTCCTATACAAAGCACAAAGTGTTCTGTTAATAATAGAAAAATTCATATCAGCCGACCATTCTATTGCTTTCAAGTATTGCTCACATTCAGCTAAAAACAAACTTTAAGCGGGACAGGGGCCAGGGCCTCACCAACGTAGCCTCTCGAAGTATCCTAAAGACATTGAGCTGTTCTCCCTAATTAAACTTGCAAAATAGACTTATCCTTTGCCATTTATAATAAAACCACCAAGACAGCAGTCCAAGTTCCAATCTGATGGCTTCAATCAGAGTATGCAGTGGAAGATTGAGTACCTTTCCACCAGACATCCCCTTCTGTTACATGAAGCACCCTTTAATAGACTCTGGAAACAATTTTCATCCATACAGGATCGCTGGGGTAACCTTCGATTTATAAAATCCTAGCAATGATGTTAGTCAGTACAAACATACCTTTTGCTGTATTGCCACCATGTGAACGAGAGACATTTCCATTTTAACATTCTGCCTTCTTTTGACAAGTTGAAGAGAGGTGTAAGGAGGATAATCCACCTGATGGGGAAAGCCCACAGAAAGGGGGTTCCGGCTTCCCTCCTGGCAATAGATGCCGAAAAGACCTTTGATCGGGTGGAGTGGAGCTTCCTCTTTGCCACGATGCACAGGATGGGGTTTGGCCCTAAATGTATAGCCATGGTGATTGCCATTTATCAACACCCGACCCCTAGGTTAGGAATTAATGGGAATATTTCAGCGCCGGTGCTCGTAGAGCGTGGTACCAAACAAGGCTGTCCACTCTCCCCACTGCTCTCTGCTCTCCACTTGGAGCCTTTCTTATCAGCAATCAGGGAGGCAGTCAATATAAAGGGTATTCCGTTTGGGGGCCAAGAGCATAAAGTAGCTGCTTTTGCAGATGAGCTCCTCCTCACCTTAATAGATCCAAAGGTATCCCTCCCAGCGCTATGCGACAAACTGGATCGCTTTGGGTAAGTGGCAGGGCTGAAGATAAATCCAAGCAAGTCAGAAATTCTCAGTCTGGGCCTGACACCATCCTCTGAGAGATATATTAGAGACCCCTATGCCTTCAGATGTGCTGCAGGGCACATTAAATACCTAAGAGTGTACCTTACCAGGACACTGGGAGAACTATTTGGGGCAAATTATGTTCCCCTGTTACAGAAAATTAAATCAAAACTGGTTGATTGGGGTCCCTAAACATTTCCTGGCTTGGACGCATTAATGCCTTAAAGATGGTGATTCTCCCTCATCTTTTATATCACTTTACAACCCTTCCATCCTTAGTCCCGCATAGCTTCTTCAGGGCTCTTCACAAGATCACAAGCAGATTCATATGGAACGGCAAGAAACCAAGACTGTCAGCATCTCTTATGAGGGCCCCAAGTCACAGGGGGGGGACTGGGAGTGCCGGACTTTAAGGGGTACTATTTAGCGCCCCAAATTAGAATAATTAGAGATTGGCAGAAGAACGATCGTAACAAACCTTGGAGAGCTATGGATAGAGCGGTGGTGGGAGGGCCTCTGGAGGGTATTCTGTGGAAACCAAGGTCAGATAGAACCCCTTAAATGTACTCAAGCGATCTTACTTCGACTGTGGGAGATGCGTGGGACTGAGCAGTGAAGGGATCCCATATTACCACATTCCCTTCTTCATATACCCCTATATTTGAAAACCCACAATTTACCCTGGGATGTAACAACTCTGGTTTTGAGGTATGGTATCAGGGTGGTTGTCGGATGCTACGAGATATGTTCCAGGGGGGTAAAGTTAAGGACATTGAGAAGTGCAAGCTGGATTTTAATCTAGACGAGCGACAGATATGGCTATACACAATTGTGTCACTGGCTGTCCCACTCAGTGGTGCGTCAAGCTGGTTCAAGACAGCTAACGCCCTTCGAGAAATACCTGGACACGCACTCGGGGGACCGGGGGTTGACGGCGTCCATTTATAAGCATATTAAGGAGGGGGAAGATCCCCCCGTCCAGGAAATACATGCAGAAGTGGCAGTCGGATACTGGTGCAGATATCAGGGATTTAGAATGGCAATATTTGTGGGTTCAAATACCAAGATTAACAAGGTCCCTTCAGGTCTGGGAGATATGGCTAAAGTTGATGGTCCAATGGCATCTAACTCCAGTCAGTTTACATAAGATCTACCCGCTGTCGTCCCGAGACTGCTGGAGAAAGTGTGGGAGTATTGGCACATGGGCCCATATGTGGTGGGAATGCCCGAAACTGGAGTCATTCTGGAATCAAATACGGCAGGCGGTGGTCTATACGCTGGGGAATGTGGGGGGCAAGCATCGAGGTCTGGACATGTTAGGCCTGGGCAGAGTCTTGACAGACATTCCCACCAAGTCCCGTTGTAAGGTTTATGTTGTTATGATGTTGTCGGCGGCCTTGGTGTTGGCGCGTCGATGGAAGTCCAAGGACCCTCCATATGAACATGAATGGGTGACCAAAATGTGGTCAGTGCTAGCTATGGAGTGGCTCACTTACTCAATACAAGGAGAACATGTGAAGTTTAGGTCTGATTGGGCTGATTTGATAAACTAACTAAAGGAGGGAGCACGCAGAGCTTGGTGCCCAAGGTCGCTGACGCTGTTGGGGATTGTAGATCCTCAGGATGAGACAGAGCTGTAACTGGAGCGTTTATGAGCGGGTGGTGTTGATAACAAGTTGAACAGTTTCTCCTGGATCAGGAGGGGTTGCCGGTGGGGTGGGGGGGGGGGGGGTTGGGTGTTTTCTTTATTGATTGAATATGTTTTTTTATTTTTCCTCTTCTTCTTTCCTCTAGTTTTATGATTTACTTGTTATCAGATTAAGAAATGCAAATAAAAACCAAGTTGAAAAAAAAAGAAATGGAAGAGAAGTCCACGCACGCCATATATAGAGTAAACTATGTTCAATTTGGCACTACGTTGTAAAAGTGATATAAAAATTCCATTAGTAGAGGTACCCACCCCTTTCTTGAATTCATTTTTAAAAATAGGAATTATTTTTGTGTTATCCGCACAAGAAACCAGATATCTCAGCACAAAGCTAGCCAGGACTTTAGAAACTGAATCGAAAAGAGATATTGTCTATAACGTCCTGGCATAGCCCTATCCCCCTTCTTGTAAATAGGGACTACTATGGTTGTGACCCAAGAAGGAAGTTCTATTTGAATCACCACTTTCTTGGAAAGGCACCACAGAAACTTGGCTCAATGCCCAGCATCACTATTTAAAACAAAGTTGGACACGTCATCAGGGCCACACGCTCAAGATGATTTCAATTTACTAAGAGCGTCCTCCAGCTCTTCATCAAAATTTAATTTCCATGGAACTTTAGGCTATAATATAAAATAATCATTCTAGTGCAGTGTAGAAGAATAAAATTGGCTCGCGTAAAAAGAAATCCATTTCACTTCAGGAATGCGATTGGTTTGTGCCTTCAATTTATGGCTTGCTAGATTAATATTATTCATTATCCACAAAAGACCATGTGAATCCCTAGTTATGAGCTTGGTTAGGATTGTCTAATTCTGTTTATAATATTTCCATAGTCTGTCTGCCTTAATCCAATTTGTATACTGTTGTCCCAATGTTTTGACCGTTCTAATTTCAAATGCCCAATCACGCTTATCCTGTAAATTAATGACGCACCAAGCTTTCCTCAGGATCGGTTTATGATTTTTAATATGAAGGTCACAGGGTCTATCAGCCTGGTCCAAAGGGGATTTAAAAGCCCTTTGACCACACTGTGTAGTCTTACCTTAACATCATTGTAGTGTATTACCAAAGTGTGCAGGTGAGCAATACAAAAATCGTTCACTTTATGTCCAGCTGCCCCAATCACGGGAACAATACAATTGCTTTACCCACAAACGCAGGGTATTGCCCACTTTGTTGACAACTAGATTCCCTCCTGGCCAACAGTGAGATAAATCTTGTAAACCAGCAAAATAAATTGACACTGCAAGGCATGCGTGATCACTAGGGTTGTCCTGATCAACCCTTAAGGACAAGACCCGCTCCCAAGTACACCACTGACAAAAATAAAGTTAATGGTAGATACCGAGAATGGGTCTGTCCAAGTATGTTGCATAGGACTATCCCCCTTCCCATTAACTCTACATAGGCCCCAACGTTGCATAAATAAAGCTTCTCCAACACCCCTGGGAATCATCTCATCACAACCAGTTTAATGGGCTGCAAACACATTTCACAAACTAAACCTTTGGGTTCGATCAAATCTTCCTCCACACAATTACAATTAAAATCCCCTGCAAAATAGCATTGGGTACATCTGAAGAAAGGGTCCCTGGAATACCCCTCCTCACCCCCAGGAACATGACAGCCCGAAAAGCAAAAAACGCATGCAAATTACTATGGACATCTTAGAGGAGTAATGAAAATATGGCTACCAAAGGCAAGAGTGACGAAGTATGGTGGTTTGGTCGACAAGCCGATCAGAGTGGGGATGGTCCCTGGAAGGCCCCTTCTCACCCGCATGAACATGATGACCCGAAGAGCCAAAACGCACAACGTCACATTATTTGGGCAGTCCCCAGGAGTGCCAGTGACATCCATGTATGCAGAAAGGTTCCCTCTTACACAGCCACAAAACCTTATCCAGTAAATATGTTTATGGATACAGGTGCTCAAACATTGGATATTGATGGATGAAATTGACTAATGGTGAGAAAGCAGTGTGCTGACGTAATTAGTGACACCACGACGTAGCCACGTTAGTCAGGAAGTACACTCACAGCCATGCACAGAGTTACACAAACATACACACAGCAACATACTAACACAGTTCTGTAGATAGAGGACAGATACATATACATACTGTCAAATGTTTTTATTATTTTTCTCATTAATCCAATGCAGAAACGCAGAACGCAAGGCAACCCAAGAAATGTAGAGCAAGCTTGCAGATGCTTATGGCAACTAACACTGTGGAACTACAGGATCGTGTAAGGAGACTGGAAGGACCAAGACGACTAACCTATGGTTAGCCAAGTATAGTATAGTATAGATGTGTAGAAACCATAGTACAAGTATACAGAGGATCACGTAAAGCAACAAGCCACAGGACGAGAGACGGGGGAAAGCAAAACCAGGCTGCACATAACAGAAGGCCAGGGCTTGCAGCCAAGGTCAGAGACAAGCAACACATTCCAAACCTAAAACGACAAGGGGCAATCTTCAGAAAAACAGAATAAATCCTCATAAATTGCAGACCAGGAGAGCTCTATTTTGTGGTTCTCAACCACGAGATGCAGCTGATCTAGACAATGGTCATTCACCCGCAGTGGGAAGACTATCAGTTCTCAGCGACACAGACACGAAGTGAAACATGAAGTCAGTGACAACGTTGCAATGCTGAGGGCACTCTCACAGGCAAAAGTGGCACTGCTAACAGATACTTTGGGAACACAGTCATTCTCATCAACTTTAGTAGGTGCACTCAATGCCGAGAACAGAGCTGGGTTCCAAGCCTGGAGAGACCAGTTCCAGCCAATCACTGTACAGACATCCAGGGGTGGATAGCAGCGGGTAAGGGCCAATGGTAATTCTCCGACCCTGCAACAATGTAATAGATAGTTTCTCGGGGGGAAGGGGCAGGCCAGCCACCTGACATGCCAATAACTTCTATATGGGTTATCTATAAGGGATACCACTCCGATTACCCAACCACAAGGACTGATATGTTTTTCGGGGAAGGGCCCATGTTGTGACAAGGGGACAACAAAAAGGCCTGAAACAGGCTTGGGAGCTGTGATTCTGGGAATTTTTGAATGTCCTGTATGATCCCCGTCAGGTTGTGTAGTAAACGACAGTTATAACTTGGTAGCCGAGGTATGGTTAACTACGCCTGTTCGGGATAAGCCGCCTCTCCCGCCGCAGCACCTGGAGGGCTGCGGGCACCTTGCGGAAAGCCCCCATGCAAAGGCCACAGGAGCCAGCTTGGAAATATCCTGCTGCGGCCTGTGAGGAGTCCAGCAGACCAGAAAGAAGGGTGATGTGGCAGCTTTGGGGTACCCGGTAGCCGAACAGTGTCAGTGAGCCACGGAGTACAAGTATTGACTCAGCCACACAGCAACTAAGGGGGGAGTAAAGTAACTGTGGGTGCGAGAAGGTAACCAGTATTGTTAAGCATCTTCAGAGTATTGTTTAGTAGTGTCGAGCATTGTGAAGCATAGTAGGGAAAGGTGCAGCGGTAGATGCAGTTTCTGTGGTTAGGGAACATTCGGTCTTGAGGTAAAAGGTTCTGGTGAATAACCTAGACTATTGACGTAAGGGTTAAGCGGACAGAAGTTATGTGAATATTGGAGTCCCTGTGAATTGGGCGTTTTAGCTCGGGTCATGGATGATGGTATCCATGTATAAAGGTTTAGCAAAGGAAGCTAGCATAAATTGCGGAAGGTGTTCATATGGTTAAGTCTTGCGTAGACATTTTAGCTACAAGGTGACGCTGTAGGTACAGATTGAGCACAAGAAATATTAGTATCCCCTGTTAGGAGGCAGGAAGACAGCTGTGGGTTCTTGGTGGGGTTGTGCAAATGTTTGTGTAACGGAACATTATTGTTGTAAGCATTGTAACTGACCTGTAGCACTCACTTGTTTAGGGAAGTGGTGACGTCACCCATTAGGCCTGTGCATATGACGAGGAGTCCACAAGCAGGTATAGAGGTTGATGTTGAGAGTTCAAAATTGACATAGCAGATTGGGCGGCAATGGGCGGAAGGAACATGCGCAAAATTGCGGGTTGTGCCTGAGGAGGAAGGGAGTTGTAGAAGGGCGGTGCGCTGAGCACACCTGACAGGTTGATTGGGAGCCAGAGCGGCTCAGGAAGAGTTGATGAGAACTGGTATTTGTGAATTTAAGAAAAGTGAATTGAAAGCATTGATTGTGCTTGTGTAATAAAGGGAGTATCGAAAGCCTTGGCTTGAGGTCAAGTACGTATAAAGCAATGCTTCAAGGGAAGTGCGGGCGGATACGCCCCTACAGCACCTATATCAGGTCTTGCCGCGATATAAGAACAAGATTTGTAAATCTAGCACAGAATGGACCAACAGCACAGAGGGTACATTGACTAAGCCATGGCCACAAAGTGGAAGTTCCGCCAAAAATGTGCAGCAACCATTACAGATACGCATACAAGACACTCATAAGGGAAAGAAGTTGGCCAATTGTATGGCAATTTTCAAACTCTGGCAAACTGTTCCAGGAGGACGAGGGGGAAATAGCGAGGCGTCAATGGATGCTGAGCCAGCAGGAGACACTGGGTGCAGCACCCTCGGCCCCTGCTCCCCCACCTCCTCTGGAGCACAAGAAAGAAGGGACTGCAGCAGGAGCGCAGGGGCTATACTCTTTACTGGAGCTGAAGGCAGTGGAGGGGCACACAGATCCAATATTTCAGACTCCACCATATACCAAGGAGGAGGGGCAGAAAGGGTCCGGACAGACAGATGGTGGGAGAGGAGCACACGATGAGGCAAGCACCAATGAGTGGCTAGAAGGCATAGCATCCAACCAATGGGTAGGAGGGCAGATACTTCTCAAATTGGATGGAACGACAACGGGAGAATCAGCAGGGATGAGTAAGGATATAGTGGGTCATAAGGGGAGCAGCGAAACGCAAGACTGCGCGGAGATAATTGAAGAAGTAGAAAGAAAGGAGAAGGAGGAAGTTTAGGGATGCAAGAGAGTGCGAAGAGACAAGCAAAGGGATGAAGAGAGAGCGGGAGCAGCGAGAGATGAGGAGACAGAGGGAGCTCTAAGAGTTAGAGAGGCGAAGTAAGGACGCCGAGAAGGAAAGGCAAGTTTTAGTGAGAAGGTAATGGAGAAAATGGCAAATAGTGTGACTTGTGAGAGAGTGCAAACGCGAGGAGGAGCCCACAGTCAGAGACAGAGACAAAGTGGGGAATGGGCACGATAGATGACAAAGTGGGAGTAGATAGGCAAACGGAGCAAGACGGCGGCACCACACATGACAGGACAGCTACACCATCGGACAGGACAGATGCAGAGTTCTCCGGGAGAAGGGGTAGCGGGAACTTGATTGACTTTGAGGGGAAGCTAAGCAAAGACACTACCTCAAAGAGGCTCAGCTTCGCAGAGGATGTTGACAGTGACATGGGGGACACTGAATCAGACGAGGACACAGAAGGGAGTGAGGACGAGGTAAGGGGATGGGTCAGGCATTGATCAACGGGGAAAAGCACAGATCGGAGCATGACATGGGAAGTAGGAAAGAACACACAGGAATCTAGGGGTGACAAGGCCAATAGATCACGACAGTCCAGGGACGCATCCCGTAGTATGCACGATCTAATCCCATAGGTGTAGATGCTCAGGGACATTCCGGTTGAAGGAAGGGATAGCTGGCAAGGGCATGTACTGACATCAAAGACGCTGGGAGATCGGATAGGCAGATCTGTCATGATCACTGCTTCCAAGGAGCCAGGACCAGCCCAACGTCCTTGGAAGCAGGCCCCTAATCCTAAGCCTAGGCACAACCTGGTCCCTACTGGGACCTTTTGGACCTTGTCCTGGCGCCGGTGGCACCAGGCTCATCAAAGCCATCGGTCCCGGCACTGGAAGCGCCGGGCTCATAATATGTGTGGAGATGCTTGGGTGGACTTACCTGCAGCAGACCATGCTGCTTACTTACCAGCTACATAGGAATCCTCTGTAAGCCGGAACTATGTTCTTACCTTGGTGGGGCAAGATCCACGCCCTGGATACAACACTGGAACTCTTCTGGAACAGGAACACTTTTCTTACCTAGGCGGGGCCGTGGAGGAAGACGCCTCATCACTCCTAGGCTATTTAAACCACACCCGATTGATGAAGCGTGCTTCGCGTTATTCTGCATCTGCAGCAGAACGCTCACCGAGTCTGTTCCAGCTTTTCTTCTTCCGATCCTGTACCTGCAAGAACAATACTTACCATTCCAGTATCCAGTCTTCAGCAGCGCCTGTAAAAGACAAGAAACAACAGGTTAGCACGACGACTTCACATGCAATGCATTCCTTACCTGGTCCATCGGCAGCGACCATTTCTTCACGCCGCACCTCCGCCTGTGGAGACAAAAGCATAGTTATTACTTACCGGCAATCCGCGAATTCCGGATGTTTTCAACACTGCAACCCAGCATCTGAAAGACAAAAGAAGAGACATTAAACAGGTATTTACTTACGCCCATCGCGCTCTCCACAATAGAGCGCCTGCAACTACTCCGGCGTTTTCCAGCACCTCTTCAGCACAAACTCACAGCTGTGAAGGAAAGAGACAGTTAAAGCGCTTGCATTTACTCACGCATTTCCAAGCGCTTCTTTCCAAGGTTTTGGCTCCAGTTTTGGCTCTCTTCATTCCATCTTCTAACGCTAGAGCCCTGCAAAACAAATAGAAGAAAGCATTATTCCGAGCCCTGTTCAATACTTACATGTCCACGCACCTAAAGACTATATGGACTAAAAGGTGTCCGGAAACTCACCGCTCGTGCTGTTAACGGCGGTTTCGATCCTCTGAAGTTAAGAGGCCTACGTTTCACCCAGTGAAGGAACTGGCAACGGCACCCTGCACCAGACGCAGATGGAGAGCCCAGCATTCACCTATCTAAGGTGAGCACGTTGACCTGGGGGCTCTACGGAGAAGCTTAGACGAGAGAGAGAGAGAGAGAGAGAGAGAGAGAGAGAGAGAGAGAGAAGGACACTGAATTGCCCAGATCTTTAACCCCATATATTCTCTCATCTGCAGAAATCTCACCCTTCGAGTTCGACACACAGTGCGAAGAGGCTCAGCCCCAGAAGCCAATCGAGTCCTGCACATCACTTTGAGTCACAGACTCCTTCCTGCCTAGACCAGCGCCTCCGTGGGAATCAGGTGAGCGTTACAGAACGCGAAGCCCACCACAAAACTCCTACCCAGGCGCAATGGAAACCTCGGACACAGACCAACTGGCCCGATTGCTTGGGGAACTAAGAGCAGAGGTACATGCAGCTCGTCAGGAAACAAACTCTTTGAGAAGAGAGCTGATAATATCCAAGGAGCGAACGGAGGACCTCGCTAGGCAATTACTACAAACGCAGGCAGGACAGACTCCTTTGCCCGCTCCAGGAGTAAGTTACCCTTCAGCATCCTCAAATCCAGTGCAAATCAATCTACCCGGTAATGTGCCTTTGGCTCCACCCGAACGCTTTTCTGGTGACCCAAAGAAATTTGCAGTGTTTATCAACCAGTGCCGCCTACACTTCTTATGTCGCCCAGCTGCCTTTCCAACAGACCAGACCAAGGTGGCTTTCGTGCTTTCTTATCTCAGTGGCAGTGCCGCAGATTGGTCGATCCCTTTGGTCACTCAGGATGATCCGGTCCTTCACGATTTTCAGGCCTTCCAGTCCAGCATGGAGAAACTGTTCGCAAGACATGCCCAAGGGCAGGCCTTGGACAATGAACTCCTTTTGTTACGACAGGGTAATCAAGACCTCTTGACTTATATTGCCTCATTCAATAGACTTATAGTCGAAACTCAATGGCCGGAGGATAAAAGAATAACGCTTTTCTACAGAGGCCTGCGTGGAGAGCTCAAGGATGTGTTAGCTCAAATTGTGAATCCTCCACAAGAATGCTCAGACTATATTGACTTAGTTGTCCAATTAGACCACCGATTACAGAACAGGAAGGCTGATCGTTCCAAATTTGATACCCGAGTATTTTCTAAACCACAGACCTCTACTAGGGGAGCCGACACCGTGGAACCCATGCAACTAGGGGGCATGAAAGGACCTTTAACTCAAAAGGAGCGGGAAAGAAGAAGACAGCTGCAATTATGCCTCTATTGCGGAAACTCGGGGCACTTTCTTCGAGACTGCCCAGTGAAGCCAGCTAAGAAGGCTGTAGGAGCCGCAGATACCTGTACCCAAAATTCTGAGCAGGGAAACGATCTAGCCCGACAAGTGTAGAGGTCCTCTTGCCGAGCGTTAAAATCTGTCCCGTGACCTCGCATTTCGTGGTGCCTATGGTCCTCATTAGCCCAGAACGTCCGGATCGTTTGCATGAAATTGAAGCTTACATCGACAGCGGAGCAATCGGTAATTATGTGGACCGTGAAATGGTATCAAGGATGAATTTACCTCTTGTCCCTAAGGCAGTAAAAGACGTCATTACTACAGTGGATGGCACAGAGGTAGCCTCCGGACCAGTAACGCATGCCACCCAAGAAGTGACGTTAGTCAGCTAAAATGGACACCGGGAGAAAATCGTGTTCGATGTGATCAAGGCCCCTCAGTTCCAGATCATTCTGGGAATTCCTTGGTTAGAGAAGCACAATCCTCAGATCGATTGGCGAGCAAAGACGGTTCAGTTTCCAGAATGTTTCACCACTTGTTATCCTCGGCCTGATGTTTTACTGGCAGCGATCTCTTCCGAGGTTCCCAAATTACCTCCCGAATACCAGGAATTCCAAGACGTCTTTCGGAAGGACCAAGCTAACACCCTGCCTCCTCATAGGTCCTACGACTGTCAAATAGACCTGATACCCGGAACAACTCCTCCTTGCAGTAGGATTTATGCCCTCACCGAGCTAGAGAATCTTCACCTCAGACAATATCTGGACCAATACCTAGCTAACAGGTTTATCCGTCCTTCAAAATCTCCAGCTTCCTCGGCTTTGTTCTTCATTCCAAAAAAGGAAGGAGACCTTAGGACTTGCATAGATTACCGCGCCCTGAATCAAATCACCGTTAAAAACAGATACCTGTTACCTTTGATCCCTGAACTCCTGGACCAAGTCAAAGACGCATGTATTTATACAAAGTTGGATCTCAGAGGAGCCTACCACTTGGTACGAATAAAAGAGGGCGATGAATGGAAGACGGCATTCCGCACCAAGTATGGGCTGTTCGAATATCAAGTGATGCCCTTTGGACTTTGTAACGCTCCTGCCGCTTTCCAGTATTTTATGAACAATGTCCTTAGAGAACTCATAGATGTGTGTGTTGTTGTCTACATTGATGACATCCTCGTCTATTCATCATCTGAAGAGACACGTCAAAGAGGTTCTCGAGAGATTGCGTCAACATAACCTTTTTGCTAAGCTTGAAAAATGCGTTTTCAACGTAACTGAAGTTGAGTTCCTGGGATTCATATTGTCACCTGACGGAGTCCATATGGATTCAAAGAAAGTCGATGCAATCATTAAGTGGCCATCACCAACCTCTGTAAAAGGAGTTCAAAGCATGTTAGGCTTCGCTAACTTTTACCGCAGATTCATTCCTGAATTCTCTCGGATAGTCCAGCCCATCACCGCTCTGTTAAAGAACAAACGTTTTGAGTGGTCTACTGAAGCAGAACAAGCTTTTCAGGACTTAAAAGCTAAATTCATTTCTGCACCTGTTCTAAAACATCCTCGCCCAGAACTCCCCTACATCGTGGAAACGGATGCTTCTAGTCTTGCTATGGGGGCAGTTTTATCACAAAGAGATCCGGTCACACACCAATTACATCCTGTAGCCTTTTGGTCCCGCAAATTCTCGGCTCCCGAGATCAACTATTCAATTACAGACAAGGAACTTTTAGCCATCAGACCGGCCTTTAAAGCCTGGCGGCATTATCTTTTGGGAGCCAGACACACAGTCACCGTAATGACTGATCACCGCAATTTACAATATCTGAAGACAGCCAAAGCTCAGTCTTCCAGACAGCTTCGCTGGACTCTGTTTCTGGCTGAGTTTGACTTTATAATTACTTATCGACCAGGCAGTAAAAACGGAAAGACAGATGCTCTCTCCCGGATGGGAGTAGATGAACATTTGACCAATCCAGAACCAATACCCATAATCCCAGAACAAAGGATTTTGGGTTTGGTCAGCGCTCAATCCTTTGAAGACATCAAGACTACAGTCAAATCACTCCTAAACCCGGCCGATTTGCAGGACTGGAAATTAAAGGGAAAAGAATTCTCAGTGGATCAAGACCTACTATATTTCCGAGGACGATTGTACTTGCCCTGTGAGAAAATACAAAAACAAGTAATCTCCTGTTATCACGACTCCCTAATGGAGGGTCAACCTGGCATTACCAAAACCATGGAAAAGATCAAAAGACATTTCTGGTGGCCATCATGGAAGAAGGATATTAGAGACTTTGTAATCTCCTGCGGTGTGTGTGCCCAGAATAAAAGTCAGAAGGAGAAACCAGCCGGCCTATTACACCCATTAGACATCCCTCCCTGTCCATGGCATACCCTGTCCATGGATTTCATCACGGATTTACCTCCATGCTCAGGGTATAATACCATTTTAGTAGTCGTGGATCTATTCTCCAAGATGGCTCACTTCATTCCCCTGAAGGGCCTACCTTCAGCTTCAATATTGGCCCGAGAATTCTTAGAAAACATCGTTCGGTTACACGGTTTTCCCTCGGTTTTGGTCTCCGATAGGGGAAGTCAATTCATCTCCCACTTTTGGCGAAGTTGCTGTCGTCTAGCCCAAATTGATGTAAGACTTTCAACCAGTCACCATCCCCAAACTGACAGACAAACCGAGAGGACAAATCAGACTTTAGAGCAATATCTACGTTGCATGCTCCAACAAACTGAAAACCCTTGGAAGGATATTCTTTGGATCGCTGAATACGCTTACAACAATTCGACTCATTCTGGAACCGGGAAGACTCCCTTCTTCCTATTATACGGACACCATCCTAGAACCTCTAACCTGGATCCTCCCCAAGAATTCGAAACACCTGCTGTGGAATACTTGCACTCGGAGATCACTCGTGCTTTTAAGGAAGCCACTGCCCATCTGCAAAGAGCTAAAGCTCAATTCAAAAAAGGAGCAGATCGACACCGTAAAGAGGCCCCTCACTACCCAGTAGGAGACCAGGTCTGGTTATCCACTAAGCACCTGCCTCTAAAAGGACCCTGCACCTTCATCCCAAGATACCTTGGACCCTATCTCATCTCTGCCATAGTTAATCCGGTGGCTGTCAAATTGTTATTACCTGCACATATGAAAATACATCCAGTCTTTCATGTCTCCTTATTAAAACCAGTACAACCAGAAACCCGATTGACTAAACTCCCAGAACCTGTTTTGGTAGAAGGAGAACTTGAATTCGAAGTAAAGAACATCCTAGACTCCAAAATCTCCAAATCTAAATTATATTACCTGATTGATTGGAAAGGATACGGCCCCCAGGAAAGGTCTTGGGAACCCTCAGAATATGTCCACGCACCTCGTCTGGTCAAGTGATTCCATCTGAATCACCCCGGCAAGCCAAAACCCCCGGAGAAGACACGCTTAGGAGGGGCCTTGAGGGGGGGTGCTGTCATGATCACTGCTTCCAAGGAGCCAGGACCAGCTCAACGTCCTTGGAAGCAGGCCCCTAATCCTAAGCCTAGGCACCAGCCGGTCCCTACTGGGACCTTTTGGACCTTGTCCTAGCGCCGGTGGCACCAGGCTCATCAAAGCCATCGGTCCCGGCACAGGAAGCGCCGGGCTCATAATATGTGTGGAGATGCTTGGGTGGACTTACCTGCAGCAGACCATGCTGCTTACTTACCAGCTGCATAGGAATCCTCTGTAAGCCGGAACTATTTTCTTACCTGGGTGGGGCAAGATCCACGCCCTGGATACAACACTGGAACTCTTCTGGAACAGGAACTCTTTTCTTGCCTAGGCAGGGCCGTGGAGGAAGACGCCTCATCACTCCTAGGCTATTTAAACCACACCCGATTGATGAAGCGTGCTTCGCGTTATTCTGCATCTGCAGCAGAACGCTCACCGAGTCTGTTCCAGCTTTTCTTCTTCCAATCCTGTACCTGCAAGAACAATACTTACCATTCCAGTATCCAGTCTTCAGCAGCGCCTGTAAAAGACAAGAAACAACAGGTTAGCACGACGACTTCACATGCAACGCATTCCTTACCTGGTCCATCGGCAGCGACCATTTCTTCACGCCGCACCTCCGCCTGTGGAGACAAAAGCATAGTTATTACTTCCCGGCAATCCGCGAATTCCGGATGTTTTCAACACTGCAACCCAGCATCTGAAAGACAAAAGAAGAGACATTAAACAGGTATTTACTTACGCCCATCGCGCTCTCCACAATAGAGCGCCTGCAACTACTCCGGCGTTTTCCAGCACCTCTTCAGCACAAACTCACAGCTGTGAAGGAAAGAGACAGTTAAAGCGCTTGCATTTACTCACGCATTTCCAAGCGCTTCTTTCCAAGGTTCTGGCTCCAGTTTTGGCTCTCTTCATTCCATCTTCTAACGCTAGAGCCCTGCAAAACAAATAGAAGAAAGCATTATTCCGAGCCCTGTTCAATACTTACGTGTCCATGCACCTAAAGACTATATGGACTAAAAGGTGTCCGGAAACTCACCGCTCGTGCTGTTAACGGCGGTTTCGATCCTCTGAAGTTAAGAGGCCTACGTTTCACCCAGTGAAGGAACTGGCAACGGCACCCTGCACCAGACGCAGATGGAGAGCCCAGCATTCACCTATCTAAGGTGAGCACGTTGACCTGGGGGCTCTACGGAGAAGCTTAGACGAGAGAGAGAGAGAGAGAGAGAAGGACACTCAATTGCCCAGATCTTTAACCCCATATATTCTCTCATCTGCAGAAATCTCACCCTTCCAGTTCGACACACAGTGCGAAGAGGCTCAGCCCCAGAAGCCAATCGAGTCCTGCACATCACTTTGAGTCACAGACTCCTTCCTGCCTAGACCAGCGCCTCCGTGGGAATCAGGTGAGCGTTACAAGATCAGGCTAACACAAGGGGCGGATGGGGAGATGGGATTACACAGTTACCCCTACTGGAAAAAGGAGGAGGCGACCTCAAAACATACCATGGAAGCATATAGATAAGGAAAACTTGAGGTGTAGGCTGCCCTTGTTAACTGTGGGTGTGGGGAAATGGAAAGAATGACAGCGGGACAGAAATTAACAGTAGGAGACGTAAAGGGACTATTAGTGACAATTTTCGGGGAGACCGCGGATGACAAATGGAAAAGGGCAGGGTACCCAGGAGTAACCACCAGGGACACGATGCATGATATTTGTTAACTGCCGAGCGGCCGTATGGCAAGCTCTATGGATGCAGTACCCAGACACGTCAGATTAGGGCACGCAAAAAGGGGGAAGATGAAGATCCCTTACACAGCATTCAGGCTATTCAAGAGCTCTGGTGCCTTGAAACCGTGGGATAACACAGTGGCATTATTTCATCATATATTATGCCAGGGGCTACCAGAACAGTTACAAAGGCAAATGAAATTGGTGGGGATGGAAGCAAAACCATGGTCAGAAATACAACTCGCAATAGTGCATTACTGTAGATTAATGCAAGAGACCGCGAAAAAAAAAGCACAAGCTAAGGAAGCAGGAGGCAAAGTTAGTACAGAAGAAACTATCTAAATTTGCCATGGAAGGGGCAGTGCTAACGAGCATGGGAGGACAAGCGGCACCACAGACACTGTATGCACCAATGCCTGCGGGAGGTGGGTTCATGGGGTGGGGGGATGCACAGCATGGGTTCCGAGGAAAAGGGTGGCTACCAAGGGAATGTGGATATGGGCCTCAGGTACAGCAGAACCCTGGGGGATTTTCAGGGGGCTTTTGTGGATATGGGCAACACATGCCGCAGGGCCCAGAAGGGGTTTCTGGGGGAGTTCAGAGGCAAGTGAGAGAACCACCCCAGTGTTGGGTGTGTGGACAGATAGAGCATATATCGAGGGTATGCAGAAGAAGGGAAGGAGCACAACAAAATGGGGAAATGCAATACCGGCTAGCATATCAAGAGAACAGAACGACTTCTATGCCCATGACCACACACAGCACCAAGGACAGACACTGAGCGCATACCAACAGACATAGCAACCCATGACGCAGGCTCCACAAATGCAAGCGCCTATGCAGCAGTATTCGCAGGCACCACAGATGTCACAGATGCAAGGCAACACACAACATGCATACACAGCACAGAGATACCGCAGATGCAGAACAGCACACAGCCAACCGACGGGACAGTGGCACACACGGACTCTATGACAACGACTCCCATTAGGAAACTGGGTGGGTGGGTCACTGTAGTCTGGGGAACGCATTTCTAGGAAATGGAATGTTATTATACCCTCAATAGAACAGGCCACAGTCGGACTTGATGTGTTCCATCTTATCGATTACACCCAACCCTGCAGAGGAATCACGTATAGGAGTGACAAGACTTTTTCCTTTCGTGTAGACAGAGGGGCGACTAAATCCTGAATCCGAGATGGGAAATATAGTCTGGCAGGCGATGTCATGAATGCTCAAGCATTCTCTGGGGCGACATAAGTGGTTCCCTTTGCAGAAGATATTGCACTTTCTATAGGGGAGCAGGATCTATCCTTGCCCCAACTTTATTCTCGACAGACACCGGTAAAAATACTGGGATGAGGCATCATTAGCAGACTTAACTTGACCATTTCGTTGACTGACAAGTCGATAGTGTGTTCCAAACCAGGGATACACCTTCTCAACGTGAGGGAAATAATTCAAGCCTATTGTGGACAAATAGTTCAGAGGGGGTGCCAGTAGACAAGGAACTGTTCCAGTATGGGACTAAATAATAATAGCATGGCTCAAAGGGATCCAGGGGAAAATGTGGCGCATTCCAACTGAGTATTTATTCAGGCCACAGATACCATAAGACGATGTGGAAGGGACAATAGTGCCACTAGAATTAGAGGCCGTAATAGTGGGGGATGACTGGATAGCATTGCATGGGACCGACACAGGCCAACCAATGCGAGCAGTGATTGCAGTGGCAAAAGGGTACAGATTGACCATAGTTACAGAGGAATACGATTGAAAGATAACAGATCAGACCATGAGATGGTGTTCAAAATGAGCATCACATATTGGGTGAGGCTACATTACAGAACGGTATCACAGAGGATGGCGATGGCATTAAAAGCACTGCCAACCTTTCTCAAGGAGGACTTAGCAAAGGTCCCCCGCATCTTATGGACCATAAGTCCCTATAATGTAGGGCTTCTGAAGGGGATATGACATTGAAAATAAAACTGAAGCCAGGAGCAATTTTACCACGAGTTAAGCAGTACCCACTTGCAAGAGAGGCAGACTAAGCTATCAATGAGACCATTGCAGCACTAGTGAAGCAGGGCATCCTACTGCCATTAGAAACAACATGCAACATGGCTGTGTACCCTGTCAAAATGACAACAGCGGGGTCATGGGATATCATAGTAGCCACATTGTAGAAGCAGAATATCCGTTAGTTCCGAATCTGGCAACTATTCTGTGTAGCCTCCCCACGGAAGCTGCATACTTCACGGTCATAGATTAGAAGAATTAATTCTTCTCTATACCACTACACCCAGGCTCACAGGACTTCATTTCATTTCTATGTATACATGAAAAGTCGAAACATACAAGACTTTCTCAAGGGTACTGTGAATAACCTTCCATATTCAATAGGGTACTCCAAATGGACCACGGCAATGTACAGATGGAGAGCATGACATTCATTTGCATCAAACCAGAAGAACAGTGTAGAGATGACTCAGTACACATGTTGATAGAACTCACAGGAAAAGGGGTAAAAAGTAGACAAAGCCACAATATTGCCAGACAGAAGTGTTGTACATTGGACAGATATCACAAAATGCCAGAAAAGTGACACCAGAAAGGGCAGAAGCAATATGCAGGACCGCAGGACCCACAACTGTAAGACAAATGCTGCAGTTCCTAGGACTATGTAATTACTGCAGGGCATGGGTATTCAACTACAGCACTTACACAAGCCCCCTATTGAACACACTGAAAGCAGTCCACAGAGGGGAGAAGACATTACAATGGATGACAGAAGCGACTGAGGCATTCAACAAGCTGAAGGAAGCAATATGCTCAGCTCCAGTGTTAGGGATCCCAGATTCTCAAAAGGAATTGTTTATATTCTCACACTCCGATGGAGTGGTTATGACCGTGGTACTGACACAGAAGAGAAGCATGGGGCACACGCCTCTAGAATATTACAGTGGGAAATTAGACCCAGTCATGAGAAGACATTATCCATGCAAACAGGCATCGGCTGCAGCCGCATTCGCAGTGGACAAGTCATCAAGTATTACCATAGGATGCAGCGAGCATGCTCTCTTTGCAATATCGGAACGACCAAAGGGTACACTGACAACACATAGGGCTTCAGGGTACGAGGTGTTACTATCTAACCCAGCTCTCAAGATAGAGGGATGCAGAGTTTTCATCCCAGGAACCTTTCTCGATTACATTCTACAGGAGGGCGACTATGCACACGACTGCACAGCAAGCATAGAAGAATTCAGTGACACTAACAGTGCATGCACTTGAGGGGGGACACGTGCTTTACATTGATGGGTCCTCCACAACTGACCAAACGACTGGGGAAAGGAATACTGGGACAGCAGTAGTGAGATTGAGAGCGGATGGGACGAGCAAGGTAGCAGCGAGTGCACACCTGCTGTCACATTACTCAGCACAAGCAGCACATTTAGTGACCCTAATATTGGCATTGGGGCACAGCACGGAGAAGGAAGTGACGATTTACTCGGATTCAGTCTACGTGACATCCACAGTGCTTTCTAGGCTGTCACGTTGGATGAGGAGGGACTTCAGGCGTGCTGATGGGTCACCAGTACAGCACATGCTCCTATTGGGCAGACTGGTAGAGTTCACAGATCTTTCAGAACGAATAGCAATAGTGAAGTGCCAAACACACACAAAAGGAGGAATCCCATCTCCAGGGACAGGGAAGCAGCAGACACAGAAGCCAAACATACCGCCTATTTTGGGGACAGTTTAGAAATAGGGGCTTCGTCCCACACGTGCGATTATGCAAGGACTAGGATACTAAAAGAAGGGTATAACAAATAGCATGTAACACAGATTATGAAGCTGCAGCAAGCTGCACCCAGGGAAAGGAAAGAGCTATGGCTAAGGATGGGATGTACAGCGTCTCCAATAGCCTATGGCAGCAAAACAACACAGGCAAGGTGGTAATGCCTTTCACATTATTACATACAGCACTGTCACAATTACACTATGCAGCCCATACAAAGAAGGAGATGCTTGCTACTCATATTGGAGAAACATGGTTCTGTTCCAACTTGGTGGAACACGTGGCCGAATTCATGAATAATTGTATAGTGTGTAAACAATATACCGCAGGTCATACATTGAGGGTGGTGAGAGGAGCCATACCTCCCCCAGTGGGTCCATTCCAACACCTGCACGTTGACTATGTCGACATAAGCCAGGTTTTCCAAGGGTACCGCTACAGGATAGTGGTTGTGTGTGTATTTTCCCATTGGACCAAGGCCGGTCCTTGTGCTCATCCCAATGCCCTCAGAGCGGTGAAATTCTTGGTCCGGGAGATATTCCCACGATGGGGTGTGTGTGTGAGGTACTGCGGTCTGACAACGGGCCTCACTTCGCCAATGAGATGTTCCGGCACATTACAAATTCTCCAGTGCCCATCACCCACAAGCAAACTGGGTGTGTGAATGCCTCAACAGCTTGCTCAAAGAGGCTATCACCAAAATTAAGAAGACCCTGAATAGAAACTGGCTCCATTGCCTTCCCTTGGCCTTGTTCGCCCTCCGCAATAAGCCCGGGTCCGACCACCAATTAACCCTACATGAGGTGGTGACAGGACGGCGCATGCAACTAACCTTGGCTCCTCCCACTAGGGCAATAAAGGATGCAGATAATGTGTCTGATGTATTGGGTCAAGAAAAGTACACAACTTCCTTGATTGCTAGTGCTTCTTTAATTTCTCGACAGCTTCAAAGACAACCAGAGAGTCCTGAAGCCAGAGAAAAGAACGACAGCTGCGAGACCCAAGAGGACTTACTTAAGGCACCACCCATGTATCCCAGCTACCAAGTTCTTTTGCACAAGTTTTCCTGCAAATAGGATGCCCCACAGTGTACTGGCCCCCACATAGTAGAGCCCTACAAAGCAGTGGCCTCTCCTAGTACCGACATCGATAGGGCCAATGATCCACAGACTGAAGAGCAGAACCATAACCTGGAATCAGCACAGCCCAGCAGAGGACACCGAATGGTTACTCGCTCACTATCTATAGAGCTAGGTCAAGGATTTCCTACAGATCCAGAATGTGGGTACACTGTTATTTTTCTTACCGCACACATTTGTCGTGAAAGTGCGACTGTTTTTTTGCATTTCATCCATGCTTCCCACTGATCCCCATACTGAAACCATCCAAGGCCAATTTGGCCAATTTGTTAGAAGATCCATCAGAACCCGGGTCATCCTAATGTGTATTTCCATTTCTTCATAGCAGATCTGGCCCACGTTTACCCACAACTAAAAAGAGGAAACCTATCTGTCCTCGCAGTACTCGGAGACCGTAGAATTAAAGCTGTGTGGGAACAACTATTCATTTTTGCCATGGCAGACTACATGATCCACAGGGCTTGAATTAATACAATACTAATCCATTAACACTCGTTTTTGCACATTTCAGGCAGGTAACTGATATCTGCAAGCACAAGCTTCACCAGGATCCAAGCAGCACAGGTAATGGACACGGTTATTACAAAAATTATCATTTTGTCTTGTCTCTTACTTTCAAGGGGTGTTTTTGCTTTCATTTTTTGGCGAATATCCCTAGTCGCTAGTGATACCGCTGTATCCTCTACAACCATTAGCCCGACTTCAGCAGGTGGAACGACCATGTCAGGTGGACAAGGGAGCACAGTAAGGAGAGGTAAGCACAGTGCTGATACAGACATGCGAGGGGCAGACCTATATCTCACTGACACTGCTAGAGAGTCTAATAAAATGTGGTACAAGCACATAACAGTAGGGAAATAAACCACTGGAGAGAGATGCTATGTCTGCTCATTAATCCCCTATGCCATTATTGCCTCCAGAATGTTTATAGCAACTGAAATACCAGCAACAAGAGCACACTGCTTTATGTACCTATGCATGGTTACAACCCGAGGAAGATTACAAGGGAAAACAGCAACATTAAGATGGATGTCCAAGGCAACATTTCCCTATGAAGACAGCTATATAAAAAGACTCTTGACATGATGAACAAGTATTAGCAATTAAATCAGGCCATACAATACATAACTGATGGCACGCAGAAAAGAGAGTCAAAAACAATAACATGGAAGGAATTGCACTGCCCGAAGAGGGGGGTCAGGGAAATAAGAGAACCAGGATGTTGAGAAAGACCATAAATGCTTGTGTATGCCCAGGTATACACATCAGAAGGATGGAGTAAGGCACACACCCTGGTACAAGCACCAGTAAACATAGTACAAGGAGAAAATGACAAGTGACTGAAAGAATGGGATGCAAGCACTAAGTCACGGACCTGGGTGGACAATGAAGCTGAACCAATGCCCATAATACCATTGAAGAAACCACCATTATGTTACCAGAAAGATGATGCAGTAAAGGTTGGAGAAAACACAGGCGTGTAGTTATGTTATTTTGTATTTATATAGCGCCTTATGTACCCTTGGTATGATCTCAAGGCGCAGAATAGCATCCAGAAATGAAGATTGGCACAGCAGCATTGATGGATCACTATTGGGAGTGTGAATCCAAGGCATACGAGAAGCTGTCTCCCAACTGGGGAGGAGTCTGCTCGTTGGTACACATCAATATCCCAGCACTGGTGGTGCCACAGAAGGACATCAAGACAGAGGACTTCCCTAAAATGGATACTAACAAGAGAAAGCAGAGATCAGTAGAAATAGAGGGAACAGGAAGAAGGAAATGGTCAGTAGAAGTGAGTAGAGTGACGAGAGACACTATCATCAGAATCACAAGCATCATTAGACGATGTAAAACCTGAGCACAGGTTTTTCAGTAGGACAAAAATGTTTTTGCTCAGTAGTTCCAGCTGTAAAGACATATACAAACATGACATTGTAACGCTCACCTGATTCCCGTAGAGGCGCCGGTCTTGACTGGGCGTATACCGTATCTTCAAAGGTGATGTGTAACACACGGCTGGCTCTTTGGGCTGGACCTCTGTGCACTGTATGTCTGACTCGAAGGGTAAGATGTCTGCAGATAGAAAATATGGGATTAAGGAACTGGGTTATTGAATGTCTCTCTCTTCTTCCCTTTCTCTTCTCCTGTAGAACCCCAAAGGTTAACGCTCTCACCTTAGGTAAGTGAACGCCGTGCTCTCCATCTGCCTCGGGGCAGGGTGCTGTAACCAGTTTCTTCACTGGATAAGGGGAGCAGGCCTCTTGACTTCAGAGGACTGCTGTCCGTCGTTTACTGCACGAACGGTAAGTTTCGAGTAATTCTAATGTCTTTAAAGTCTTTAGTAATGATGTTTCTTGTTTTGCAGGGTTCCGGCGATGGCGGATGACGGGCTGAAGTGAGTTGAAGATGGAGCCCGTGTGATGAATAGAAGCGCCTGCAAGCACGTAAGTAAGCGCTTGTTGCCTGCTTCACGATGCGCTCTAACTGTCTTTTTATTTTGCAGGTACAAGTTCGGAGCGGCTGCAGGGTGCCGGAATACCCACTGGGTTAGATGTGGAAAGGAGTAATGGCACGTGAGTATTAAAGTTCCCCAATGTCTTTAAACGCACCTTGTTTTGTCTTTCAGATGCGGGATGCAGCGCCGAAGGCCTCCGGAGCGTGCGAAGAGTTGGTAAGCTTTTGTCTTTCAGATGCCGGAATGCAGTGTGAAGACCTCCGGAGCGCACGAAGAGCTGGTAAGCCTTTGTCTTTCAGATGCCGGAATGCAGCGCGAGGCGTTGGTGACAGCCGATGGACCAGGTAAGTGAAGAGCGGTCACTGAAGACCGTAATGCTAACCTGTTCTTTCTTGTCTTTATAGGTGTTGCTGAAGACTGGATTCAGGATGGTAAGCATTTTTCCTTAGGCCCAGGATCAGATGCAGAAGACACGATGAGCGTTCTGCTGCAGAGGATGCAGAATAACGCAAAGCAAGATTCATCCATCGGGTGTGGTTTAAATAGCCTCCTGTAGTGCTTAGGTGTCTCCTTCCACAGCCACGCCTAGGTAAGAAAAGTGTTCCTGCTTTCCAGAAGAGTTCCAGTGTTCTGAATCTAGGCAGTGGCTCCTACCCCACCCAACAGGAAAAGTAGTTCCAAACAGAAGAGTATCAGAGGCTCAACTGGCAGGCAAGTAAGCAGCATGGTCTGCTGCAGGTAAGTCCACCCAAGCATTATGAGCCCGGCGCTTCCAGCGCTGGGACTGGGCATATTTATGAGCCTGGTGCCACTGGCGCCAGGACTGGGTCCAAAAGGTCCCAATTGGGACTGGTTGGCACTCGGAACCTGGGTTATGGATCTGCTTCCAAGGGAGTTGGGAAAACCCTGACCTTTTGGAAGCAGAGATCATGACAGTCATGGTTTCAGATAACATGATGGGAGCTGATGCAGACAAACTGTACAGTAAATGGCTTTAACGCCATAAAAGAGCTCCGAGCAGTACGGTTGATGGCACTCCAGAACAGATATGTTCTAGACCTTCTTGCGGAAATGGAAGGAGGAGTTTGCACCAAGATTGGGAGTTCCTGCTGCACGTTAGTTCCTGCAAATGACGGAGAGAACGGCACGCTGATGGAAGGAGTAACAAGATTGTCGAAGATGCATGCCAAAATGTAGGAGGAAGCCAAAGGAACAGGAAAGGATCAGAGCTGGTTGTCATACATATGGTCATGGATGCCAACATGTCTAGCAAACTAACTGAAGGTACTAGTAAGAGCACTAATACTAGTGGGACTGTGTAGGGTCTAGATCTGCATTACACAATATTGCAAAACCACTGAGAAGACAATAGGGATGAAAGTTTTAGTGGATATAAACATCGCCGAAGAGAAGGACAAGATAGTGGAGGAAAAAAAACAACCTGAGCGCAAGGATAAAGGAGTGCCCACTGTTCCCGACTGAGATGATAACGTTCGACAATCCTTTTGACAATGACAGATACAGACACCAGAATTTCCGCCAATAGGTAGTGGCACTGGATGAGTTACAGAGCAGATTTCAGAGTTTATAGGCCCACATTAGCTTCATGGTGTTCTAACGCCAATCGTACAAACAAGATTCCAGAGATATGTAAAAGAAAATTGGCAATCGGATTATTAGCAGGATTTGCTGTACAAGCTTAGTATACCTCCATCGAACACACCATTAGCCGTGGGAGCAGACTATTCTTTCATCCAAGATAAATCAGCATCATTGTTTTGCACATTTCATGATGTTGAAAGTACTGGTTAGTGTCATCTTATCAAACAGCATTTTTCTTTTTTAACAGAGACTTCTGTTGCCAACAGAAAGTAGTTACTATGGGTGAACAATATGCTCCTTTCATTGCCCAAATTTTATGGCGTTCTACAAAATGACATTGGCACCAACTGCTAGCGACACCAAGTCAGAACATATACCACTTTGGTCTTGCTATATTGATGACATCAGTATACACAAGGATCTTACACAAATCACAAGTAGATCCAACAGTGACTTTGATATAGAACTAACACGCTGAGTACAGATCGCATTGCTTTTTTATGATTTATGTAAATTAGAGACAAAAATAATTTGGTTAACCAGTTAAATCTAATGCGTTCCTACATATTAGCAATAGTCAAGAAAGGTTCACACTTCATACTATACCCACAGGTTAAATCATCAGGGCTATTAAAAAAAAGTATAACAAAGACATACATTTCCTTACTGATCACACAACATTCCAAAGATTGTGGTTATCCACAAAAATGAAAAGATCAGGCATTACAGATAACAGTGAACAGATCCACACTGACGTCTAAACACAAAGACAATAACAATGCTAGTATAATATTCAAAATGTTATGCAAGCATCTGCATTTATTAAGAGCAGATCCAACATCATCAGAACAGAGCTATTGAGACCATCAATTCAGTCTGACAGGAACGTCCTAACATTAAACACTCTCCTCAGTCCCAGTTTTAATAAAGTTGACAAAACCATAGTTCCTCCAAACTGGTTGATGAACATGAGAATACTCAGAGGTTTAGTTCTGCTCAAATAAAATTACTTAATATACTACAAGCCCCAACAGGATTTAGATTACTGATTTTATCAATTGTAGAAGTATGAATGTTATCCAATTACTCCGTTGTGTATGCACTAACATCTATGCAGGCTATACCATCATATAACCCTAGACAAGAAATGGAAGATACCTTTCAATGATCGGCAAGGAAGATTATGCTATACCGCTCGCTCAACACTGGCAAGAAAACCATCAAATGGCAAACAAAATCGAACTATGCTTTTTTGGAATCGAAACAATCCTGATGAATAACAAAGCCACAGAGAGTGCACTTTTACTTCATCAGGAGAAAGCAAAAATAATGTTCAACTTGAATACCATCAATGGCAGTTTAAATTCAAAACACTAACTGAAGTACTTTCATTCAGATAGAGTAATGCTTGAACTGTTCTTACACACCCAGGACTGCATTTTGTAGTTTATACATGATTCATTCTATCACTGACTATCTCATCCTTTATGTTCTCAATCAGTAAACTTCATCATCAATGGACAGTCTACATTAACATTTGCAGATTTTTTACAATTACTTTGAGGACCATGACTAGTGTAAACTTCCAACATCATAATTTCCCATTTCCATACATATAATACATTAATTCAATCACCCCTCTCACTCTGCCTAGTCTTATTCATATTAGGGAGGTGCTGCTGATTTGTTGTGTAGAGGAGCAGGTAGACACTTTCTCACTAGTTCCTGCCCCCTCACTGCCGTCATACTGGAACAGCAGGAGAAGAAGAGCAGTATATGGGACCCCCTATATTGTTTCAATATTGCATCGAGTGTATGAGAGACGTTATTCACTCAAACAGCCATACATAATGTACCCTCGTACTGAAAGCGTGGAAGGAGTCCGTGTGGAAGGATGCCACATGGAAGGATGTTGCATGCAAGGATGTTGGAATGTACCTTTGGACATCATGGACATATATTAAGTAAAATCTGACAAGGACAGAGTGATGTCATAAAGAAGATAGATGAACCCATGCTGAAATAATATGAAAATACTTAAGAAGTAACAATGTTAACAGAAGCACCAAGAGAAACATGTACCTAAGGCTAAAGTAATCGTGGATATAAAGAAAATGAAGTAATTTACTGACCAATAACTGTAAATATGCAATAACGCAAGGTAGAAAGAAAACATATTGACGCTTGCTATAGAGGAATATATAACGTGGCAAGGATGGCCATAATAGGAAAATGGATGCTGGCTCACGCTGAACTTAACCAAGCTACCTCAGAGATAGACCAAGGCTGTAGAATCAGGAGATGCGGAAAAACAGCTCAGTGTGCAGAGCTGACGATGAGTCCAGGTTGGCCCAGAATTAAGGATGCTATTTTAAGGGAAAAGCACAGAGCACAAAGGGAGATACATTGATACACTCTGAAGGTGGGAAATTCCTCATAGATTGAAGAAGAAAACATCAGTGAGAACCAAACTGTTGGTGAATTAAAATTATACAAATTTCATATGAGATACAGTGAGCAACTCTAGGGCCAAGAGGAGAAACACCACCTGCATAATTAAATCAAATGGCAGTAAATAGAACGTTGAAATTGACAAATTCATGGTCTCTTCACACATGACTCAGAAGTCGAAAACAAGGGCTATTCATTAGAGCCCCAAGCTATGTGCTCACACTCACTTGAATGTTCCAGGACAGTGAGCAGGCAACAAGGTTAACTACAAACAGAAGACTTTGGCTTATGGCCTACCGATGAGAAATGAATGGACTACTTGGGAAAACAGATAGTAGTCTGACGGGATTCAAACAACTAAGATTTGTTTCACATACGTGCTGCTAAAGAACCAAAAGTACAAGGTTGGGATAGTATGCCAACCAATCAACGGAGTTGGGGGACAACCTAAAATACAATGATGCATAGACCAATCCACTGTTTAGTCTGCTATAATCAGTACTATACATACTTAGAGGTAGTTCAAGGCGTGTCCTCCAGATAAGACTCTAGGTCAGCATTGATATAGATATTTTATTTCTATCGCGCTCATACACAAGTGTTTCACCATGACACCCCTCCTACCCTGTTATGTTTTATGTTTGTTACCTGCATTCCCTCTATCCTGTTATTTTGTACTTTTTGTCTCTCTACCGTTTCTGTATTTTTGTCCCACAATGTAAGTAGCATTTGGATACCCAAGGGTTCAGTGCGTTGCAACAAATGCATAAATAAAACAAACAAATAATGTGTAGCCAATGATGCACTAATCCTTATATGTTCTATAAGTAGATATGTTCCCTTAAGCAATTCCTTCCCTCAATAGGTTTTGTATTTTGCCACGTAGAATGACACCATTGATGACGCATATTGAGGTATGAAACCTCCATGTCATCAAGGTTAGTTGCAAGTGTACAAGCATCGGTCCGATGTCTGTAAGTTCTCTGTGCTTTATTAAATAAGAATAAAGTAGTACTTTACCATATTCCTTGATGTCTGTCCAATTATTTGGTCTCAGATAATTATTTGTAATTCCATCAACCACAAAAGACTCTTCAAGGTGCTAGAGCACATTTGGTAGCAGTGAGGATGGTTACTGTCTAGTCGACCTAGGCCAAATCCAGACCCCCCGGATGCTTTGCTGCTTTGGGAATTTGTGAAATGTATAAAGAGAAGTAGATACCTCAATTCCTGGTTCCAAGAGGACAGAAGGGTACACGCTAAAGTAAAGGGTGTTCAGGATTCCTGAGGCAAGGTCCGCAAAAGAGTGCCCATCAAACCCCAAAATGGAATAAAACGGAGAAGAAAAACATTCACCAAAGGAAGGCGTACGCAGTAAAATTTTAAAAAAGTGCACATGTGGGGTTATAAAAATATGAATATACATCTTTTGTTGTCTCTAGACTAATAAATATAGAACAATAGTAAAAAAATTATGGTTTCGAATTTAGCCACACTAGAATTGTACCAATTTGGTTCTCGTTGCCTTCGAATTTAACCACAGCAAAAACTACAATGTTTCAATCACTGCTGCTTTCGAATTTGGCCACACCAAAACTGCAATGTTTTAAACCCTGCCGGAATTGCTCAAACGTCACCACGCTAACCTCTACAGCCTTGAATTACCCAGCCTCTGAATTTTCACGACCATTGAACTTAGACACCTTGAACCTTATCCCCTTGAACTCTGTCCCTTAAACCTCAGGAAACTCAACCTTACCCACTGCAACACCAACCAGTTCCTAAGCATATCACTATGAACCCTCAGAAAACTCCAGAGACCAGGAAACAACTCACCACAGGTGGGTTTTCACCCCTGTAACCAAAAAGGTGTATGAGGCCCTGACAAATGCAGGCCTACCTTAACCTATAACTACAGCGAGGCATTCACCACTGTGTTAAGCCAATGAACACTGTCAGCTCCGTTTTGTATACTCACCAAAAGACAGCAAAATAGCATAATTAGAAAATTGTATGACTTTGAGGAACCTTTTTGGATGGGTTTCCCTGCAGTCGGACCTCAGCGCCCTTCCTTGTAGCTGTCTTTTCAGGGTCGCATGAGATTGTAACAACAGAGTTTATCTGGCTCCTCTACTCCGTTTAACTTCAAAAACAAAATCATGTATTTACTTTGAAATATTCTCATGCGCCCACATTTTCCAGAGAAAAAGAAGACAAACAACCCTTCTCTGTGTTCTTCTGAGAATTTGACTTTTAATTACACATATTTTATACTTTTAACAGTGCCCTTTATGATAAAGCGTGTTTCGACGATCTCATCGTCTTTTTCAAATCAGGGCTAATGGTGCTAATTCGAATTTTCTACTCCTTAAGTTTTTCAAGTTCACGGGTTGAGGCTCTGCCCTAATGGTGCTAGTCTGAATTTGTAAGCTTTAAGTCTTAGCTTTCAAGTCACGGGTTAAATCCCTTTATCAGCATGTCTCGTACCAAATTGTCCTCGTTCGCATCGCACCATTGCCGTGTTGTTATTATCTAGGTTGGGTGTTATTAGCATAATTAGAACCAACAGGACCTATCAACATCAGTGAACCCTCCCAACCAGGAAGCCTACCATCAAACAGCTTGACACACAACATCAACAGACCCCGACCCACAACAATCCAGAAACATCCACAACTACAAAGATGCCCTGATACAAAAAGGAGAAATAAACAAGGATGGAAAACGGAACAAAAAAGACAAAAGAAACATCACTGTCAACAGAAAACAGGAAGAACCACCGACGGACTAAGCCTAGAACAAAGACATCATACATCTGCCGCTACCTCTCTACCTACAAGCCAGTCACACCAGAAATCAGTCAGTCAGTCCACAACAGGGCACCCAGGAACACCAGAGGAGATCCCACTGTGCTATCAAATCACAGACACCACACAGAACCCAACAACGGAGAAAACTGTATCAGAAAGACACCTACACGAATGAGAGCTTGACTGGAATCCCTCGCCCCTTACTTAGCCAGAGATTGAAAAAGAGACCACAAAAACAACCAAACGACTCATTACAGCGACTCGGAAAAGAGAAACCCATCGCACAAACCTAATGGAACTCATCAATGAAGGGACAGATGACACAACCACACACCAGATAATGAACAGGCCAGCCCAACAGAGTCGGAGGGCCGTAGAATGCCACTACCACCAAAACACAAGAAATAACTCCCAACGTGAAATCTATGGCAAAGCACAAAACAGAAATGTACAACCTCCTAAGCAAAGGTGGTATGGATGCTCAATTCTTCACAGAAACATGGCTCTTAGACAACTATACAATATTTGCTCATGAAGTCATACCCGACAATTACAAACTATTGCAATCTAACAGAGAAACCAGAAGAGGAATTGCTCTAGTGCACAAAAATCACATCAGCGCCTCACCACTATGCTTGATAGACATAGAAGACTGCAAATTAAATCGTAGTCAAACTCAACGACCAATTGAACTTGCTCTTCCTTCTGATCTACAGAACACCCCCGTATAACCCTAATTTCGGCTCAAAACTCACTGATGCCATAGCTAACCTTCCTACTAATCATAACATAATTGTTCTGGGAGATTTCAATATCTGGCTCAAAAATGAAACCACAACAAACTCGCTCAGCATCCTACTGAAACGCTTCATCTCAAACAAATAGTGAATGGACCCACTCACAGAGCTGGACACACACTAGATATAATATTCTGCAGGGATGGACTTTTGACCACCGCCCTTCCAGTACCAATTGTATGGAACGACCACCATATGATCCCTTTCACTGCCAAACTCCCGAGCTGCACGATGCCCACAAATACTTAACTGTTGATGACCAACAAAAGAAACTGGAAAAGACGTGACCTTGAAGTTTTAACCCAAATATTAGAAACTACCAAACCAGACACCTCCCACCTAAACAAAATGACACCGGACACAGTTGAAGAGAAATCTTCACACCTGGATCACAGATGTGTTAAACCAACTAACACCCTTAAAACTTTTCAAACCCACATCGAACAAAATTGCAGCACAATGGTTCACAGATGAACTAAGGGAACTGAAAAAAATGAACTGGAAACTAGAAAAGCGATGGAGGAAACACTACAACCAAATCGGCATAACTACCAGCTGCAAATCTGGCTACACAAATCAACAGTTCTGAAAGAAAGCAAACTATACCGCGAGAATCCAAAGAGAAACAAACCTAAAAAAAGGTATTTTTAGAATCAAGAAAATAAAAAACAAACTTCAAGCAACAAAAACCTTGTACTCTTGCTGACGCTATGCGACAGAATCACGGCCCACCCAAGAGCAAAAATAGAAGCAATACAACAAGCCATTGACATATCCCGCAGGGCTACAAATACCCTCCCAGAAACCAGCATCCCAACAGCCAATAGAACACATGATGGTTTTGAAACTATAAGCAAGGAAATGTACGACAAACTATTGAGAGATACCAACATAGCTGGATCTCCCAGCAACCCATGCCAACCAGACATCTGCAAAAACCTGCTCTCCCACAAAACACCAGCCCTCTTCATCCGACTGCTCTTTAACACATAATTAAATGCTGGAATAGTACCAAAGTCATACAAATCAACGTACATTGAACCTCTCCTAAAAGATTAGACAGAAAATACAGATGACCCTACTAACTACAGGCCCATATCAAACCTACTGTTCCCAGTGAAAATCCTGAAGAACCAGGTGTACAAAGAACTACTCAATCATGTAGAAAGCAACAGAATACTTGACCTGTTTCAGACCCATGAGAGGAACAGAATCAGCACTCCTCTCCATATGGGACGACCTAAAATTTAACAGACAATATGTTACCGAATCAGCCCCCATACTACTGGACATATCAGCTGCCTTTGACACGATAAGGCACACAATCCTAGTCAAGAGACTGGAGGAATCTGGTATACACATCTCTGCACTACACTTTCCTCACATCTTTCCTCTCTGACCAAACAGAAAGAACCCCATTCCACCATGAACATTGAACACAAAAAGAATTACATGCAGTGTACCACATGGATCAAGCCTCTACCCGCTCCTCTTCACATCTATATGACACCCCTAATGAAACTCATTCACACATATAGACCAACAGCCTATAGCTATGCAGGTGACATCCAACTCATCTACAAGATAACTAACGAGACCGACCCAGAAAATGCCCTCAATAAATGCCTCACTGACAAACACCTGGATGGCAAACAACAACCTCACACTAAACCCAACCAAAACAGAAATATTAATCACCCCACAAGAAATCAGTCCAACACAGACATCCCTCATACGGTCCCGACCATAGGAACCCAACCCAGAGATGTCAACAGTGATAACAAGTCTGGGAATCATCATGGACAACGGCCGCAATAGCTAAAAAATGCTACTACCTCCTCCGATTAATAAGAGGGAACCTTGCTTACCTCAACTTTGCAGGCAGAAACCTTGCAATCATCTTCTTGGTATTATCAAGGATAGACTACGTAAATAGTCTATAACTTAGAATGCCCGAATACCTCACCAAAAAACTACAGCGCATCCAAAATACTACAGCCAGACTACTCCTGAGACTAAATCGAAGAGACCACATCTCACTGGCCATAAAAAGTCTACACTGGCTACCAGTAAAGAAAAGCATCAACTTCAAAACCCTCTGCATTGCCTATGCACTAAACGGACAAGGAGTTGAATTCATCCAAACAGAAAATCAGCCAATACTAGCTGTGGAGAGACTTAAGATCCACCACGACCTCCAAATGGAAGAAAGACACTATGAGAAAATAAAATGTACAAGAACTGCATTTTCCAATCCAATAGCCAAACCATAGAACTGTATCCCTAACGAAATAACGACGGAAGACCACCTCTCTTTCAGGAATGGTCTAATAACCTGACTTTTCAACTCGTTTTACACAGACCAGCCATTTAACAACCACCCCATGAATGGAAGGACCAAACCATACAGCCCTACTTTTACAAACCATACACAAGGAAAACATTCAGAATGAAAACAATAACATAACTACAAATAACCAGAGATCACCCAAAACCTACTAACCACCTTTTCTCTCCCACAATCCTCACCTATAACACACGCCAAGGGGTTTCGTGAATTAACCCAGTGAACAAAACAAAGCGCATCCACAAAGCTCACATGCACAGGCATGAGTTGCTCCTGGCACTTCACGTACACCATCGATCCTATCCCTCAACCCCTCACTAACCACGCCTGCCCAGTGTTCCAACCATGTGAGCGGCTGAGACCAAGAAAATGGCAGCTGGGCAGGGTATACATCGACTTAACATAACACAGTCCCCACAAGGCTTCAGCCACATGGGTAAGGGTTCTATGTTTTAAATGCATGCATTTAAGTAGAACATAGATGGGATAGAGCATTCTTCCATTTGCAAAGAAAAAGGGTAGTACTCTGTGGCAGAATCACTTTCCTGATTGATTACAGTCCATATTCAACAGATAAATCATAATCTGAAGCAGCAAGAGCTCTGGAGTACGAGGAATTGATCATTGCAAGACCCTATACAGTTACCTCAATGCATGATCCAAAAGTCTCTGACTCTTTACAGTACCAAGAAACATGAGCAAAGGTGCCATCATGGCCACACCCACGCCGGAAAAGTGGCTACTAGGTAAGGCCCAAGCAAAGCAGTTTGAAAGGGGAGAGATAGACTCTAAGAGCTTAAACTGGATGTCTCCATTTATTGCCAAAAGCCCATCACCTTCCAAATCAAAAAGTGCCAGTATATCCACTGCATCCAACTAGACATGCAGATCCTCAGATCAGACCTGGGCTAAAGCAGAATTTATCTCTAAATTGTCTAGAATCCGCAGTCTATACAAGGGTGTAGCTTGTGGAAAGATCTCGAACCTGTTTTCTTCCAAGCATTTCAGTTTCAATCACAAGTATTTTTTAGACACAAAGCACAAAGTAAAGTGTTCAGATGCAGCAAAAACCAAACTGCATCACTAGCACCATAATATGACTTAAGAATATGAAATGTTGCCAATTTACCCTCCTGGTATAACTCATGTAGGGCTAAGATGCACGCATTCACATCTGAAATGGATAATGGATCACTAGAGATGGCCAATATATCTTGAAATCTGCTTACAGATAGTAGAACAAATGTATGATCTGTTATCTCCCCTCATTGTTTGCACCTTGAATCAGAAGGTTCCAGTAATCGGATCCAGTCTTATTTGAAGGGATAATATATTTGTCAGTATAAACAGAATATCAGAGAATTGAAATGGGTCCACCATATTAATTTCCATAGATTTCCACACCTGTGAATCCTTGAACACCACCCATCTTTTAACAGAACCAACTGTGCAGCTATATGGTAACTCCTACAGTCTGGAAGGGTTGGTCCCCATCATATTTCACAAACTGAAGAATAGGAGACACAGAATCTAGCTGTTTTGCCATATAAGCTTAACATTTTTTTGGTTCAATTGTCTACTTAACTTTCCTGTAATTGTACAGGTAGAATTTGGCTTGAGTATATCAAATGAGGGAATAATAGTATGTTTAATCTCATTGCACCCAGATAAGGATGGGGACTAATTAATCCAATCTTTCAAATTCTACATGAATCTTACCCAACACAGGAGGAAAGACCATATTAAATAGAGCAAACAGATCATTAGAACTCCAAATAACCAGGTATTTGATTTTGGAATTGTACATAGTTAATGAGTGGATACTCTGGCGAACCAGAAGTAGTACTCAGACTATTATGTCCCAAGCTAAGGGTTTTTATCCAAAATTAAAAAAAGAGAATGCCTTCCTAGCCCTACCGCCATGAGGGACGTACCCTGCCTAATGAACCTAAAACTAACGATGCTCTTCAAAGTACGAAGTTAAATTGTCCGGAGTCCAATTCCTAGATGCTAACTGGCCCTACCACTTATAAGAAAACAACAAAAAGAAGGAGGCCGGAGCAATGGCCTCTTTCTTCGGCTTCTGCCTGGCCCAATCACTTGGTTCTCTTTCCAGCAGGTTTACAAAATGTGTCAATGTCTCAAAGCACAGTTCACAAGTTCCCTGCAGGTTCTGTTAATCAAATATTAATATCTTCCATATAGTTTCCCCTTACTCTGGAAAAATAAGATTTTTTTCATACAATTTCTCCAAATTCGAATAGATGCTTGAAACCTTCCAGTTTCTCTTTCTCAACATTTCTCTTTATAAGACTTTGTGGTTCTCTGGCTCACCAAAGTCCTCTCTCTGGCAGGCTTACATTCTCTCTGTCTCGGTGTGGCCTCAGTCGGTCTGGTTTACTTGGTTCCTGCAACCCTGGTGGCTATACCAGCTAATGGATTCTCAGAACTCCCCAAAATCCTACGACTTGCTATTCATTTTGTTGTGACTTCGTTTAAAAATCATACGAAACTGCAATTATCTGTGGATAAGTGCAAACCCTCCATTCATTAATAGTGCAATTCATGCGTGAAAACGCTACACAATCCCTTCCAAAAAATAACCCTACTCAAAGGGCATGTATTCTAGGCAAAAGACTGTGTATGTTAAAGTTCATTTATTTTATTCATTAGTCAAATATCATCATGAAAAAACATTTACAAAAAATCTTTTACAAAAATAAAAAATCACATGAAACACTTTGACTTATTTATTAAAAACCAAATCTAGAAACACACATTATTACACCAACCAGTGATCACATCTCACACATCATTTCTCACATCCGCTTTCATCCCCATTCATACAACCATTCGTACTTGTGCAAAAACCGCAATTTTAATAGTTCTGTTCTATAATCAGAACTCCCATCTACTCTGACTAATTCCTTGTCTACTGAAAGTGCATAGTTGACAGTTTTTTTCTCAGAGTCAAACAAGGAACAAGTTACTTACCTTTAACTGTTGTTCTCCAGCATGGGTCTGGCATGGATTCACATGCTCATGAATATTCCCAGTCGTCAGGCTGGGAATCCTCGGTAAAGAAAAAACCAGTATCAGTTTCGTTTCTGATCTGTCTTTCGTAGTAATAACCAATCACTGGTCTCTGCGTCATACTGACCACAGCCAATGACTGCCCTCTACCTAAGCACCGCCTCTAGCAGCCATCTTCAGATTTGGAAGCACGTGAAGTGGCAGTATGACCAAGTGAAGAGCCGCAGAGGGGTAGGCGGGAGGGTTCGCATGTGAATCCATGCCAGACCCATGCTGGAGAACAACAGTTACAGGTAAGTAACTTGTTCCTTCTCCAGCATGGGGTCTGGCATGGATTCACATGCTCATGAATAAATAATACATAGCAGTACACACATGCACAACCACGGGAGGTGGCAAAGGCTCAACATTAAGCAGTACATGAAACTCAACATTAAGCATCTTACCTCCTCACCAGGCTCACCTCAGGCGAACAGGTTGCGCAGCACTGCTTGGCCGACCCTGGACTCCTCCCTGGAATCCCGATCGACGCAGTAGAATTTCGTGAAGGTGTGCGTCGACCTCCACGTAGCAGCCCTGCATATGTCCAGCAGGGGCACACCAGAAAGGAACGCCGTGGTAGCTGCGATCGCTCTGGTGGAATGGGTCTCGGACGGCCAGGCAGCGGTCGGTTTGCCAACCGATGACAGTACATGATACAGCCGGAGAGCCATCTGGAAATGGAAGCCTTCGAGAGAGCCTTCCCCTGATTGACAGGTCCAAAGTTCACAAAGAGTTGTGACGTCTTCCGAAAACACTTCGTGCGGTCCACATAGAACTTCAGCGCTCTAGCCACATCCAGCGAGTGCAAAGTCCTCTCAGCCGGCGACGAAGGCGACGGGAAGAACACAGGCAACACCAAGGGTTCGTTGAGATGGAAGTCCGACGGTACCTTGGGCATGAAGGAGGGGTGCGTCCTGAGCACTACCCTCATGTTGTGAAAAGTCAAGTACGGGGCCTTGCAGGAAAGGGCCTGGATCTCTCCCACCCGTCGTGCGGAGGTGATGGCCACAAGAAACGCTGTTTTCCACGACAGAAACTTCAACGGGGCCGAGTGCAGAGGCTCGAACGGAGGTCCCATGAGCTTGGTCAGCACCACGTTGAGCACCCACGCCGGGGCCGGAGCCTTCACCGGCTGGGAACGATCTGAACAGTCCCTTCATGAACTCTTTCACCAGACGATGAGACCACAAGGATGTCCGGCCCGTGGTTCTGGTGTATCAGGAGATCGCAGCAAGATGAATCTTGATGGACGCGTGTGCCAGTCCAGCTTTGGCCAGCGTCAGCAGGTACAGCAGTACCTGGGGAGCCGTAATCCGTAGAGGGTTAATCTTCTGTGCGTGGCACCAGACAGAGAACCTCTTCCATTTGTGTCCGTAGCATTTAAGAGTCGAGGACGCCCTGGCCTTTGCAAGAACCTCTCTGCAGTCGGCCGGTATGTTGTATCCTCCAAACTCTAGCGCTGCAGGAGCCAGGCCTGCAAGTTCAGCGATTTCGGGTCATGGTGGAGGATGGCGCCTCCTTCCCTGGAGAGTAGATCCATTGAGATAATCGCATCTCTTGCTATAGGAAGGGTCTCAGGTTTTTTATTAGAAACATTGAGATATCACATCTCATGCTACAGGAAGGGTTTCAGGTTTGGTATAAGCATTGAGATATCACATCGATTGAGCTATCCACCGGCAGATGGATTGGCGGGGACGCTGACAAGTCCAGAAGGTCCGGGAACCATATCGGCCTCGGCCACGCAGGTGCGACGAGGATCATCCTGCACCGTGACCTCTTGAGCTGGTTGACGAGCCGGATTAGCAGTGGCAAAGGAGGGAACGCGTAGAGGAACAGGCCCTCCCAGGGGAACGAGAAAGCATCGCCCATGCTCCTCGCCTGGGGAAACCTGCTGGCGAACCTCCGGCACTTGGAGTTCGTCGCCGTCGCGAACAGGTCGATCTGGGGTGTGCCCCACCGTCGGAAGAGGCGATCCACTAGATCCTGCCGTAGTTCCCACTTGTGGCACGAGCGCAGCTCCCTGTTGAGTGAGTCGGCGATGGTGTTTTTTATCCCTGCCAGATGAAACGGCACCAGAAACATCCTTTGGGCGACGGCCCAATGCCACAGGTCCTGCGCCTCCTTGGACAGTGCTGGGGACCTGGTTCCGCCCTGTTTCCTGATGTAAAACATGGTGGTGGTGTTGTCGGTGAAGATCCTCACCACCTTGCCCTTGAGGGACGGAAGGAAGGACCTGAGGGCCCAGAACACTGCACGGAGCTCCAGGACGTTGATATGGAGGGACTTCTCCGTCGGGAGCCAAAGGCCTCTCGCGTGCAGATTTTCGGTGTGCGCTCCCCACCCTTCCAGGGAGGCATCCGTGGTCACTGTCTCCTGGTGGTCTGGGGTCTGGAAGTCCATGCCCGCCGTCAGATGCGCGCGGTTGCCCCACCACCGGACCGCTCGGCGGAAACTCTCGTCGAGTGTGATCCTCTCCTCGAAGCCGCCCGTCGTTTGGATCCAGCGCGCGTCCAGGAACTCCTGCATCGGGCGCATCCGGAGCCGGCACATGGGAATGAGGTAGATGCAAGAAGACATCATTCCGAGGAGGGACTTGATGGACCTCACCTTGGCCGCGTCGGAAACCAACATCCGCTGTACCTTGCCCAGGATGGACCTGGTCCTTTCCTCCGACGGGGAGGCCAGAAGGGACACTGTGTCGAGCTTCGCTCCCAGAAACAGTGCGTTTTGCGCGGGTACCAGGTGGGACTTGGCGTAGTTCACGGAGAATCCCAGGTCCTTGAGAAGTTGGACGGTCCTTGCCGTGTGCTCCACGGCGAGCTCCCTCGTCTTGGCTCGGATGAGCCAGTCGTCCAGGTAGGGGTAGACGTGGATCCCCTCGCGGCGCAGCTGCGCCGCCACCGGTGCAAGGCACTTGGTGAATACCCTGGGTGCCGACCGTAGTCCGAAGGGGAGGGCTTTGAACTGGTAGTGACACCCTTGGACCACAAACCTGAGGAATTTTCAGTGCCCCTTTAGGATGGGAATATGGAAGTAGGCATCCTCCAAATCCAACGACGACAGGAAGTCTCCTTCCTCCAGCTGACCCAGGACGTGCTGGAGGGTGACCATCCGGAACTTCTGCGCCTTGATGAACTTGTTCAGACGTCGCAGGTCTAGGATGAGGCGCCATCCTCCCGTCTTCTTCTTCACGAGGAAGTATCTCGAGTAAACTCCGGAGCCCCGAAGCCTCTTTGGGACTAGTTCGATGGCGCCCTTCCTGAGCATCGCCTTTACCTCCAGGAGAAGCTGAGGGACGTGAAGCTCTTTCCTGGCCACGGGGGGGACGCGCGGGCACCTTCTTTGAAACTCGAGCGCGTGGCCCCGGGCTAAGGCGTCCAGCACCCAACGGTCGGTGGAGATGGACTCCCACACGCTGACGAAGCTCGCCAGCCGGCCTTCCACCGGGGTGCTTCGGTGGGAGCCCGACCCCACGGCCGGTTCAATCCTGTTTCAACGAGGCTTTGCCGCCTTGACCTCCTTGGCGACGACGGCAGGGTCCGCCAGACTTGCCTCGTCCTCTGTAGGCCTCCTGAGACGACGAGCGGGCCGCTTGACGGTAGGTGGAGAAACCGCCGCCGGAACCTCTGGAGGCGCCCTTGCCTCCGCTGCTCCGAAAGGGCGTCCGTTGTTGCTGCAGAACCCCAAGGGCCCGGGCCGTCTCAGTGTCCGCTTTAATGGCCTGAAGGGAATCGTCCACTGTTTTCCCAAACAGGTTGTTCCCATCGAACGGCATGTCCTGGACTCTGGTCTGTACGTCTTGACGGAAGTCCGTAGCCTTGAGCCATCCACGCCGCCTAAGGCACACGCCGTTGCCCAACTGGCGAAACCCAGTGTCGGCGATGTCCGTCGCAATAGTGATGGCGTGGTCCGACGCCACCTCATTTTCCTGTAGGATCTCCAGGGCATCCGCCCTCTTGTCGTCCGGTAGGAAGTCCAGCAGGGGAGCCAGTTTGTACCATAGCTCCCTGTCGTAGCGGGCCACGATAGCCAAGGCGTTGGCCGCTTTAATCGTCGTCGCTGCAGACGAGATGACCCTGCGTCCCATAGCGTCCAATTTCTTTCCCTCGCCGTCCGGTGGGGAAGTCGATGTGGAGGCCGCACCCCCCCCCTGCTTTCTTCCTGGCCGCCGCGGAGACGACGGAGTCCGGGGTAGGCTGCCCGGAGGCACAGGGGGGCCGTGTCCGGGACCCGGTACTTCTTCTCGTACCGGTCTCTTCTAGCTGGCGTCGTGGAAGGGTTCTTGAGGAGGGCGAGGCCCTCATCCCAAATGTCGTCCAGTAGAGGCACTGCGAGGACCGTCTTCCTCTTGGCCTCGCGCCGTTGATAAAGGAATCCTTCCTTTTTCTTCTCCTCAGGGCAGAGTTGGAAAAGCTCGGATGCCCTGGCGATCATGGAGTGGAACGATCCAATCTCGTCGGGCGGAGAAGCCCTGGTGGGAGGTGACGACGGTAGATCCTCGTCGTATACCTCGTCGTCCGTACCCGTCGCTGCCGTGTCAGTCCCCGTATCATCCCCTCGGGTGGACGGGGAGGAGGGCTGGACGGGGCGCGACGGCTGAAAAGGAGGTGGAGGGTGAATCCTTCTTTTCTTGGGCGGGGGAACACCAGAAGGTCCCGGTTCAGGATCCCCCGACGGGAGAGGTTCCTCCGTCGGCAACGGTAGTCTCGTCCTTATCTCTGAACATAAGGACTGTATAGCCAACAAAATGGCCGCCGAGTTGTCTTGCGGCGCTGGCAGAGGGGAATCCGACGGGCGATCAGGGGCCCCGTCAGCACCCTCGACGATGTCGTCACCTGCGTCGGGATCCATCCCGACGGGCCGGTCTTCTTCCACGCCAAGGCCGTGGCTTAAGACCTCAATCAGCTCTTCCTCCGAGGTTGAGGCCGAATCTACGACGACGCCCTGCCCCCCCTTTTTCTTCCCCGCCGGGGATTTCACGGGGGTCCTATCGATGGGCACAAAAGAGGACTCCCTCTGAGGTGGCAGGGAGACTCTGAGCCCCGAGGTCGCCACCACTGGTGTAGCCTCCACAGGCTGAGCCAGGGCCGCCGCGACAGTATCGATATAGGGCTTGGCCGGATGGATTAAGGCCTTCACCACCTTAGGTGCGCTCACCGCCTTATCCTTGAGGGGGGGGACACTGCCTCGCTCCCCCTCCGATGGGGCCTTCGAGCTCGACCGGGGCCTCTCCAGGAGCTTCGCCGGGTGCTCGCCCTTCCTCTTACCCGACTCAGAGCGTTGGCTCGTGGCTGAAGGTGCCGGGGAGGGTGCGCCCTGCCTGGCGCCCGTAGAGCCCGACCGTTCGGCGCTCCTGGTGCCAGCGGACTCGCGGTGCTTGGCCTTGTGTTGGACCCCCGTCGCCGGGGCGTCCTCAAAGGTCTTAGAAGACCGCTCGTATTTCTTCCTCTACTTCTCGCCTGACGGGCTCTTCCCTTCCAGCCAGTTGGCGAGACGTTGATGGCGGTCCTTCATGGTCCGCTCCGACATATTGCCGCAAAACGCACAGTCCTTCTCCACGTGCGTCTTGTCCTCATGTAAGCAGTAGAGACAAAAGGAGTGTTTGTCCTCCTTAAAGACGTTCTGCAGCTGGCATCCAGGGCAGATCCTGAACAGCTTTCCGGGCGTCGAGCTTCCCTTCTCCTGGGCCATGTCCGGGCCTGAGAAGCTTCTGGAGTCCTCCAAAAGCGTAGCTCGACGAAGTCTTCACCCTTGAGGGGCGCAGACGAATCCGACACGGGTCCCCGTTGATCGGATGGAGAGTCGGTGGAGCTTGAGGCTCTTTTGACCGAAAAAACGAAGTTTTTGAGAAAAAACGTGAAAAAATAGCACTAACGCTCGAGAGCAATAGCACGAGGATCCCAACACATGAACGTGCGGTAAAAATCTGAAGATGGCTGCCAGAGGCGGTGCTTAGGTAGAGGGCAGTCATTGGCTGTGGTCAGTATGACGCAGAGACCAGTGATTGGTTATTACTACGAAAGACAGATCAGAAACAAAACTGATACTGGTTTTTTCTTTACCGAGGATTCCCAGCCTGACGATAGGGAATATTCATGAGCATGTGAATCCATGCCAGACCCCATGCTGGAGAAGGTAAAAGTTCAATGATGCTTGCTTCTGAACATACATCAATTACCACATTTTTTTTATATACACCCAAGTTAGAGCCAACTCTAAAAGGAGTGGGCTCTATGGTGTTGTCTACTCGAGTTTCGGGCATCTAGACAGATATGTACCATTTCCATCTAGTGCACCTCATCAGGACATATACGTTTTGAAAGAACGAACAGTTCTTGTTACAGTAATTCAAGTTGGTGTGTATTGAATGTCGCCCGATGTTCAGTATATAAATTCTTCCCATTTACAGAGTCCCATGCTTCTGTAGGTCAAATGTGTTACTGCGGAAACCACCATTGTTTTTCAGATAAACTTTACACAACTGTGTGGCAAATTATGTTGGGCTGCCTGCAAATGGATATTCTCCATATAGTTGTTCTATCCTGCTTCCTTAGTTGGAGAGGCTGTTTATATCTTGCAAAAGCGTCCCATTTCCTCTGTATAGAATTCACCTCGCACGGCCCTAAATCTGGCCCAGACAGCTCAGAGGGATATTAGCATCAATTCATGGTCCCTGTGTGTTTGTCCGAGTGGAACCTTATTCCGTTTACTCCCCTGTACTATATGTGTCCTCAGACAATATTTCTCTGAGAAACAGCAGCTTGCTCTACCGTACTTATGGGTTGCACTCTAGGGATTCCCCACAAATACCAAAAAATGAAATGTCCATCAGCCAGCAAAGATTTCGGACCAATTCCTGTTTATTTGGGGTCACAGATCAGAAAAAGATGCATCGCGTTTTGTAACCCAGTCGCTACTTGTTCACATATGAAATAGGGCATATGCCCATTAGGGTATATCAGGCTCCCGTAACCCTGTCGACTGTCCACCTCTCTCAACTGCATTACTTCTTTGAGTGCATTTGCTTCCCTAATGTTAAAGTCACTCAGTTTCTCAGGGCTCTCCAAAGCCGTTTAGTTATCTGATAGGCTTGCTTTCTCTCTATTCAGGTTCATCAGGCTCCCGCAACCTCGGCGGCTTCCCCAGCTTTGATTATCAATGTTGGTATATCTCAATTGTGTGTTCTCCTCAGGAGCATTCGCTTCCCTGCTGTTGCTCATCTCAGCAGCAAATGCATTTCTCATGTGGGGCGCAGGCTTTCGGGCCCCTTCTGCAGTCTGGTCTCAACATCGGTTAGCAGGCACCCTGGCCACCACGGCTTCCATGTGACAGTTTCTCGTGTCTTTCCTGACCTTGGCTTCCTGGTTGTTCAGGATCCCAGCTTTCCAGCGTCCAGCGAGCGACTCGTTCGCTCCCCACCCCACTGCTCGCTCTGCGGTCTAGCGTGGCTCCACCACTCCGAGATATCTTTCCATCAGAGGGTCGTCTCAGCATAGGATTCTTTTGCCTTGATTCAAAGTTCTTCTTTGTTTTATGTACGTAATACGAAGTCCTTCTTTAACTATGGCACTTAGACAAGATCCAGCATTCCCTGGAGCCAAAGAGTTCAAAGAAATGTCACTAATCGGTGAATTCCAAATATAGTATTACCAATAAAATGGGTGTGTTCCTGTTCTTTGACTGTGGATTTCAAGCGAGATCCAGCATTACCTGGAGGTAACGAAATAGAAGAAATGTCACTTTTTGGTGGAGTCAAAAACAGAAGTAACAGTCTTTCCAATTCTCATCTAGGCAGACAATGTATTCCTGACTGAGTTCCTTATCAGAATGAGAGCCCTTGTCTCCAGGATGGGAGTCACTCCCATTGAGGTCCCACTTGCCCAGACCCATAGGGAGGTTCTTGCTGAGTGAGCTCACCTTCACAGCATCAAAGTGGGTGCCTCACCTCTGGGGAAAAGGTTTGAGTACCCTGGAGTTGTCATAATACTCTATGCAGTGATCTTTGAGTAGGGATTTAAAGCCAAGAATTCAGATTTCATGAAATGTGATTCATACCTCGCAATCCTGCCACAGTCAGTTAAAGAGTGAACAGTAAAGGGAACTGTCGCTTTGGCATTAGACTTTTATAATAAGACAACATCTGAATAAAGCAAAATCCTATTTCCCCAAACCGAACAATGACATTCCCCTATTTTCGTGGTGTTAAATATGAGCAACTAAGGGATTGATGGCTAACGAAAACAAGTGGGTACACTGGGCAGTCTTGTCCAGTATTGCAAAATATCCTGAACGGGCCAGATAAAAGGCCATCCACTAAATTCACTGCTCTTGAGTGTTTATATATTGTTGCATTCAAAACCTCATAATTCTAGTCTCAGTGCTATTCACGGCAAATAAGTTTGGAATAGCCTGTTCCTGACCAACAGCACCATCCCGTGCCACCAAGTGGGCATTTACGCTATGGAAGATAATTTTGGCTTTATGAATTCCCCATCACCCACTAAAGTGCTATTGTCTGAGCTCCTCAAATATGACAACATCTATAATCATAACTGTTGACTTGTGGAGCAAACCTTCCCTTGATATGGGGTGTAGGACGGGAGCTACACCCTTAAAGAGGAGAAAGAAAGGAGTTTAATTTACCATGTCAACTACCATAAAGCCAATGAAAGCCCCCTTGGAGAAAAAAACTAAAAACCAGAGAAAGACCTGAGCTTTGAATAATACATTATCCAGGAAATGTCTTAGTTTGTTAAATGTTGTTGCTGGTGCAACCATTACTGGAGATCACTAGCTCAAACAAAGCTGAGCATCACAACGGTGGTTGCAAAGAAGACTAAACCCGCCCACACAATCTCCTTGCGTGAAGGTAACCTAGCCTGGTCCTTCACAAACACTATCGGTCAAGTTCTGATATCCGCGCTGGGACAACTTGAAGAGGCCACTTAGCAAATCGTGCAAGGAGGGTTGGATTGGATCTGCAAATTGAAAAAAGACCTTTCAGAATCCCCAGTTAATCTCATTGGATCAAACACGTGGATATGAGTAGTAACTTGGGTAAAGAGTCGCACAGTGATAGCAATACAGGGTTGTTTGGTCATTTGGGAAGGTTGATCAATGCAAATACGCAAGCTGGTTCATACTACCTGTGTTTGGAATTTGTAAGGATGCTCAATTTTCCCAAATAGAGCAAACAACTTACCCTTGTTCTATGAGATCCCTCACTTAATATATTATCACAAGAGAAATTGAGTTTACGGAGTTTATAGACTACTCTAGAACCGACATTGAATTGATTCATCTTGCATCAAACAGTGTCTGGATTCATGTTGCATCAAAAATAGTGTTTGACATGTTAAAGGAAAAATCTGCTATTTTTCTTTCATTTGGGTATGATTGGTTTCATTTCAACAGGGAACTACTCCCCTTGGGGCCTCGTGACTAACAAAAGTTTGGCCACAAGGTCCAATGGGTGCCTTGCCATCAACACTGCAAAGGGCGTCAAATGAATTGTCTAGATAACAATAGTGTCCGTACAACTGTACGCTTTGTAGATGATGGACTAACATGCACTACTGTTCTGCCTGATAGGTCTTGGTTACCTTCAATTTTAGAACCATTTGAAACTACCCTTTATGATAAACCTCTAACAAATCACACATTGAGGAACATCTTAGAATTCCCAGGGCAACTGCAATTTATTTTATAATGTCACCACTGCCCCTAGGTTAAAGGAAGTTGACCATGTTCTCCTTCCAGAGGTTTGACTATGCGAGGAAGCCAAGACGATTGGATATACAGTTCTTTAGTACCCAGCCCTTCAAGGTCTACGCGGACACCTCTCTGGAGGCTAGTTTACAGCTATTAAACGTGCCCTGGGGCTAAGTGTAACGAGCTGGTCAATTGTTTGTCCAGAGTTGTTGGTTGCAAAATTAATGTGGAGCAGAGATTTCCCATTTAAAGAATAGTTTTAATTCATAATTACTGAAGCCCAGCCAAGATTGAGTTAGATCGATTTTTATTGGACATTCTTGACACCTAGTATGGTAATCAGCAGGCTGATCAAATACTGTTGGCAGGCAATATTAATTCGTATTGCTGTACCTTAGAGGAGAGGGATTCTCCTTCAATAACCTATTTGATGGAAGAAAGAAAATTACAACCAGTCTGAACTATAGATTGGCCGATTTTCTGGCTTATTGGGGCTTGCTCTAATGAAATGAGAACATGGAGGAAGATATTTGGGCTAATCCCGCTTTGCACAGACACTAGCCACTGCCACATGGACTATATTTTTATTTATTTCTTTTTTTTTGTCACTTTATTGCTTTCAATGTGGTGACGACATATTTAAGTAAGCATGGCTGTTTGTTATCTTCCTTCATGGAGTATCAGTCCAATAGACCTACCTCACTGTTGGTAAACCCTGGGGCAAATCGAATTGCATGGCATGCGAGGAAAACTAAGATTTAATAAAATATTCGATAGAACACTGTACTTTCAGTCACAAGAGGAAAGTACTGTTCTAGTTCTTGATAACTTTCTCAAAGGTTGTGCATGAGTGGATGTTGTCTCTGCCCTGCTCCTTCTCCAGAGGACCCATAAAGAGGCCTCTACAGTGTAGCCAACTGATGGTAGTGTTCTTTTGAGAAAGCAAGCTGCACATTTTTAGATCATAATTATAAATAGAGTATTTTCTATATTGTACTTTAAATGGAATTGACGCTAAAAGGGTCCAACATTTCAATGATGTTTATGTCTCTTTACAAAATACCACTCCCCGATTCCACCCCATCTGAAAACCAGTTGAGCCTCAACTTTTAACATCTCAGACATTGAGCTACGAATAATTAAAGGAAATAACTCACAAACTCAGAGCTCTGATGGAACAAATGGGATAATCTTAAAAGGTTCCCCCAGATCCTGGGCTCTTATTTTTGTGACCTTATTTAGGGATAAACTAGCAGCTGGTTGTTTTTCTTCTTCGTGGCATTTATCTCATAACATTCCGATATATAAGAAGGGGGATAGATCCAACCCCTTCAACTATAGGCCGGCTGCTCTCCTGGACATGAAAAGCAAGATCTTTGAGTCACTGGTACCAGAAGACCTAGAGAGGTGGGTTCATGCCCCAATAAGTTTGGAAAAATGTCAAGCTGGTTTTAGAGAAAAAAAAGTCTAACTCCTTGAATGGCCTCTAAGAGGCCTGTATCAATCTATTGATTACATAATTGTTCTCATCTATGTAGAAAACTTGCCTCTTGGGGATCCCACAGGGATTACTTAGTATATTAAACCACCTGCCAGACTTGGGTTCTAGCACCCCATTTGTATTATTATTAGTATTATGGTATTTACTGAGTGCAGACCTAGCTTCGAGAAGCAACAGAGTGCTTTACAGACGTATACACCAATACAGATATATAACAGAGCACTTTATAGAGGTGTACAACATTACAGATGCATAAAAGAGTGCGATCATCTCTTTTTTTCTGGCTTGGGAAACGTTTGAGAAGATCCACTCCTTCCAACCCATCTGGTCAACTAAGGATTAAATGCTTAGCATATGCGGACGAGATAGCCCTTTTATATCAATCCCAAGTAGGTCTTCAGTGTTTTGTAACTGCATTTCATAAATATGCCTTAAGAAATTACATGATTATAAACAGTGAGAAATGGAAGATCATATGCTTCACAACATCAAAAAAAAACTCTCATAGCTTTGGGTCTGAGCAAAATTCTGGAGGAGGAATTGTGTACTGGTTCCCAGCCAGTTTTTACCTAACTGCTGCTAAAAGGGCTGTTGACATGCAACCAATGGAAGATGGAGCTACAAAGGGAGCTTACCCCCACGGAATGCATCTGTTGAGGTGGTAAGGAAAGGTCCCCATGATTACAAGGGGTTCATGTTGTGCGTGCTGTATTGATAACTGGGGGTGGCAGCAAACTGCGCGCAATGTTGCAATTTTTATATGTATCAAAGTGTAGTTCATTATGGATGGGATATGTTAACTCAGTGTTACTGTTGTCTACAATTGATACATATTAGCTTGCACACTCGTAGAAAGATAAAATGTTAAATCCACCAAAACTTAAAAACATACATGCACAGTGATACAAATACGTGGGGAATTCATGAATCCTAATATAGTGGGCTTTTACAAATGAATCAAAACCACATTAGACAGAATTGTTTGCAAGGTGAAGTTTGACTGTTAAGTAACTGATTCTGTGAGGTTTTAGAAGCCAAGGGATTGGTTAATAAGTAACTCCACAACCTTTGCGGTCAGCGCTGCTGCAGGAACTGGCCATGAGTTTTATGGTTTGATCAATATCACAGATGGCAGAAGGTAATCTCTTGATGACTGGGAGCATGCCAGAAGGGGTGTTCATTATTTGTTTAATCTAGCGGTCAAAAACAGGGTGAGCCAATGCCCAAGGCTAAACTAATAAGAAACCATGAGTTGCAATTGTATTGTCAGATGTGCTATGTGCGATAAAGGGGCAGGGTATATAAATTAGAATATTCCACTGAGACTAATGACCTCGAGATTGAGATAGCATTACTAATTCAAAGAGAAATAGCGTCATCATATTGCTGGGAATTCATGCGAACCATGTGCAAATCAAGAGCTAGGGTTTAAATGACTTAGGCCAATTATTACTAGTAATGAATAATGGTTCAAAATCAATGTTTAAACATGTGCTGCTGTCATGACCCACCACAAACGAATCCTAAGAAGAGGTGTTATGAATAAGATCTGAAGATGGCTATTAAGATAAAACTGGCCAATGAAAACGTAGGAATTGAGAAAAGATAGGATTTCTTTGAAGAGGTTTTTGTCCAATCATGTTTGGGGGGTGGATTGCAATAAAGTATCTAGGAGTGTTTTAACTGTTGCAAAAAATGTGCAACTAAGTCAACTGATATGGTTTGTTGAGACTTGGGTTAGTTTGGTCCTGCAACAACATCTAACCGCTCAGCAGACAATTGTACAATAAAGTTGAAGCATACACTCATTCTTCAAGTGGTGGGCCTGCTCGGGTTGAGGTGATTAAGGGGCAGGACCCTATATATCCTCAATACTTCCATGCTTCCAAAGGTCTGATATCCACCTATATTCTGCACTGATATTGGCAAGGGGGAAGGGGACAGAGGGCCAGCGAAATGGTTGGGATAGCAACTTGGGGAAGTAACTGGATGAGGAGAGACCTAGTCTAGGTTATGCAGAGGAACACACATGCCGTCAGTCGCATGTCAATACAAACTCTACGGCATTATGACCACGCTGCAGCTGTCCTGTATGTTCGATGGGGTTAGCCCTTTGTGTTAGTGGTGGTTTGGGGAGACAGCCACGTATTGGCATATGTGGTGGTCCTGTAGTGGGACCCAGGATTATTGTAAGAAGGTACTTGGCTGGATAAGGAACTTTTGAGGATATTGAGAGGGATTTTGACCCCATATTGATATTGTTGCGTCTTAGCGAAGGTGGTAGGCGAGACCTCCTGCACATGGCTCATTTCTCCTTGCTGGTGGACAGAACCTGCTTGACTATAAAGTGGAAAGGGAAAACCTTGCTGAAGGAAAGAGAATGGTCTTTCAAGGTGAGAGAGCAATTTGACATGGAAGAGATTACGGGTATGCTGCACGGAATCTGGCCCTCAAGAGAAACTGGGTGTGCTCCTTTCCTAAGGAAGCATGGCTTTGAAAGCTGGGCAGCCGCTGGCATGAGTGGGACAGCAAACCATACGTTTAATTAGGGGAGAGTCCATCTAAGGGTGGGGGGGTGCTTGAACAAGTCTTTGGCCACGGGTTGTGAAGAGGGTTCTTTAGAAAAAATAAAATTAAAAAGGCCTCTCACTACAATTGGAAAATCGATGGCACAAAATTGTAGTTTGCCGTCGCAGTCGTGAAGAGGAGCCGGTGAATCTGATGGGTAACGCAATGGTCTGACTTGAGTGACCAAGCGATCCGGGAGCCGATCCAGAACAGAGAAAAACAGGGGAGTGATGGGTCACCCCGGACAGTGAAACCGGAGAAGCAGCTAGCCGGGAATACTGTGCCCCACGCAGCAGAGAGCCCGACATCCACCCGGAGAGCGGCATTGAGAGATGCCTGTGAAGCCGAAGGACAGCTGAGCACTGAAAGGGATGCAGAAGCTGTGGAGCAACGCCACACGCAGAAGAAGGATCTGGATAAATGGATACGCAGCGCACAATCCGTGAATGCTGGGGAATGATGTAGAGGGAGAGGAAGACCACCACGAGGAGACACCCGCCCCTACACACCGAGCCGGAGAGAGGAAAAGAACACTGCGGGCACCGAGAGTTACCGGATGAGCTGAACTGCTGGCAGGGAGGAACGGCAGCCAGCGGATTGTAGTGGGGAAGGACACGAAGCACCCGGAAACCGAGGCGAGGAGCTGCCGGGGACCCCACTAGGCAGGTCCACATTAGCCTGCAACATTACACCATGAGGAGGAGGTGATACACCATAAAATGCACAGTTTAAGCCCAGCCCAGGAGAGCACACAGGTACAGAGGGCCCTGGCTGAGGAGCAGGCGGGCGGCAAGGAGACCCGCCCCCTCACTTATTGACTACAAAGCGGGACACCAGTGACAAGGGAATAGCCGCCTCCCGGAGGAGTCGGGGCACACAATAGACCACACAGCCACATTAAGATAAGATTGAAGAATGCACATATTGTAAAATAAATAAAAGCATGCCCCGCACGGGAGCAGGAACAATCAATTAGCCAGTGCAACTAGGAAGACAGGCTACAAGAGAGCTGCGGAAGGTGACAGGATACCGTGATAAAGACTCGCCAACGGACGCAGGAATCTTCCAAGGGGCAGGAAGCGTAGAAGCCAGGGAGAAGAAGGGGTCTCACGCTACAGGGAACAAAGAGCTATAACACCTGCTACATACTATATGTTGCAGGTGCATACATCATCCCACGAGTACAGGAGGCGGGGGCTGTACTGCCCGAACAGAAAATGGCAAGGGACACACACTCCGGGCAAAACGTGACATCCCCGTCTGAACGCAGCAAACACTGCGACCAGCTTGCACATCAAGATTTGGGCAAGGCCCCAGCACTAGCACGAAGGTGAAAGGCCAACAGAAGATTGACCACTTTGCGGCTCCCAAACAGAAAACGACCAAAAATCAGACTACAGAAGAAGCCATAGGACCGAGAGCAGAAAGAAGCGAAAATGTCGCGCTGGAAGGGCTGGTGGTCGCCATTCAGGAATCCTGAACACCATTGGAAGGGAAGATGCAGGAGGTTGGGACGAATGTGTCTCTATTGTGGGCCGACCTGCACAAAACCAATGAAAGAGTGACAGAAGTGGAGCAACGTGTAAGCACGGTGGAGGACGACCTAACCACGCTCAAGAACCAGGTGCGAGGGCTCATTGAAGCGACACAGGGACTTGAAATGAGGGCAGGATGCAGAGGGCTGCTCCCGCCGTAATAACATATGCCTGGTGGGGGTCCCGCGAGGGACCTAGCACGGAACTTTAAGTGGAAAAGCTGATCATGGAGAATCTACTCCCGAAAGGCCTCTCAAAACTCTTCACAGTTGAGCGAGTGCACCGTGTACCAGGCAGACCACCACCGCCCCGGGGATAGCCCAGGGCGAGAATCACCAAACTCTTGAACTTTAGAGATAGGGACACAGTATTACAGGTTCCGCGTAAAGCCAGATACATCGAGGCGGACAACGCCAGAATACTGATCTTCCGGACTTTACACAGGAGGTGCAGAAGCAGAGAAGGTCGAGGAAATGGGTCATTGTGGACTCTAGAAGTTGAGGCAATGTCCCAAGAGAGCAAGGAAGGAAGCGATGCTCGCTATGAGGAAAAGGTGACTGAGTGCTGTAAGAGGTGGCTGGGGTGGGAAAGTCCTCATCCTACCTGTAACGCTCACCTGGCTCCCACGGAGGCGCTGGTCTGGTTTGGGTTGCTGTGGCCTCTTCAAGCGTGATGCGCAGAATTTGGACCACCGATTGAACAGGACCCCCAAATCTTGCTTGTCTGGCCCGTAGGAATATCCTTCTGCAGATGAGAAAGGGGATTAACTGTCTGCTGAATAATGTGCTTGCTCCCCCCTTTCCCCTTCGTTCTCCTCTGACTTCCTCCAAAACCCCCGGTTTAAGCTCACCTTATGGTTTGGAAGGATGAACTCTCCATCCTGCTTCTGATGCAGGGGCGCGCGTTCGTCCAGTTACTTCACTGGTTTTCAGAATGGCGCTGGCAAATCCACTTGACTTTACTGAGCGATACGCCGCAAGTAGGAAGATGCAAAAGTTCAAGTGTGAGCCTCCTTTTATGTTGTGTTTTTCTGTCCTTTATTTCAGGTGCAGAACAAAGGCGATGCGTTGAGGGGTTAAATTGCTGGGGTAAAATCAGGTGAGTCAGTGATGAGGGCGACCCCTCTAAATGTCTTTATAATTCCCCAGTAATGTCTTTTGTCCTTTCCCCATAGGGGCCGGGGTGCGGTACCTGCCAGAGATGTGGCGCCGACCCGAGATGTGGAATGGCTCACCAAGAATAGCCGGTAAGTAATATGGCTGAAAATCCGGCTTTCCTCTTGTGTTCCGTGGCTCACCTTTAATCTCTTCTTCTCTCCCTTAGGTGCGGTGCAGAGATGTGGCGACCGGCACTGAGAGCCGCGATGGAGCCGGGCGGCGTCTCGGGAACAGGTGAGTGAAGCACGGCGCTGCAGCGAGCAACGCAGTGCTTTTAAATGGAAGTCTTCCTTCAGGAATGCTGGCGTGAAGATTCCGGATGCAGGTAAGAAGGTTGAAATAGTTCTTGGTTTTCACCTTTCTCTTCTCTTATTCCCTTACAGGTGTTACAGGTTCGAGGCGGGCATGGCTGGAGTCCAGGTGCAGGAGCAGACACGGTGAGCGTTCAGCTGCTGGGATGCAGAACAATGCGAAGCGCGTGTGGCTGTCCGGGTGTGGCTTAAATAGCCTTGGAGGAAGTTCCAGGTGAGTATTCTTCCACAGCCCAACCCAAGTAACAAAATAGTTCCTTCAGAAAAATAGTCCCTCCTAAGCCTCATTTGGCTTGGTTCTTCATGCAGCATGGTCTGCATCAGGTGAGTGTGCAGCATGGTCTTCTTCAGGTAAGTGCACCAAACACTTCCCTTTATGAGAATGGCACCTATGGCGCCAGGACTGATGTCCAACATGAGCCTGGCGCCAACGGCGCCAGGACAGAGTCCAAAGAGCCCCTATAAAGGGCCGCTTGTTACGCAGCTGTTGGTCGTGCAGAGTATGGGCTATCCCTCTGTTCCCAAGTATCAGACTGACAATCACGGTAATACCGCCAGAGTGATATTTAGGGCCAAAGGTGGTAGTCCGTAGAGCCAGGACTCGGGAACAACCGGAAAAACCCCTGGAGCGCTGCAAAGGAAGGTATAAGGTTATGTAACAGTACAGAGTGTAGTAATCTTAGTGAAAACATCCAGGGCACTAAATACCTGTGAGTACTGGAGCGTTGTCTCAGGGAATCGGACGAAGGCGTTAGCCAGTTGTTAGAAAGTGGCAGCGGGTCCGGGCAGATGTGGCAGCAGGGACGGGCAGGTTACCACCTAAGACAGGACCGGAGTCCTGATGTAACACATGATCCGTAGAGTGTACCAGAGCAGTCCGAGGGGCTAAACACAAGGCAGTCCGTAGGGCAGAGCGTAGGTCGGCATCAGTGAATCCAAATTCCAAGATAAGTAAAGGGCCAAGACACAAGCAATCCGTTGGGCAAAATAGTTTGTCAACAAATAATCCAAGATTCCAAAGCAGACAAGGGTTAGGTACTGAGCGGTCCGTTGAACAAAAGCTGAGGTCAGATGAAGTAAGGAGTCCTGAAACGAAGCGCAAGCGACACGTGATCCAGAGAGAACAGCTGTGAAGCAACGCTTTCTGTAACCGGACTCCTTTTATCCATGGAAAGGAACACGTGACCACTGTCACGTGACACATGTACCCAAGCGTTGCAGTATTGCTAGGCAACGAGTCACGTGCTCCGAGCCGCGCTGGGTCGCGCAGTCCTCCGTGCGTTTCTGTGATGAAGAAGCCTCCAGTTCGCTTGCCACAAACATGAAGGGCGATAAACTCCAGTCCTGCCGAGCATGCCACGCCGCGCCCCATAGCGTGACACCTGATAAGGCAATAAGGTACCCCTGTCGGGACGTGTGTGTTTGGGTGCTGGTTGAGAAGAGGCTGTGGACGTGGAGGGGCGTGTCTTTGTAGGAAGAGTAGTAGCTTGTGCGGGGAGCGGTGTGACACCGCTGGGCTTTTACCCAGGGGCGTGATGCCAGCTCCCGGGGGTGCTGGGCCTGGCCTGGTGCACCAGGGGTAGGCATCATGACGCTACCCCGGAATCGGGACCAGTCCCACGTACCACGCAAGGGATGTGAGTTGGAGGCTCTTCCCGATCGGAACAGGTTGAAGGGAACGAAGGGGGAACAGATTGTAGGGAACGAAGGGGGAGGGAGTGAGAAGGAGTTGGGGAGTTGAGGGGATACAGGGGGGGGGAGAAGGGGAGTTCAGAAGGTCGAAAGGGAGGGGTGGGGAGATGCAGGAAGGGAGTTGGGGGGACAGTTACTTGTTGGGATCAATATGAGCTCTAGCGCTGCTCAGATTAGAAGAGAAGGGCACCTGAGGGGATGGCCTCAGAGATGTGGCGTACCCAGCAGGAAAGAATACCGATACCGGCAAGGGTGGGACCCACCCTAAAATAGGCACGTGGACTGTGCGAGGGCTGGGAAAACACAGAGGGAAAAGAACGCAGGTGGGACAACACCTTAAGAGACAGGGGATTCAATAGCATTACTGAAAGAAACACATCTCAGGGGGGTGGAGGGGAGCTGAAGGGATTGGAAACTAAATGGGGGGGGGTAAAGTGTATGGATCCTCATACTCCACCTACGCAAGAGGAGTGTTGATCCGGGTAGCCTCTGGGGTCCCCATACAGATTGAACGAACGATAGGGGACCCAAGGGCAGGACAACTGTGAAGTGAACCCGTACGGCCCGAAAACAGATGTCAAATCCTACTTTACCTCAGTTATGGAACTCACGGGCAGACAGCAGGCGGGACTATTCTTTTGGGGGGGTGTTCCTGTATTCCTGGGAAAAGAAAGCTTCCACCGATTCCATGACCCAAGGTACCAAGATAGAGCCATATCGGATCACTCACTGCTAGTCACTCAGCTGGAAGGTGTAAACCTCCGACCAGACAAAGCTTTGGCGCATGAGACAGGGACTACTGTGGTATGTAGCTAATATACAAACCTTAAGAGAAGCAATCACATTTTTTGAAATCAATGAGGGCTCAGTGGAGGACGCAGCAGTGCTGTGGGAGGCATTCAAGGTGACATTTCGAGGAGCATGCATGTCCCAAGAAGTAAGAGTCTGGAGGTCCCTAGACAACACCATAAAGCGCCTGGAGAATGAAATAGGTCAACTGGAGGTTGACCAGGAAGGGGTCGGCAGTTGGGGGAAGCGCTGGCAGAGAAACTCAGCCTACATAAGGGAGCCCTGAACTTATTACAACAGTTTGATAAGGGAACATACATGACCAAAATTCATGGGGAAGGTGATAAAGCGGGGCGGTTACTAGCCTGGTTAATAAAACGGGAAACACCGGAAGGGGCAATCACACAAATACGGGACTCAGAGGGAGGCCTGGTGACATCCCAACTGGAGGAAACCGAGGTCTTCCGGAGATATTACCAGCAACTATATCCGTCGGAAAAGACATACTCAGAGCAAGAAGCCTCAGATCTGCTGGAGTTGGAGCACAGGCTGAATGAGGGGGACCGGGAGGGTCTGGATCTGCCCATTGAGGAGGAAGATACTGGGTGCAATTAAGTCGATGCAGGCTAACAAAGCACCAGGCAGTGACGACTTCCCAGTGGAGTTCTATAGGACATTTGTGAATATTCTAGTTCCTCAACTAAAGCAAGTCTATGACCATGCACTCCAGAAGGGATTGCTGCCGGAGTCAATGAGAGAGGTGATAATTATAGCCCTGTTCAAAAAAGGGGGGATACACAACCGTGTGCCTCGTACAGGCCCATCTCATTATTAAACATAGACACAAAGATTTTGGAGACGGTGATAGCAAACAAGTTAGCGAGGGTGGTGCCTGGCTTCATACATCCGGACCAATGTGGATTCGTAGGGGGAGGGGACACCGGGATGAACCTCCGCAGGGTACATCATGTGATGTACTTGGTCAAAAACTCGAAGAGAGAGCTGGCTTTGATGGAAGTTGATGCGGTCAAGGCCTTCGATTCTCTGGAATGGCCATGGCTCATTAAGGTGCTGGAGGCATCCGGCCTAAGTGAAGGGATGCTGAAGTGGTTGCGATTGCTATAGAACGCCCCCACGGCCAGGGTCAAAACAGGGGGATAGGTCTCGCAAAATTGGTATCTAGAGAGTGGCACGTGCCAGGGATGTCCAGTCTCTCCCATCATATTTGCCCTGGCGTTAGAAGCACTGGCGTGATACTTTCAGTCATACATCAGAGAAATGGGCATAAATTGGGCGGGGTGACGCACAATGGGCCTCATTACGACTCCAAGGTGAGTGGGGCGGTAAATCCCCATTTCCCATTTTACCCTTCCCCATTCCCATTTTTGCCCCATAGGGCATAATGGGAGTGGTGAAGGCGCTAATTACGCCACCGTAAATTAGGGTGGCGTAATTAGCTCCAAGGTCCCTTAGAGCCATGGATTTTAACACCTGCAAAAAGCAGGCGTTAATATCACCATGGCGCTAAGGGACCTTGTAATCAGGCGATAAGGGTCGGCGCCGTTTACGGCGCCGTTAACCCCTTAACGCCCGATACGTAATGAGGCCCAATATATTGCTCTATGCAGATTATGTGTTGCTCTTTATAGATAACCCGCTGGAAAACATTCCGTTAATCCTAGATGTGCTAAGCAATTTCCGTAAACTGTCAGGGTTTCAGGTGAATAAAGAAAAATCACTGGTTTTCCCACTGGCAGGTCTGAGGACAGAAGGGAGGAAGGGACATTGTGCAGGGAGCTCCGCTGGGAATGGGAATCCTTTAAAAAAAATACCTGGGAATCCAAATGTATCATGAAACGGAAGACACATTTGACCACAACACCGCAAGGGCTCTCACGGATAGGGGACGCAGTGAAATTCTGGAAGAAGCTACCACTTTCCCTAATGGGGAGGGTCGCACTCTGTAAAATGGTGGTTCTCCCACGTTTTTTATATTACTTCACAAATATCCCACATGTAGTGAAGAAGATATTTTTTAAGATGCTGGACAAGATATTGGGGGAGCTGCTCTGGCACACAGGGCGCACCAGAGTGGCCATGCGGACATTATGTTGCAAAAGGGAGGAGGGGGGTCTCAACTTGCCAGATTTTGAGATATACTTCATGGCGGCGCAATTGCAAGTGACGGCACAGTGGAGTACGGGGTCCAACAGGGAACTGGCAGGCTTACTGGGCGAGATGCAACCAGAGAGACAGGGTATAGAACTGCTATGGGGGCCAATAGGGAGAAGTGGGGGACACACTGGTCTTCAGAGCAGTCCGGGCGTTATGGTCAAGGCTGCTAAAGAGGGTACAGGCGAAACATCTATACTGCAGCGGTCTCCCAATCAGGTTCGATATAACTATTAGGAAGGCACCGCTCAGCGTAGGTCTTAAGTCCCTGATAGATGAACAATGCATCACAATGGGGGATCTGTTCAGAGACAGGAAACTACAGATGTTTAAGGAATGGAGACAAATATACCAAATACCGAAAGGTCACTTTCTCACATACGCCAGGGTGGTCAAACGAATGGCTGAGCTGTGGGTCTGCAACCCGGAGGAACCGGAGGAACACCCTATGCTGCAGACGCTACTGGGTCTAGATGAAGGCAGGGGCATAGTATCGAGAGTGTAGGGAGCACTACAGATAGCCAGGAGGGGATGGGGGACTTGCAGTTACAGACAAATGGGAAAGAGATGTGGGAGCCACTGTTCCAGAAGAGCAGTGGACACAAATGTGGGAGCAGGTTAAAAAGGTGTCAAAGAATGCGAGATTCCAACTCACGCAGTTCTACTACCTACACAGTGTGTGTTTAACACCGGAAAGGTTGAATTCTATCAGCCACACACTTGTACGCGATGTGGAGAGGACCATGCCGCGTTTTGGCACATGGTCTGGAGCTGACCAGCGGTGGCGACATACTGGGGGGAGGTGGCCAATAGAGTGAATGCTATGACGGGGGGAAGCTACAAATGCTCTCATGAAGTGTGCTTGCAGGGACTCATCCTGTGGGCAAAAAGATATAAAAACAGAAATAAAATAGCTGGATTCCTCTTCATACTAGCCAAGAGGAGGATTGCAATATAGAGGAACAAAGGGGTTGGTCCGTCAATACCACTGTGCTGCAAGAGGTACTCCGGTGCGGGCTAGCAGAAGTAGACTAACTAAACCAATACAGGGGTCAGTAAGGGGGAAATACACTGATGATGGACTGGGGTCAGCTGTTGAATGAGTTAGCGTCCTCGCAAGATCTGAGGCCCCACATAGAGCACGTGGGACAGGATCCGCAGGAAAGGTGAGAAGGCTATGTTAGAAGCACTGGAAAACGAAAGGTCCACCACCTACACATATATAGAGGAGCAGTAGGGAACCACTGGGCTTAGCAGGGAGAGGCGGCGCTGGAGGCTGGGGGGAGGGTGCTGGAGGTTGCAGGGGGTGTTGGGAAGGAGGTGTGGCAAGGGAGGGGGAATAAGAGGGATTGGAGTTCTGGTGTAGTTTCAGGAAAATGAGTTGTGGCTGCACACGCAAAGGTCATGGTCAAAGCAACTGCTGGGGGGCTACACACTCTACTTAAGGGGGAGAAGCACTGATCTGCTTCGAGGGCTATGCTAAAGTTCTACAGATTCCATTTCGACTATTTTCGTCGGATAAAAGATCTGGCAAAGACATAGATACGGACACTAAGATTGGTGAAAGACACTCTGAGGAGACCATGACAATGCATTGAGCTGGGAGGAGGGAGTAATGGTTATTGCGAACCTCATTGTCCTTTGTTACCTGATTGCATGTCGATCATGTGCTTGCTAACTGTTGCAAAAAATAATAAAAACATTAAAAAAAATATATATATATATATACACTAATAAACAATAGATATCCCTCATAGGTCTATACAACTTCCCACTAACAACATGGCAAAAACGAAGGGACATGACGTCTAGCATCAGGCTAAGAGGAAGCATCAAGTCACCAACTCGATTTATAGGTTATATATACAAATTTAACAATGTTCTGATTAAAAGAACAGACACAATATAGACATGATCCGATGAGTCTAGTGGGGACATCCCAAGCAGCACTACTACACCGTAAAGAAAATAATGGATTAGGAAAAGCTACTATCATTCAAATTGCACAAAAAGTATGCATTTTGAATTATTAATACATGCAGCAATGACATGTAGCCTATAGCAGGAAAGACAAAACACACTGCCAATTTACTCCAGCAAAGCAATGTCACCAGATAGATACAATTCTGGCCTAAAAGGGAAAAATCAGCAAATCTTTTTCAAAATGTAAGCACCAGATCAGCACCCAGAGATGAACATGCGACTTATAAGTATCTAAATTCCAATAGCAAGAAAAGATGCAAAGACAATTGTAGAATTGCCTTAGATCACAAAGCCGGTGTCAAACTGAAAACATGCAGAGGGTGGTGTGAAACATCCACTCGGCAATCTTGCGTAAAGTAGACTATCCTCATCATTTGCTATAGGACAGCGTTGTAGTACCGAGACAGGGGATTGGTTTGAACTCAAAAGCAATCCTTGCAGGATGCACCGTTGATTCTATGAAAATGAAATGTGCAATCATATCCAGTGGTGGCTGGTGAATCTTTAAATCATACAGTGCAAGCAAGCATAGCAAGCCAGCCAGCCAGCCAGCCTGGAACCACTCAGACACCTTATGAGTGCAAAATGTGTAAAACTAATATACAGAGATTATGCATTTTACAGCACACATTTCTGAAGAAATTGGACAAAAAGCCATAGGATTACAAAAATAATCTTAAGGGGAACATTTGAAATATCACATTACTTCATATGCCAGTAGCAACAGTGCATATGGGCATAGCAAGTGCTTCTACCGATCAGAAAATTGTGTGCACCATAGAAACAATGGATGAACAGTAGACAAGTCTATTTTGTGCCATTCCACTGAAGCAGGGATTGATGCAATTGCCACTACCACACCGGGGCAATGGCAGTAGAAAATGACACCCTCCTAAAATATTAAAGGGGTTGGGAGATCTAGATCTTAAACTGCAATTTTGAAATGCAAGTTTATGTTTTGAGTTTTTCTTGCAATGTATTTTGTTAATCAGTTTTTATCAAATAAGGGAGTAAATAATGCCACCTGCAATGCTGTGCTGGACTCCCAAAAGAATATGATATGGTATTTTAATAATTATTGCAGATTCATCTTGGTTTCAGATAACAAATAGGATTCTGGCGTGGAATTCTTGTAACTCTGCGTTTCAAGCAAAGTGAGGTTTATACATTTTTGGGCATCTTCTTGTGCTCAGAATAGTTGCCATCTTGCTTTATCAAATGGCATAAAATTCTCCTTGCTAATCTCTCAGTTGCCTGTTTGGTGTTCAGGGCCCTTATGCATCCTAGGGGCCCTGACCTCCCCCACTGAATCACCCCCAGTTTCTGTCTATCTTCAGCACTTGCTTCGGCACACCCTCCATCCTGGAGGCTCGCAGTTACGAGACATGGTACTTCACCTGTTGCTCACCCACGGGCAACCCAGCACCTACCCATTCCCCCTCTCTTCTGCAATTGTACGTTCTGAACACTCACAAGGCATAGTAGGTCCATCCTCCCATCCTCCCCCCAGTGTATTTAATATGTTGTATTTATATTTGTTATGTATTTCAATGTTGCTCATCCCCATACCCCCTCCCTGTTGCCTGCATGCACTTTGAAACAGAATTTACTTGCTGTATAAGCACCTAACAAGCGAACAATAAATAAAATAATGTATTTTGTAAATAATGAGATGTTCTTCAATTAATACATAAAATAATTGTTACAGGCACAAATACTGATCTAAATATAAACCTGCACTGATTACATTTGTTAATATTTTACTTTTAGTTCAGTCGTGATGATCTGTAGTTAATCAGCCTATGGTGACAGCCTCTTTCTCACACAATACAGAAACTGAAGTCAATACAGTAAAAGAGCCTTGTTTGGTTTCCTCTGTCCGAGAGCATTACTAAATGATGTGCACGGACCATGTGAAGCACTTGGGAGACCTGATATGCCCGATTCGGCCCAAACACCTTATGTTTGACAACCCTGCCTTAAGGTAAGGTTGCATCTTTTAACAAAACTATCCAAAGTTGAACCTCATGTTAGGACATGGAGGCGATTGTTTTTATACATGCATATTTATTTTAAGAACATGACCATCTATTTTAAACAGAAATTACTTGCAAAATTATACTTACAGATGACCGTGGCATTCCCAGTAAGCATGCCTGTGCAATATTACAAAGATGAAAATAAGTGACGAGCCAGAGTGGATATTAGAGTTTTCTTTGAGTGGTAAGAAATGGATGCATTTTCTGAATGTTGAGAAGGTGGATACGAGCAGCACAGTGAGAAACTATTTCAATCGGTGGTCACTATCAAAAAGGACCTCTAGATTGAGTGCCTTGGGTAAGGGAACAACAAGGTCAAATGAGAAGGATATAGGAGGGGGGATGGTAAGCATGGTATTGGAAGCCAGGAGAAAGGTCTTCTGCTGCCTCATACTGAAATCATTGAAAAATGGACCAGTGGCAAATTGGACCAGTGGCAAATTATATTCAGAGCGATGGCAAATCTGAGACACCTAGCATGAAGAGTGTGAGTGTGTCAGCAAAGTGGTGGTAGTGAAAGGCAAAGGGCGTGATAAGCCTACGTAGGGCAGTGGTATTGTGGGATGATTTAACCCACTTCTGCTCTGCTAAAACACTGTTATGATGGTGCCAGAAAATAGCAAAATGGTCGCAAAACCCTTGTGCACACCAAAACTTCTGAAAATCACGCTTTGCAAGGCACCAAAAAGATGGCTGCCCAATCTGCCATGCATGTTGTCAGTGGTGGAACAGAGATATCACTCCTGTAATGTGTCACAGGGCTCCCCAACAAGTGAAAATGGAGTCCAGAAGGAAAAGGCAGTGTTTTGCAAATGAAACCCAAAATCGTGCTTTAAATCCCTTTTTCTTGGTGCCGAAACTACAAAATGCCGGTACAAAACACCCTCAAACATCCAAAATTCTTGCTGGGTGCTACAATTCACTTAGTTTAAGAAATCATTGTGAACTGATAAAGTCCTGAAAAGCTGAAAGCATAAAGGGATTTCCACAGCAAAAGTGGCCTGTCTGTGGATTTGTCAAAAATCTCTGGGTGCAGTACCCTGGGCCACCTGAATGACAGTTGCCAGGGGCCTGCCTGATTAAAATTTAAACATGTATAAACTGAAATCAAATGTTTGCAATCTAAGAGGCCCATTACTGAGAGTAACCATCTTGTAATTGTTTTGATCCCATGGTTTAAAATCTTGAATGAGAATTCTAACTGCTATTTGAAATCACAAGTTTCTTTTAAACTAAGGAAAAATGCAACAGAATTAACAATTAAATCAAGCCTGGCTAAAAGCTACCAGACTGGAACATCAAGTTTCCTCACAGAAGGAAGGCCTTTCCTTCCAGCAGGAAATCACACCAAAGTGATAATTATAGGGTTTGAAAAGAACTTGGTCTACAGGGGCAAAAGGGAGCAATGAACAACTGCTAATAAAGAAATGCGAGGTGTGAGGACAGTCGTAAATAGCCTCTGCAAGGAGCAAACATGGGGGATGGCTCCTGGGCTTCTAGGGAGAGACCAAGGGGTGGAGATAAAACAACCATTTGTTGCTTAACAAGGACAAAGAACACATGTTAAAAACTTACTGTTTAAAATTGTGAAAAACAGAAAAATAACAGATTTGTCAATCTAAATTTTGGCTGCACGTTTCAAGAGGTGGAAAAATCATGTGACATGTTCTGGAAAGAAATGGCAGGAAATGTGATTTTACACAAAATATATTTCTGCTAGTAGTATGAAACTTTATACACTTATGCCCATGTTAAATGCGCACACTTGTAGAAATTTGCTTAAGAATTGGACATTGTGTTCCTGATGAAAAGGGCAAAATTCTGTGAAAAGCCAAGACAAGATCCCACAGCTACAGGGTTTTGAGGAATAGCTGCAATATAAAATATGTAATCTGTATATGTGATTCTTATAGAGGTTGCACATGTGTAAATATGTATGGAGCCAAAAGTAGATTTTGTGTTCAAGTTGTTAGGGGTGGATTCTCTGCCTCATAAAATCACACCATAAAGGTGACACACTGTTTCTCTCCTACTATCAAAGCAGACAGGAGACTCTGACCCAATCACCTGTCAAAGACACAAGCTTAGGATAAACCAGCCCACACACCCCCCTTTATCATAGCATAAATAGAGACAGCTCACCACTCAAAAAGACAGACAGATCCACTCACCATCCCGATACTAGCAGAGCACAATGCTGCTGAACTCTACATCTGCCTTGCTCCAGACTCCAGAAACTTGGCAAAGCAGAAACCCATTGCATAGATGAACCATTTTCATCTAGGCCTCAAATTCCAGAACCAGAACCCCACAAACCTAAGGGGAAGCATCAAAATACAGCCGGGCTGCGCTGTACTGCTTGCCTGCTAAATGAATTATCATCAGAACCAAGAAGGGCAGATCCAATCCGATGTGCCCAGCTGTCTGTCCTAGAACCAGATACAATTCCCTGACCAGAATCTTGACGGACCAGAATCCTGACGGTTCCGTTTAAAAACATATCTAGTGAGTATCTATAGACAGAACTGTGTCACTAGCATATGTACCTTGCTTAGTTAATCCCTATCTGAAAAAACCATCCTATCTTGCATTCAGAACCCGTATTGTTAGGAGTATTTTTGATTGTCTGACCTCTCTATCCAAAGCACCCTATCTTACTCCTGTATTAGTATTGCTAAAACTATCTTTGCGCTGATCGTTTCTCATCTGAAAAAGGCGAGTGTCCTCTTCAGGCAGTCATTCTGATCAAGTGGCTGTGTTCCTGTGGGGTATTAATTTTGTTCATAGTCATCCTTTACTGTAGAAAATCTTTTGTCATTTTAAAAGTGCATTCCTATTTTCCATTCTTGTGCCTGTCCCGAAAAACGACCTCCACTAAAACGTCCAAAACTTCCTCAGTTTTTGTGCTAGAAACAACATTTGTAGCTAACATCCAAAGCTTTAAAATCGCATTCCAAATCCATAGGGTTCTCCCTTCATCACGATTATCGCGCAGTGAAAAGTTTGCTGCAAATTTCGTTTTAGGGAAATTCGGATACATGTAACTCAGCTTTTAATTGCTTCTAACTTGAATTTTAAGATTTCAAATTGTTTCTTGGTATCCAATCATTGCTTGTGTTTGTGTGCAACTATCCAAAGCGACTCCAATAGGAATGTATAGCAATTTCAGCAATTCTGACCATATTTGGTGTTTTGTCCAGTCCATTCTAAGATAACTTTAAAAGCCATTCAGACAGCATGACAGTCAATTCCGTTTTTCTCTTGTGTTTGCTGGGGGAAATTGGGATTGATATTCTGTGTGAATTCTGCCATTCCTGAAAACCTGTTCTCTCCTCCTATCTCTTTACATTGCCTATTGGGGGTTGAGGGTTGTGCAGGGGGAACCTTTAACCACAGTTCTATCTGATCTGAACACACACACAAAAGTATTATTTCTGTGCTGAATCGTTTTGCTCACTACTACTCCTTGTGTATTAAAGAGATCATTCTGTGTTACATCACCCCATTGGTGATTATTGTGTAACCATTAAAACAGTGTGATTAAATTGTAAATACATAAATAAATATTTTAACTTTGCAAACCAGCCTGATTCTTGGTTCAATGTGACCGGGGGGGTTCCAGGAGAGGGGCGTGATATGAGTGGTATATCGTTCAGAATAAGGAACTTTTAGACAAAAATAAATAAGGATTGCAGTTGTGCATTACATGCTAGGCGTTGACTTGGATGTGTGCCAGATTGAAATCACTTACAGTATAGAGGGTGAAGAGCCGAGGTCCAAGGACTGGTCATTGGGGGACACTAACAGTCAAAGGTGTGGGATCAGACCTTTGCAAGTTCTAGGAGATTTTAAAAGGTGCATCCTGCCAGGTAGGAGACAATCCAGGATAGAGAAGATTTGCAAATCATAAGGTTATGGAGAGTGAGGAGGAGAGGGGGGGGTGGAGTTGTCAGTGTTGAAAGCGGCAACAAGGTCCAAAAGAGGAGTATTAGAAGAGAGGTTTGAGTGGTAAGCATTAGAGATAAAATTGCAGACATGCACAACTACAGTCTGTGGAGTGTTTCCTATGGAAGCCAGATTGAAGTGCATCTCCCAGTACATTATCCCCATGGTATTTAAGTGGTCAGTTTGAATACACAAGGACCTTTGAAAAACGAGAAAGAAAGGAAACTGGGTCATTTGGGTCAGCAGAGTTTCTTCAAAAGGGTATGACAGTTGCAGATTTTAAGGATGCAGGTAAGGTTCAAGTGGTGGGACAGAGGTTAAAGGGCTCGAAGAGATGAGGGATGGTGATCTAGACTAACTCAAACTTTTTGAGGGGCAAATGGGTAGTTTGGCACACAATATGAGTTCGTGCTGTGAAGGATAAGTGCTAATTCTGTAGGCGAGGTAAGGGAGAAGCAGTTCAGAGCAGAAGGAGTAGGAGATTAGTTGGTGGGCAGAAGGAGGGTAGAGTAGGTAGAAAGAGGTGGGCTGCAGGAGTATCACAATTGTAGTTATTTTAGAGAAAAGGTAGTTAGCAAAGTCATTAACAGGGAGGGAGAAGCAATAGACATTGGCTTGGGAGCTGCAAGTATAGGTTGGAAGGTTGATGGAAGTTTGCAAATGTGATTGCAGAGGCGGGAAATTAGGTTTGTGAACTAGCATGATTTGGCAAAGTCCAGTGCAGAAAGAGTGCAGCAAGGGAATATGTGTAGGCTACGATTAGGGTGGAGGTCTGGGATTTGCATCAGCATTGCAGGCCACGGTGCAGGTTTCCTTTGAGGGTCTAGATTTGAGAGGTGGTGCCTGGCTGAACACAGGGCCGGCAGGTGTGAATATGCATGCAAAATACTGTTGTTGAAAAGTATTCAATTAGTACACAGTGAAAGTCAGAAAAGCAAGGTCAATGAAAGAAGCATGAATAGGGGAGACACACACAAGAGAGGTCCTCACATCATCAAAGTAAGGAGCAAGAGTCAACTTGAATTTCTATTTGGTCATTGGAGGGGAAAGGAGGAGTGGGGGGTGGAGGGACAGTGTTGTTAAAGTGCACAATGGAGTGATCAGATGGGCTGGAGAGGTCTGTAGAGGAGAGCATAGTAGAGGGAAAGACAAGGTCAAGAGGATTCCCAGCAGAGTGTGTTGGCTGGTTGTAGAGGGAGTGGTCATGTAGGAGGGAGTTAAGTTCAAAGTGGGTGGTTGCAGAGGGCTTGGGAAGGTAAAGCCCCCCCAACATGACAATGGGGATGTTAGTGGGAAATGACTCAGGGGGAAGTGTCACGTAAGGTAAGGAGGAGCTGAGAGGGCCAGGGAGTTGATGGAGAGCCAGAACAGTGAGAGGGGAAAGAGGGGGTCGGGGTGAGCTGAATAGTGGCCCATTAACAAAAGATGGGGTCAGGAGATCATTGGTGAGGGCTCCAATGATAAGAATGTCCACTCCACTGCCCTTCCCAACAGGTTGTAGGGAGTGGAAGAAGATTGGGTCAGTGTAGGGTCAGCTGGTGTGGCAAAGTGATGAGGGATGATCATGGTTTCTGTGCAAGAAGTGGAAGTTGGGGGTGATGAGAGTCAAACTGATAGCGATACAGAAAGACTTCTGCAAGGGACTGCAGATTCCAGAGGCCAAGTAAAAATAATAGGAGGTGAAGCAGAGGGGCACGTGTTTTGTGGCAGGTGAGTGGGATAGATGAGTTTGGAGATCCTGGGAGAACTGAAGCATCGTGTTTGATTGAGCAAGGAGAGTAAGGTCGAAGTTACACCAAATTGTGTCTGAAGGCTACGAAAGAAATGGAGTGAAGACAAGGTGCATGGCTGAGGGTACAAGAGGAAGGGAATTGAAAACAGTGGAGGGAGGTTGCAGCCCAACCAAACAGGCCCCAGTGGGAAGTTTCTCTTTGCTGCTGTTTTGTCTTTCGCGGATAACACCCAGGGCATATGAAATAAGACAGGCTGCATGTAGCATGACCCTCAGGGAGTCAATCAAAATGCTCAAGATAGCTTCCAGCCTTCCCCGGCAGGATCGAGGCAGAATTAATAGTGTTAAAGGCCCGGTGAAGCTTAGGCTCTCAGATCTTGATCAGCATCCTGCCATCAAGTGCTTTTCACATTAATATCCAAGGAAGAATATTTAACTCGGCCGCTTACCAGGTAGTCCCTATGCCCCACACTCTAAAAGGGAGATATTAGAAACATGCAAGATAGCGCTGTAAGTTAAGCCTTTTCTTTAGGGATCTGAGTGCAACTGCAGCTACATGATTGAATACCAATATGGTTCAGCTTGGCCTCCAACATTCGGAGGTTGAGCATTTGAGTACCATTGAGCGGGTAATTATAACACCTTTTTTATAGTGTTTACAAGCGGGAGGAATGAGGATTTAAATGTGTGCCAGTTTCGTTTTGTTACCGTTAAATATGGATATATACATAATTGTACATTTCTGCATTTATTTATGAAAAACAGAAACACATGAAAAACACAATGAGTAGAGACCATGGCAGTTGAGATGGCGTCACTGTCAGTCCTTACCGGGTAGTGAAGGTGATAAACATTCTTGGCTGCATGTCCTACAGTGCAGTCAGGCAATTAATAAAATGCTCATTCAATTGGGAGTGCTTGCCTGGTGAATGCGGAGGCTGTGTAAACCTTGAACTCTTTCTCTGAATAAATGAAATAAATGCAAACAGAAGTTGTAAATAGACGTTTTCTGAGAAGAACAAAACAAAGAAGCAAAAATACAGATGGCTGGCACACCAAAGACATATGGAAAATACAGATTAAACCATCTGACAAAATAAATCTATAAACCCAGAGCCTTAAATGGAATTATGGGTACAGCCGTACAGAGTTGGTAGGGCAAGCATACACTTGCATCCAGCAAACCTGCACTGTGCAGGAAAGGAAAGATGCATATCAAGTGGATACTCTTAAAATGACAGTTGGATTTAATTACACTACCTAGCAATAGCTGGGCCCGTCATACTTCGGTTAGCAAGAGTGCTTAAGCAGCAGTATGTACATGGGCATTAGCGTCAATCTGCTGCTTTGTGGTGCAGAAAGAGTTCATAATGGTGAAAGACATGTTATAGTGTAGACTATCGTTTAGAATGTGGAGCAACTGTGTAAACTGGAGATAAGAGTAGCCAAACGTTTATGAGAACTAGTGTGCGTTTACGTGATACTTGGTACATTAAGGTTTTTCCATGTGTGCTGCAGTACGTGGTTTTCCTGCTTCTGCTGCTTGGTACATCAATGTCGTCATGTTTTATTAGAACTTAAACCTATGTGTGTATATATATATATATATATATATATATATATATATATATATATATATATATATATATATATATATATATATATATATATATATATATAGTTATGGTTAAGTTGCCGTTTGCATAGGAAGAGCACTTTTGGAGTGGCTTATAACTTTGCTCCCCTTGGACGAATCCTCACCAAACTTTGCAAAAAAAGTATATGGCCCACTCTGAATTTTTTTTTGCAAAGTGTGGTGATGTTTGGTCCGGGGGGGGCAAAGTTATAGGGGGGGTCCCAAAAAGTTTTTTTCCCCCATAGGGAAAAATTTGCGCACGGCTACAGGCGAAACCGCTGGACGGATTAGCAACAAAATTGAGGCAGTGGAAGAGGCTTGGGCGTGAAAGCGTGCTTTTGCAAATTTTGTGACAATCCATCCAGTAATCCCCTTAAAAACGATCAAAAAGTTGTCTCTAAAAATTAGTGATATCGATGTCCGCTCCGCGGTCACACTTCCCTGTTCGCTCCCTGGAGAACATTGCAATTGGCTATTCCGTGGCGTGCTGCCCGCAACCATGTTGCGCTTTCACCGATTGGTTGTGGCACGGCGTGAAGTGCATCGTAATCTTTCAATTCGTCCGCTATGTTTACTTTGTTTTCTGTTGAATGCGAACATCAGCACTAACATACGTAAACAAAGAAGTCACCAATGCACTTATAACACTTATGAACACTGTTTCGAAAGGTGAGCGTTAATGAGATGTGGTAGTAGAAAGTCAAAAATTGAAGTATTCTTGTTAGCACTGTCATACGGTACAGTGGGACTTGCTACTCATTGTACGAAATGAACTTACTTCGTCCATTTTACAATCCATAAACAACATTACTGCGGTCAGAGTGGTGGGAATCTGAGGCAGCCACCTGCTCTATTTTGTACACACAGCCCTTCTGCACATGTACGCCAGTAGCGGTTCTCATAAATAGACGCTGATGTGTTGTTACAAAATGAGAATGTATTTGAGTGAAGGCCACTGCATTTTCTCTTTTTTCTTTTCAACACGAGCTCAGTACGGCCACATATTTGTCGACACCCAGAAGGATCCCTTGTTTTTTAACCTTGAGGTACAGGGAAAGAGTAGAAAGAATGTAGGGAGTAACAGTCTGAAAAACATTGTTCGATAAGGTTATGCTTCAAAAACGTTTGCACCGACCATGAGAAATTAGTTCCCGAACAGGCAGGCTTCCAGATACACTAGTGTCTGACTACAGCGGACGCAATGGAGGCGCTCCACATCATGTAAGTGTATTTTTGCCGCCTATATTCCAAATTGACGTTATGTTTTAGTTTGTAAAAAAAATATATATTTTCCCTAATGTTTTACAAGTTTTATGTACCGCTGCAATTTTTTCCCTATTATGGACATTGCAAATTGTCGCCGTGTGTAGGGTGCCACTACATTTCCCCAAATTGAAATAATATTTAATAAGAAAGGTATGTGTTACAATTTTGTTTTTGTACAGAGGTTGTGCAGTGATGCATGTTTTATTCCCATTCCACCGCGCAGCTACTTCCAAAGAAAAATTGTATTATTAATAACGATGTTCCAGCTTTCTGTACCGTTCGATTTATTTTTCCAATTATGGACATTGCACATTGTCCCCGTCCCTAGGGTCCCACTACATTTCCTCCTATTGAATACATTTTTTACTGAAAATGTTATGTAGTACAACTGTGGTTCATCCAAAGGTTGTGTATTCATACATCTTTTCATTCACATGTCCTCCTCAGATACTTTCTTCCCTATTGTGACTGTCACGGATTACAGATGCCAAGTGACGGGTTCTTTAACTGTCAAATGCAACTGTTTATAACTGGCTGTCTCAGCATCATAATTCACTGGGATGATCGTGTGGGCCCTTTGTGTCCTTACGCTGATATCGCTATAAGAAGTAACATTCCATCCTTTCTGGTGCTGTAGATCACAGCGGTTGACATCGTCTTGCACATCAATGTGGGAGGAAAACGACTATTGTGGCGGCAACGCTACTTTCTGTGTGTGGAAAAAAACAATGTGACCTTTAACATTGTCATTGTCGACCAAAGAGACAAACTTAATACTTCTATGGAAAAGTGAATAGTGCCATTTTTTTGCATAGTTCATTGTGAAACAAAACTACTTTACTACTTGCATAGGGCGATGATTTTGCTAACTTTATTGTGAAATAAAACTACTGGGCACATTTTTAAATGTTAGTCTTTTGTTTACAAATTTACTCTGTTTGCACATTGTGGCATGCTACGTTGCAGGGCGTAATGTGTTCTGTTGTAGGTGCTACATCACGGTACGTACGTCCATATGGACGCATTTGTTTAAGCTGCCAAGGAACGTTATGGAGAAAGGTACTCCATACCACTTGCATTGGCTACGGGATGGTCTGGCCCATCTCATATGCATTAGTGCCGTCAGGCCAATTTCTGTCACCCAGATGCCCTATGCACAGAAATGTTTGTACAATAATATATGGTTACACCCTCCCAATACACATCTTCACACCTTTCCACCTGTGTCACTTACAAAATTTTGTGTCGAAAGGTGAGTGGTAATGGTGTTGTATCCAGTATTTCTGACGTCATTGCGGTTCGCATCACAGAGTTTGTTTGGCATTTTATTTCAACGTAAGTACACTACTCCTTTGCTGTTTTTACGCACATTTTTCCAGAAACAAATTAGTACATGTACAGCACATGTATGTAAAGGTCATTGACAATGACTTAAAAGCTTTGTGTTGTGCATGTGATAGTCTTTTCATATTTAACGGTACAGCTTCCGTCTCTGAGGGGTAGCCTCTATGTATGGGTAGTGCCCACAATGTCGGGGATATGGCTGCTGGCCTTTACTGCAAGGGAGAAAACATTGCATTGAGGTCGCCATGTCCACCAGGGACTGCCTTTCGGGTAAATGTCTTGCTCATAACCACATATTTATCAAGGAACCGAAATGTGGTGCTACCATAATGGTAACAGTTTCTTTTTTGCTTTCTGCAGCCTGCAATGGAAAACAAAGAAGGCTTTCTATCCAATGCCCGTCTTCCCTTTGTATGGTGGCCATCTTGAAAAAGGATTTGTTTTCTTCAGCCGGGAACGCCAGAGGCATTCCGGTTGAGGACAAAAAATCCTCTTTCTTGGTACGAGGAATTACTGCTGTAAAATCTCGATTGCCAATGGCATTCATCCCCCCTCTTTGGGGAGGAATGGGGGTGAATGATCCAGAAATGTCAGCATGCACTCTTGCTTATATTGTGTTGCACACATGCATTGTGGAGTTCTGTGGCGGAAATTTTGCAGTTAGAAGTTCTTACAACAATACCCAATGTACTTTCGCACTATCAACCAGTTACACATGTCATTGTGAAGTGTGCATGACTGTTCGAACACGCCCCCATGCTATACGTCAGCATATGACAATGTGGAATTCTTCGAAAGGTGGACAGTTACTTCAAATGTTCCTTTACAGTCGTATGATTACGTGTTACTATTGGAACCCTGATAAATGTAGTCGAAAATGTTTCTAGAGTTCTGTTATGATGCATTTATACTACTAAAATCCTATGGCATTCAGTTAAAAAAAGTTTGTTACAGGGAGGTTATGGTTACGTTGCCCTACGAAAAACCTGTGCACTTCACTAAAGAAAAATGTTCGCCCTCCCCATTGTGGTTCAAATTAAAAACGAAAAAAAAACTGAAATTCGCCAGTTATGGCAGCCTGAGCCCCCTTACTTGCCATCACCACTGTGCACTGCTAACACTAACACCCAGAACATGAAAGCTGTCCTCTGAAATGTCACTGACGACATCACATGTTTAGCCTATTTGTTTTCGTTGCCTGCCATATATACATATGTACATTCAGTAAAAAAACTTTGTTAAAGGGATGTTATACTTCACAGTGAAACCAAAAAACATTGCACATTCCCCCATTATGGTAAGCTAAGCAACCATAACTGCCCGCACCACTGTGCACTGCTAACACTAACACCCCGGAAAAGAAAGATGACATCACAAATGTCATTGATGACATCACTGATGACATCACATGTGTAGCCCCTTCGTTTTTGTTCACTGTCATATCTAGGCCAGGTAGGTGTATTTACTGACAGTCAGAAAGTAACCTTTGAAAAGGTATTACATTTCTATATATTGCTAATCTCAACATGTTCTTACACTACTTTCCTTCGAATTTAATCGCATTTTATGATGTACATATATAGGGGAAGAAGCAGGCCTGAAGTGGACAGCTTTCATGTTCTGGTTGTTAGTGTTAGCAGTCCACAGTGGCGATGGCAAGTAAGGGGGCTCAGTCTGCCATAACTGAAGTGCACAGGTTTTTCGTAGGGCCACTTAACCATAAAATCCCCTCAACAAAGTTTTTTTTGTAGTGAATATATATATATATATATATATATATATATATATATATATATATATATATATATATATATATATATATATATATATATATATATATATATATAGTCCCATTCCTTAAATCAGTACTGTCACAGTCCTCCACACCACACTAAAATCACTCTGCGGACTGCAACAAATTAGAGCATCTGACAAAGGGTATCATAAGGAGAAGTGATTTAACTCCTTACGTACCTGAATGCAAATATTGATTAGCAGGGTTGAACCTGCTGGGAGCTATTTAGCTCCTGGATAAGGCCCAGAAGAAACTAGTTAGATTGACACCTACAGCTACCAGGAGCTACTGTTGGATCACCAAACCAATCAGCAAAACACAAATATACTTGTCTGACATTAAGAGTATGTGTTTGGGAATGTTCACAAAATGTACATTAGTAAACCTCTAGAAGAAATAAGTACTGGTCGCAATTAAAGTTGCGTCTCATTTGGAAGTTTGTTGTATACTATACATTAGTGCCTCATTGTGCTTTGACAGCAGTGAGAAATAGAGCGAGTGAACAAGTTCACATCACAGAAAGAGGTGGCACCTTGGCAGCAGACAAACACTGGCAAAACCAACAGTTTTGGCTTTTTGTGTGGGCATGGAATAGTCA